>NW_028270171.1:61974485-62298985 GCF_037043375.1 Chiloscyllium plagiosum
CCTCTCTCCCTCACCCTCTCTCTCTATCCCCCCGATCTCCCTTACCCGTCTCTCTCACTCTCTCTCTTACCCCTCTTTCACCCCCTATCACCCCCTCTCTTTCACCCTCTCTCTCTCAGCCTGTCTCTCTCTCACCCCGTGTCTCTTTCACACCCACTCTCTCTTCCATCCCGATCTCTCTCACACCCCCTCTCTACATCAACCCTCTCTCTCTCACCCCTTCTCTCTCTCCCTCTCTCTCTCTCATCCCCTCTCTCTCAGCCTTTTCTCTCTCAGCCCCCTACTCACTCCCCAGTCTCTCACACCCTAATTTCTCTCACACACCCTCTCTCTCACCCTCTCTCTCTCACCCCACTCTCTCATCCCTCTATCTCTTACCCCTCTCTTTCACCCTCTCTCTCTCAGCCTGTCTCTCTCTCACCCCCTGTCTCTTTCACACCCACTCTCTCTTCCATCCCGATCTCTCTCACGCCCCCTCTCTCCCTCACCCCTCTCTCTCCCTCACCTCCCTCTCTCTCACCCTCTCATACCCATCCCTCTCTCTCACCCTGTCTCTCTTACCCCTCTCACACCTCTTTCTCACACCCTCTCTGTCACACCCTCTCTCTCACCCTCTCTCTCTCACCTCTCTCTCTCACCCCTCTCTCTCTTACCCCTCTCTCTCATACTTCTCTCTCTCAGCCTGTCTCTCTTTTACACCCTGTCTCTTTCTCACCCGCTCTCTCTTCAACCCGATCTCTCTCAAACCGCCTCTCTACGTCACCCCTTCTCACTCTCATCCCTCTCTTTCTCAACACACTCTCTCTCACCCTTCTCTTTCTTACCCGTCTCTCTCTCTTTCACCCCTCTGTCTCTCTAGCATCTCTCTCTCACCCCCTCTCTCACCCTCTCTCTCTCACAGCCTGTTTCTGTGTCATCCCCTGTCCCTTTCGCACCCGCGCTCTCTTCCATCCAGATCTCTCTCGCACACCCCACCCTTACCGCGCTTTTGCTCACCCCTCTCTCTCACCCCTCTCTCTCTCACCCATCTTCCTCTCTCACCCTTCTCTCTCTTACCTGTCTCTCTCACACCTCTCACTCTCAGCCTCTCTCTCTCACGCCTACTCTCACACCCCTTCTGTCGCAGCCCTCTCTCTCCCCAGCCTCTCCAACCCTGAGCTTTCTCACAGCCCCTCTCTCCCTCACCCCTCTCTCTCATCCCTCTCTCTCTCACCCCTCTCTCTCTCAGCCTCTCACTCTCACCCCTCTCTCTCTCTCACCCCTCTCTCTCTCTCTCACCCTCTCTCTCTCACGCCTCTCTCTCTCTCAGCCTCTCTCTCTCACGCCTTCACTCTCACCCTCTCTTTGGCAGCCCTTCTCTCTCTCAGCCCCTCTCTCTCCCCAGTCTCTCCCTCCCTGATCTCTCTCACCGCCCCTCTCTCTCACCCCTCTCTCTCACCCCTCTCTCTCACCCTCTCTCTCTCACCCTCTCTCTCTCACCCTCTCTCTCTCACCCTCTCTCTCACTCCCTCTCTCTTACCTCTCTCTCTGTTACCCCTCTCTCTCACACCCCTCTCTCTCTCACCCTCTCTCTCACACCTCTTCTCTCTCAATCCCTCTCTTACTCCCTCTCTCTCAGTCCTCTCTCTCAGCTCCCCTAGTCACTCCAGTCTTTCCCACCCTGATCTCTCTCACACACAATCTCTCTCACCCTCTCTCTCTCTCACCCCTTCACTCTCTCAGCCTGTCTCTCTGTCACCCCTGTCTCTTTCTCACCCGCTCTCTCTTCCACCACTGTCTCTCCCTCACCCCTCTCTCTCTCTCAATCCTCTCTCTCTTACCCCTCTCTCTCACCTCTCCCTCTCTCTCTCTCACCCTCTCTCTCTCTCACCCCTACTCTGTCACCCCTCTCTAGCAACCCCTCTCTCTCAGGCACTCTCTCTCACCCCCTCTCTCTGTTTCACCCCCCTCTCTCTCACCCTCTCTCTCTCACACCCTCTCTCTCAACCTGTCTCTCTGTCACCCCCTGTCTCTTTATCACCCTCTCTCTCCCTCACCCCTCTCTCTCCCTCAGCCCTTTCTCTCCCTCACCCATCTCTCTCTCACCCCTCTCTCTTACACCCCTCTCTCTCTCACCCTCTCGCTCTTACCTGTCTCTCTCTCACTCATCTCTCTATCTTTCTCACCCCTTCTCTCTCACCCTCTATTTCGACGCCCCCCTCTCTCTCTCTCAGCTCCTCTCTCTGGCATCCCTTTCTCTCTCATCCCGCTCTCACTCACACCTCTCTCTCACCCCTTCTCTCGCACCCTCTCTCTCTCATGCATTCTCTCTGTTTCACCCCTCTCTCTCTCTTACCCTCTCTATCACACCTCTTCTCTCTCTCTCATCCCACTCTCTCTCACCCTCTCTCGCTCACCCCTTCTCTCTCACCCCCTCTCTCACCCCCTCTCTTTCAGGCCCTCTCTTTCAGCCCCTTGCTCTCTCACACACCTCTCTCTCAACCGCCTGTCTCTCTCACACTCCTCTCTCTCTCACCCTCTCTCTTTCAACACTCTCTCTCATCCCGCTCTCTCTCACACCCTTCTCTCTCTCTCATGTCTCTCTCACCCTCTCTCTTTCAACACTCTCTCTCATCCCGCGCTCTCTCACACCCTTCTCTCTCTCTCATGTCTCTCTCACCCTCTCTCTCTCACCCCTTCTATCTCACCCCCTCGCTCACCCTCTCTCTCTCAGGCCCTCTCTTTCAGCCCCTCTCTCTCACTCACCCCCCTCTCTCTCACACCTCTCTTTCACCCTCTCTCTCACCCGTCTCTCTCTCACACCCTTCTATCTCTCTCACCCTCTATCTCTCTCATCCCCTCTCTCTCTCACCCTCTCTCTCACACACCTCTCTCTCACCCTTTCTCTCTCACCCCTCTCTCCCTTACCCCCTCTCTCTCACACACCTCTCTCACACCTCCCTCTCTCTCAAACCCTCTCTCTCTCATACGTCCCTCTCTCTCACCCCTCTCTCAGGCCCTTCCTTTCAGCCCCTCTCACTCTCTCACCCCTCTCTCTCTCTCACCCCCTCTCTCTCTCACCTCTCTCTCTCACCCTTTCTCTCTCACCCATTCTCTCTCACCCCCTCTCTCAGGCCCTCTCTCTCTCATACCTCTCTCTCTCACTCCCCTCTCTCTCTCTTACACCCCTCTCTGTCTCACACCCCCTCTCTCACCACTCTCTCTCTCTCACCCCTCTCTCTCTGACATCTCTCTCTGTCATCCCTCTCTCTCTCTCATCCACTCTCTCACCGCCCCCTCTCTCACTCCTCTCTCACCCCCCTCTGTCACACACCCCTCTCTTTCACCCCTCTTTCTCACACCCCCTATCTCACCCTTTTCACTCTCTCACGCCTCTCTCTCACCCCACGCTCTCTCACCCCCTCTCTCTCACCCCTCTCTCTCACCCCATCTCTCCCTAACCCCACTCTATCTGTCATCCCCTCTCTCTCTCTCCTCTTACTCTTTCACATCCTCTCTATCTTCGCCCTCTCACTCTCTTACCCCCTCTCTCTCATGCCTCTCTCTCACCTTCTCTCTCTCTCACCTTCTCTTTTTCTGCCTCTCTCTCTCTATCACCCCTCTCTCTTTACCCGCTCTCTCTTCCACTCCGATCTCTCTCAAACCCCCTCACTCTCACCCCTCTCTCTCTCTCACCCCTCTCTTTATTACCCCTCTCCCTCTCTCTCACACCACTCTCTCTCTCTCTCTCAGGCACCTCTCACTGTCTCCAGTCTCTCCCACCCTGATCTCTCTCACGCACCTTCTCTCTCATGCCTCTCTCTCTCACCCTCTCTCTCTCAAGAGAAGGGCTTATGCCCGAAACGTCGATTCTCCTGTTCCCTGGATGCTGCCTGACCTGCTGCGCTTTTCCAGCAACACATTTTCAGCTCTGATATCCAGCATCTGCAGACCTCACTTTCTCCTCTCTCTCTCTCACCCCTCTCTCTATCTCACCCCCTCTCTCTCAGGCCCTCTCTCTCTCACCCCCTCTCTCTCTTTCTCTTACCTCTCCCTCTCACCCCCTCTCTCTCACCCGTCTCTCTCTTACCCGTCTCTCTCTTTCAGCCCCTCTGTCTCTCAGCTCCCCTCACAGACCTCTCTCAACTCTCTGTCTCTCTCACACCCGTCTCTCTCAACCTCTCTCTCACCCCTTTCTCTATTACCCCTCTCTCTCTCGCACACCTCTCTCTCACCCTCTCTCTCACCCCCTTCTCTCTCACACACCCTTCTCTCTCTCACCCTCTCTCTCTTTAACCCCCTCTCTCTCTAACCCCTCTCCCTCTTTCCCCTCTCTCTCACACACACCACTCTCTCACCCTTTCTCTCTCACCCCTCTCTCTCTTACCCCTCTCTCTCTCACACACACAGCTCTGTCTCACCCTCTCTCTCACACCCCCTTTTTCTCACACATTCTCTCTCTCATACCTCTCTCTCTCACCACTTCTTTCTCACTGCCTCTCTTATTCCCCCTCTCTCAGGGACTCTCTTCCAGCCCCTCTCACTCTCTCACCCCTCTCTCTCTGACCCTCTCTCTCTCACCCATTCTCTCTCACATCCTCTCTCTCACCCCGCTCTCTCTCAGACCTCTCTTTCTCTGTCAACCCCTCTCTCACCCCTCTCTCTCTCACTCCCTCTCTCTCTCACCATCCCCTCTCACTACCCCCTCTCTCAACACCCCTCAATCTCTCATCCCCTCATTCTCTCACCCCCTCAGTATTTCACCCCCCTCTCTCTCAAACCCTCTCTCTCACATCCATGTGTCTCTCACACCCCTCTCTCTCCCCTCTCTCTCCGTCCCCTCTCTCTCCCTCTACCACTCTTTCACATCCCCCTCTCTCGCACACACTCTCACACACCCTCGCTCTCTGACCCCTCCCTCTCTCCCACCATCTCTGTCTCTTTCTCATCCCCTCTCTCTCCTTCTTGCTCCCTCTCTCGCACCCCCCTCTCTCTCACCCTTCTCTCTCCCACCCCTCTCTGTCACTCACTCCCACCCCTCCCTCTCACCGCCCTCTCACCCACCTCTCTCTCTCACCCCTCACTCTCCCACCCCCTCTCTTCCACCTCCTCTCTCTCACCCCCTCTCTCTCACCCCTCTCTCTCCCACCTCCCTCTCTCTCAAGCCCCCTCTCTCTCTCTCTCTCAGCCCTCTCTGTCTCTCACCCCCACCCCCTCTCTCTCAATCCCCCTTTCTCTCAATCCCCCTCTCTCTCTCAGCCCCTCTCTCTCTCAACTCCTCTCTCTCACCCCTCGCTCTCTCACCCCTCTCTCCAACACTCCCTCTCTCGCACTCCCTCTCTCTCACCACCCTCTCTCTCAAACCCCCTCATTCTCTCATCCCCTCACTCTCTCACACCCTCACTCTCTCACCCCTCTCTCTCAACCCCCTCTCTCACCCCCCTCGCTCTCTCACCTCTCTCTCTCACTTCCTCTCTCTTTCACCGTCTCTCTCGCCACCCCCTCTCTCAACCCGCCTCACTCTCTCATCCCCTCACTCTCTCAACCCTCAATCTCTCACGCCCTCTCTCTTTCTCAAACCCTCTCTCTCAACCCCTCTCTCTCATCCCCTCTCTCACTCCTCTCTCTCACACCCTCTCACCCCTTTCGCTCTTACCCCACGCTCTCTCGCTAACCCCTCCCCCCTCTCTCTCACACACTCTCTGAATCACACCCTCTCCTTCTAACTCCACTCTCTCTCTTACACCCTCCCCACTTTCTCTCTCTCTCAATCACCCATTGCGTCTCATCCCCTCTCTCTCACCCCTCTCTCTCACTCTCTGTGTCTCTCACCCTCCTCTCACCACCCCCTCTCTCAAACCCCCTCACTCTCTCATCCCCTCTCTCTCACCCCCTCACCCCTCCTCCCTCTCTCACCCCCTCCCTCTCTCACACCCTTTCTCTCTTTCCCTGCGCTCTCTCTCACTAACCCCTCTCCCTCTCACCCCTCTCACTCACCCCCTCTCTCTCACCCATTCTCTCTCTCACACCCTCTCCTTCTCACTCAACTCTCTCTCTTACCTCCCCATTTTCTGTCTCTCAATCACTCCTTTTCTCTCTCAACCCCTTCTCACCCCCACCCCCCCTCTCTCTCCCCCTCTCTCTCCCTCCTCTCTCTCCCCCTCCTTCTCTCTCTGTCTCTCACACCCCCTCTCTCTCCATCCCATCTCACTCTCTCACCGCACTCTCTCTCTGTCACCCCACGTCTCTCTCATTCCAACCCCTATTTCTCACACTCCTTCTCTTTCACACCCCTTCTCTCTCACACACCCCTTCTCTCTCTCACACCTCTTCTCGCTCTCACACCCCTTCTCTCTCAAACCCCTTCTCTCTCACACACCCATTCTCTCTCACACACACCCTCTCCCTCACCCCCACTCCCTCTGTCCCACCCCTGTCTCTCCCCCCTCCCGCTCTCTCGCTCCCCTCTCTCTCCTCCCCTCTTTCTCCCCTCTTCTCCCCACCCCTCTCTCTCCCCCGTCCCTCCCCACTCTCTCCCCCCCTCTACACCCTTTCTCTCCACTCCCTCTCCCCACTCTCTCTCCCCCCTCTTTCTCCCCTATCTCTCCCCACTCTCACACCCTCTCTTACCACCCCCTCTCTCACCCCCTCTCTTTCTCTCACCCCACTCTCTCTCACCCCCTCACCCCCCCTCTCTCACCCCTCACCCCTCTCCCTCACTCACACCCTTTCTTTCTTACCCCTCGCTCTCTCTCTCTCACCCCTCCGCCCTCACTCCTCGCGCTCAATCCCTCTCTCTCACCCACTCTCTCTCTCACACCCTCTCCTTCTCACTCCACTCGCTCTATTACCCCCTCCCCACTTTCTCTCTCAATCACCCCTTCTCTCTCACCCCATCTCACCCCACCCCCTCTCTCAAACCCCTCTCTCTCACTTGCTCTCTCTTTCTCACTCACGTTCTATCTTTCTCACTTGCACTCTTTTTTTCACTCACTGTCTCTCTTTCTCACCCCCTCTCTCTCTTACCCTCTCTCTCTCTCCCATCTCACTCTCTCACCCCTCTCTCTCTCACCACACTGTTTTTCTCTCTCACTGTCCCACCCCCTCTGTCTCTCACCCCTTCTCTCTCACACTCCTCTCACCCCCACCCCCTCTCTCTCACCCCCGTCTCTCTCACCCGCTTTCTCTTTCTCACTCACGCTATCTCTTTCACTCACTCTCTCTCTCTTTCTCACCCCCTCTCTGTCGCCCTCCCCTCTCTGTCGCCCTCCCCTCTCTCGCTCTCCCCTCTCTCGCCCTCCCCTCTCTCTCGCCCTCCCCACTCTCTCCCTCCCCTCTCTGGCCCTCCCCTCTCTCTCCCTCCCTCCACTCTCCTTCCCCTCTCACTCCCCCACCCCTCTCTCTCCCTCCACTCTTTCTCGCCCTCCCACTTCTGTCTCTCGCCCTCCCCTTTCACTCTCCCTCCCCTCTTACTGTCTCTCCCCTCTCACTCTCCATCCGCTCTCTCGCCCTCCCCTCTTACGCTCCCTCCCCTCTCACTCACTCTCCCCTCTCTCTCGCCCTCCACTCGCTCAGCCACCCCTCTCTCTCCCACCCTCTCTTTCCCCTCTTCTCTCTACCCCCTCCCCCTCTCACCTCTCTCACACCCTCCTCTCACCTCCTGTCTCCCCCTCATCTCTCCCCCTCCTCTCTCCTCCCTCCTCTCTCTGCCACTCTCTCTCCTCTCTCTCTGCTCTCTCTTCGCTCTCTCTTTCTGCTCTCTCTCCCCCTCTCTCTCCTTCCCCTCTGTCTCTCCCCACTTTCTCTCCCCGCACTCTCTCTCCCCCACTCTCTCTCTGCCCACACTCTCTCCCCCCCTCTCTCTCCCCTCTCTCCCCCTCTCTTCCCCCCTCTCTCACCCTCCCTCTCTCTCGCCCCTCTCGTTATCTCCTCCCTTTCTCTCTCTCTCCCCCTCTCACCCTATCTCTCTCTTGCCCCTCTCTCTCTCCCTGCTCCTTCACTCTCTCTCCACCTTCTCTCACTCTCGATCCCCGTCCCTCGGTGTCTCTCTCTCTCTCCCCACCTCCCATCGTTTCTCTCTTCCTGAATCTCTCTCCCTCCTGTCCCGCCCTTCCTCTCTCTCTGACACACTCTGTCCCCCTGGTTCTTCCCTCTCCCTCTGACCCAGAGTCTGGGGAGTTGGTGGTAGTGAGGCTGCGTGTGGGGGGTGGGGGTGTGATGTGGGAGGTGGGAGGAGGGAAAATTGTGTAGAGACGGATTTGTGGGACGGAGACAGAGACGGCACGAGAGCGGGGAGGCAGACAGGGAGTAGTGAAGGCAGGTGGAGAGACTGGGGTTGGGGGGTGTGAGAGAGCGGCGGATGTGGGAGAGTAAAAGGGAGAGGTGGTGAGAAATAGAGAATGCGCAGAATGAGAGAGAGGGAGAGAATTGAGGAGGAAGAGTCGGGGAGAGGAAATGGGGAGGCCAGGTTGGAGTGGGGGGGGGGGGAACAGAGGGAGTTAAACCCAGCTCCTGAGCTCAGGGCGCGGTGCCCTCCCCTTCCCTGAGGACCAGGACTTGGGGCTGAGTCTGTCTCTCTCCAGCTCAGCTTCTCCATCACAAAGACACACAACAACATCGGTCATTCTGCTGCTCGGCACGCTTTAATCAACATTTTTATTGGTTACAATTGGCAGTGATGGATACAGTCAGTGGGATGGTGCCTTTTCTCACTGCCCACCCCTTCTCTGTCCGCTCTCTCTCTGTGACATCTCTCTCTGACTCCTCTCTCTTTGTCCCCTCTCTCACTGTCCCCTCTCTCTCTGACCTCCTCTCTCTGTGACCTCTCTCTCTGTTCCCTCTCTCTGTCTCCCTCTCTCTCTGTTCCCCTCTCTCTCTGTTCCCCTCTATCTCTGTTCCCCTCTCTTTCTGTCCCCCTCTCTGTCTCCCTCTCTCTCTGTTCCCCTCTCTCTCTGATCGCCTCTCTCTGTCGCCCTCTCTCTGACCCCTCTCTCTCTGTCCCCTCTCTCACTGTCCCCTCTCTCTCTGACCTCCTCTCTCTGTGACCTCTCTCTCTGTTCCCTTCTCTCTCTGTTCCCCTCTCTTTCTGTCCCCCCTCTCTGTCCATCCTCTCTCTGTCCTCTCCCTCCCGTCCCCTCTGCCCCCTTCTGTCTCAAACTCTCTCCATCCCCCCACTCTCTGTCACCCTCTCTCTGACCCATTCTCTCTCCCCCACTCTTTCTCCCACTCTCTGTCCCCATCTCTCTGACCGCCTCTATCTCCCCTTCTCTCTCCCCCTCTCTAACTCCCCCACTTTCTGTGCCCCTCTTTCAGTCGCCCTCTCTCTGCCCCCTCTCCCTCCCACCCACCTCTCTCTGTCCCCCCCTCTGTCCACCTCTCTCTCTCTGCACCTTCTCACTCTGCCCCCTCTCTCTGTCCCCCTCTCTCTGTCCCCCTCTCTCTGTCGCTCTCTCTCTCCCCCGCTCTCTGCCCCCTTTCTCTGTCGCCCTCGCTCTGACACCCTCTCTCTGTCTCCCCTCTCTCTGTCCCCCTCTCTCTCCCCTCTCTCTCTGTCTCTCTCTCTCTGTCCCCCTCTCTCTGTCCCCCTCTCTCTGTCCTGCGCTCTCTGCCCCTTCTCTCTCTGTCCCTCTCTCTCTGTCCCCTCTCTCTGACCCCCTCTATCTCCCCCACTCTCTGTCCCCCCTCTCTCTGTCCCCTCTCTCTGTCCCCTCTCTCTGTGTCCCCTCTCTCTGACCCCCTCTATCTCCCCCACTCTCTGTCCCCCCTCTCTCTGTCCCACCTCTCTGTCCCCCCTCTCTCTGTCCTCCCCTCTCTGTCCCCCTCTCTCTCTGTCCCCCTTCTCTCTGTCCCCCACTCTCTGTCCCCCCTCTCTCTGTCCCCCATCTCTCTGGCCCCCTCTCTCTGCCCCTCTCCCCCTTTACCCCTATCTCTATCCCCCCTTTGTCCCCCTCTCTCTGTCGCACTCTTTCTGCCCCCTCTCTGTCACCGTCTCTCTGTTCCCCTCTCTCTGTCCCCATCTCTCTACCTCCCTCTCTGTCCCCCCCATTGCCCTCTCTCTATCCCCTCTCTGTAAACCTCTCTCTTCCCCCTTCTCTGTCGCCCTCTCTGTGTACCCCCCTCTCTGATCGCCTCTCTCTGTCGCCCTCTCTCTGACCCCTCTCTCTCTGTCCCCTCTCTCACTGTCCCCCCTCTCTGACCTCCTCTCTCTGTGACCTCTCTCTCTGTCCCCTCTCTCTGTCTCCCTCTCTCTCTGTTCCCCTCTCTCTCTGTTCCCCTCTCTTTCTGTCCCCCCTCTCTGTCCATCCTCTCTCTGTCCTCTCCCTCCCGTCCCCTCTGCCCCCTTCTGTCTCCCACTCTCTCCATCCCCCCACTCTCTGTCCCCCTCTCTCTGACCCATTCTCTCTCCCCCACTCTTTCTCCCACTCTCTGTCCCCATCTCTCTGACCGCCTCTATCTCCCCTTCTCTCTCCCCCTCTCTAACTCCCCCACTTTCTGTGCCCCTCTTTCTGTCGCCCTCTCTCTGCCCCCTCTCCCTCCCACCCACCTCTCTCTGTCCCCCCCTCTGTCCACCTCTCTCTCTCTGCACCCTCTCACTCTGCCCCCTCTCTCTGTCCCCCTCTCTCTGTCCCCCTCTCTCTGTCGCTCTCTCTCTCCCCCGCTCTCTGCCCCCTTTCTCTGTCGCCCTCGCTCTGACACCCTCTCTCTGTCTCCCCTCTCTCTGTCCCCCTCTCTCTCCCCTCTCTCTCTGTCTCTCTCTCTCTGTCCCCCTCCCTCTGTCCCCCTCTCTCTGTCCTGCGCTCTCTGCCCCCTCTCTCTCTGTCCCTCTCTCTCTGTCCCCTCTCTCTGACCCCCTCTATCTCCCCCACTCTCTGTCCCCCCTCTCTCTGTCCCCTCTCTCTGTCCCCTCTCTCTCTGTCCCCTCTCTCTGACCCCCTCTATCTCCCCCACTCTCTGTCCCCCCTCTCTCTGTCCCACCTCTCTGTCCCCCCTCTCTCTGTCCTCCCCTCTCTCTGTCCCCCTCTCTCTCTGTCCCCCTTCTCTCTGTCCCCCACTCTCTGTCCCCCCTCTCTCTGTCCCCCATCTCTCTGGCCCCCTCTCTCTGCCCCTCTCCCCCTTTACCCCTATCTCTATCCCCCCTTTGTCCCCCTCTCTCTGTCGCACTCTTTCTGCCCCCTCTCTGTCACCATCTCTCTGTTCCCCTCTCTCTGTCCCCCTCTCTCTACCCCCCTCTCTGTCCCCCCCATTGCCCTCTCTCTATCTCCTCTCTGTAAACCTCTCTCTTCCCCCTTCTCTGTCGCCCTCTCTGTGCCCCCCCTCTCTCTGTCCTGCTCTCTCTGTCCCCCTCTCTGTGTCCTCCTCTCTGTGTCCCCACTCCCTCTTCCCCCTCTCTCTGTCCCCCCTCTCAGTCCCCCTCTTTGTGTCCCCCTCTCTCTGTTCCCCTTCCCTCTTCCCCCTCTCTCTGAACCCCTCTCTCTGTCCCCTTCTCTCTGTCCCCCCTCTGTCTGCCCCCTCTCTCTGTTTCCCCCTCTCTCTTTCGCCCTCTCTCTGCCCCCTCTCTCTCCCCCGCTCTCTGACGCCCTCTCTCTGTCCCCCTCTCTCTGTCACTCCTCTCTGTCCCTCTCTCTCTGCCTCTCGCTGAAACCCTCTCTCTGTCCCCGTCCTTCTGTCTCCGCCCCCACCCTCCCACCTGCCCCCTCTGCCCACCTCTCTCTCTGTCCCCTCTCTCTCTGTCCTCCCCTCTCTCTGTCCCCCTCCCTCTTCCCCCTCTCTCTGCCCCCTCTCTCTGCCCCCCCTCTCTGTCCCCCTCTCTCTGTTACCCCTCTCTGTTCCCTCCTCTCCGTCCCCCTCTCTCTTTCGCCCACTCTCTGCCTCCTCTCTCTCCTGCGCTCTCGCACGCCCTCTCTCGGTCGCCCTCTCTGTCACCCCTCTCTGTCACCGCCTCTCTGTCCCCCCTCCCTCTGTCCCCCTTGCTCTGTGCCCCTACCTCTGTCCCCCTCCCTCTGTCTCTCTCCCTCTGACCCTCCTCTCTCTGTCCCTCTCTCTCTGCCCACCCCTCTCTCTGTCCCCCCTCTCTGCCCCCTCTCGGTCCCCCTCCCTCTTCCCCCTCTCTCTGTCCCCCTCACTCTTCCCCCTCACTCTTCCCCTCTCTCTGTCCCCCCTCTCTCTGCCCCCCTCTCTCTGCCCCCCTCTCTCTGTTCCCCTTCACTCTTACCCTTCTCTCTGTCCCCCCTCTCTCTGTCCCCCTCTCTCTGTCCCCCCTCTGTCTGTTCCACTCTCTCTGTTTCCTCCTCTCTGTTCCCCACTCTCTGTCCCTCTCTCTCTTTCGCCCTCTCTCTGCCCCCTCTCTCTCCCCCGCTCTCTGACGCCCCCTCTCTGTCGCCCTCTCTCTGCCCTCGCTCTGTCACTGTCTCTCTGTCCTCCCTCCCTCTGACACCCTCCCTCTGAGCCCCTCGCTCTGTCCCCCTCCCTCTGTCCCTCCTCTCTGTCCCTCTCTCTCTCTGCCCACCCCTCTCACTGTTGCCCCTCTCGCTGAACCCCTCTCTCTGTCCCGTCCTTCTGTCTCCACCCCTTCCCTCCCCGCAGCCCCCTCTGTCCTCCCCTCTCTCTGTCCCCCTCCCTCTGTCCCCCTCCCTCTTCCCCCTCTCTCTGCCCCATCTCTCTGTCCCCCTCTCTCTGCCCCCCCTCTCTGTCCCCCTCTCTCTGTTCCCCCTCTCTCTTTTTCTCCCCTCTGTTCCCCCCTCTCTGTCCCCCTCTCTCTTTCGCCCTTTCTCTGCCCCCTCTCTCTCCCGCGCTCTCTGACTCCCTCACTCTGTCGCACTCTCTCTGCCCCCTCTCTGTCACCGTCTCTCTGTCCCCCCTCCCTCTGTCCCCCGGCTCTGTCCCCCTCCCTCTGTCCCTCTCCCTCTGCCCACCCCTCTCTCTGTCCCCCCTCTCTGCCCCCCCCCCGGTCCCCCTCCCTCTTCCCCCTCTCTCTGTTCCCCCTCACTCTTCCCCCTCCCTCTTCCCCCTCTCTCCGTTCCCCCTCTCTGTTCCCCCCTCTCTTTCGCCCTCTCTCTGCCCCCTCTCTCTCCCCGCTCTCTGACGCCCCCTCTCGGTCACCCTCTCTCTGCCCCCGCTCTGTCACTGTCTCTCTGTCCCCTCTCCCTCTGTCCCCCTCCCTCTGACCCCCTCGCTCTGTCCCCCTCCCTCTATCCCTCCTCTCTCTGTCCCTCTCTCTCTGCCCGCCCATCTCTGTCGCCCCTCTCGCTGAACCGCTCTCTCTGTCCCCGTGCTTCTGTCTCCGCCCCCTCCCTCCTACCCGCCCCTCTCTCTGTCCCCCTCTCTGCCCCCCATCCCCCTCCCTCTTCCCCTCTCTCTGTCCCCCTCACTCTTCCCCCTCCCTCTTCCCCCTCTCTCTGTCCCCCTCTCTCTGTCCCCCTCTCTCTGTCCCCCTCTTTCTGTCCCCCTTCTCTGTTCCCCCCTCTCAGTCCCCCTCTCTCTTTAGCCCTCTCTCTGCCCCCTCTCTCTGACGCTCTCTCTCTGTTCCCCTCTCTCTGACGCTCTCTCTCTGTTCCCCTCTCTCTGTGCCCCTCCCTCTGCCCCCCTCCCTCCGTCCCCCTCCCTCTGTCCCTCCTCTCTCTGTCACTCTCTCTCTTTCCACCCTCTCTCTGTCCCCGTCCTTCTCACTCGATCCCCTCCCTCCCACCCTCCCACTCTGTCCCCCTCTTTCTCTGCCGCCCACTCTCTCTGTCCCTCTCATTCTGTCCCCCTCTCTGTGTCCCCCACTCTCTCTGTCCCTCTCTCTCTGTCCCCCTCTCTGTGTCCCTCACTCTCTCTGTTCCCTCTCTCTCTGTCCCCCCTCTCTGCCCCCTCTCTCTCTGCCCCCTCTCTCTCTGCCTCCCTCTGTTCCCCCTCTCTCTGTCCCCCCTCTCTCTGTTCCCGCCCTCTCTCTCCTCCCTCTCTCTGCCCCCTCTCTCTCTGCCCCATCTCTCTGTCCCCTTCGCTCAGCCCCCCATCTCCCCCTCTCTCTGCCCCCCTCTCTGTCACGCGTCTATCTGTCCACCCTCTCTGTCCTCTCTCTATCTGTCCATCCTCTCTGTCCTCTGTCTATCTGTCCCCCCTCTCGGTCCCGCCTCTATCTGTCCACCCTCTCTCTGTCGCCCTCTCTCTATCGCCCTCTCTCTGACGCTCTCTCTCAGTTCCCTTCTCTCTGACACCCTCTATCTCCCCCACTCTCTGCCCCTCACTCTGTCCCACTCTTTCTCTGTCCCCCTCTTTCTCTCCCCCCCTCTCTGAACCCCTCTCTCTCCCCCACTCTCTGTCCTCTCTCTCTGTCCCTTCTCTCTGAAACCTTCTATATCGCCCACTCTCTGTCCCCTGTCTCTGACCCCTCTCTCTGTTCCCTCCTCTCTGTTCTCCTCCCTCTGTCCCTCTCTCTCTGTCCCCCCTCTCTCTGTCCCCTTCTCTCTCTGACCCTCTCTCTCTGATCCCCCCTCTCTCCCCCACTCTGTACCTCTCTCTCTGTTCCCTACTCTCTGTTCCCCCCCTGTCCCTCTCTCTCTGCCCCCCACTCTCTGTTCTCCCTCCGTCTGACCCCCTCTATATCCCCTCTCTCTCTGTCCCCTCTCTCTCTGACCCCCACCCTCTTTCCCCCTTTCTCTGCCCCCTCTCTGTCACCGTCTCTCCGTACACCCTCTCTCTGTCCCCCTCTCTGCCCCTTCTCCCTCTGTCCCTCTCTCCCTGTCTCCCCTCTCTCTGGCCCCTCTGTCTTTCCCCCCTCTGTTCGCCTCTCTCTGTTTCCCATCTCTCTGTTCCCCCTCTCTGTGTTCCCCTTCTCTCTGTCTTCTTTCCCTCTTCCCCCTCTCTCTGTCCCCCCTCTCTGTCCACCCTCGCTGTCCCCCTCTCTCTGAACACCTCTCTCTCCCCCACTCACTGTCCTCTCTCTCTGTCCCCCTCTCTCTGACACCCTCTATCTCGGCCCACTCTCTGTCCCCTCTCTCTGACCCCGCTCTCTGTTCCCTACTCTCTGTTCCCCTCTCTCTGTCCCCCTCTCTCTCTGCCACCCTCTCTCTATGACCCCCTCTCTCTCCCCCACACTGTACCTCTCTCTCTGTCCCCCACTCTCTGTTCCCTATTCTCTGTTCCCCTCCCTCTGTCCCTCTCTCTCTGTCGCCCTCTCTCTGTCCCCCTCTCTCTGTCCCTCCTCTCTCTGTCCCCTCTCTCCGTCCCCTCTCTCTCTGACCCCCACTCTCTCCTCCACTCTGTACTTCTCTCTCTGTCCCCCACTCTCTGTTCTCCCTCCCTCTGACCCCCTCTACATTCCCCTCTCTCTGTTCCCCCTCTCTCTGTCCCCCTCTCTCTGTCCCCCTCTCTCTGTCCACCCCTCTCTCTGAACCCCTCTCTTCCCCCCACTCTCTGTCCTCTCTCTCTGTCCCTCTCTCTGACACCCTCTATCTCGCCCACTCTCTGTCCCCTCTCTCTGACCCCACTCTCTGTTCCCCTCTCTCTGTCCCCCTCTCTCTGTCCCCCTCTCTCTGTTCCCCCCCTCTCTGTCCCTCTCTCTCTCTCTGACTCCCGCTCTCTTCCCCACTCTGTACCTCTCTCTCTGTCCCCCACTCTCTGTTCTCCCTCCCTCTGACCCCCTCTATATCCCCCTCTGTCTGTTCCCTTCTCTCTCTGACTCCCACTCTCTGCCCCCCCTCTCTCTGTCCCCTCTCTGTCAGCGTCTCTCTGTCCCCCCCTCTCTCTGTTCCCCTCTCTCTTTCCCCATCTCTCTGCCCCCTCTCTCTCTGTCTCCCCCTCTCCCTGGCCCCCTCTCTCTTAGCCCCTCTCTGTCCCCCATCTTTCTGTCCCCCTCTCTCTGCCCCCCTCTCTCTGCCCCCCTCTGCCCCCTCTCTGTCCCCCTCTCTCTGTCCCCCTCTCTCTGTCCCCCTCTCTATGTCCCCTCTCTCTCTCCCCCCTCTCTGTCCCTCTCTCTGTCCCCCCTCTTTCTGCCCCCTCTCTCTGTCCCCCTCTCTCTCTGGCCCCCCTCTCTGTCCATCCTCTCTCTTCCCCGCTCTCTCTGTCCCTCCCCTCTCTGTCCACACTTCTTTGTCGCCCTCTCTCTGACACTCTCTGTCAGCGTCTCTCTTTCCCCCCTCCCTCTGTCCCCCGTCCGTCTGTCCCCTCTCTCTGCCCCCCCTCTGCCACCCCCCGTCCCCCCTCCCTATGTCCCCATCTCTCTACCCCATCTCTCTGTCCCCCCCTCTCTGTCCCCCTCTCTCCTTCACCCTCTCTCCCCCCTCTCTCTCCCCCGCTCTCTGACGCCCCCTCTCTGGCCCCCCTCGCTCTGTCCCCCCTCGCTCTGGCCCCCTCTCTCTTTCCCCCCTCGCTCTGTCCCTCCTCTCTCTGTCCCACCTCTCTCTGTCCCCCTCACTCTCAATCCCCTCACTCTCTGTCCCCCTCACACTCTCCCCCTCTCTCTGCCTCCCTCTCTCTGCCCCTGTCTCTGTCGCCCTCTCTCTGGCCCCTCTCTGTCCACCTCTCTCTGCCCCCCCCTCTTTCTGCCCCCTCTCTCTGTTCCCCCTCTCGCCGGCCCCCTCTCTCTGTCCCCCTCTCTCTTCCCCCATCTCTCTGTCCCCCCCTCTCTGTCCCTCTCTCTCTCTGACCCCCACTCTGTACCTCACTCTCTGTCCCCCACTCTCTGTTCTCCCTCCCTCTGACCCCCTCTATATCCCTCTCTGTCTGTTCCCTTCTCTCTATGACTCCCACTCTCTTCCCCCCTCTCTCTGCCCTCTCTCAGTCAGCGTCTCTCTGTCCCCCCCTCTCTCTGTACCACTCTCTCTTTCCCCCTCTCTCTGCCCCCTCTCCCTCTGTCCCTCTCTCTCTGTCTCCCCCTCTCTCTGGCCCCCTCTCTCTAAGTCCCTCTCGGTCCTCCATCTCTCTGTCCCCCTCTCTCTGCCCCCCTCTCTCTGCCCCCCCTCTGCCCCCTCTCTGTCCCCCTCTCTCTGTCCCCCTCTCTCTGTCCCCCTCTCTATGTCCCCTCTCTCTCTCCACCCACTCTGTCCCTCTCTCTGTCCCCCCTCTTTCTGCCTCCTCTCTCTGTCCCCCTCTCTCTCTGGCCCCCCTCTCTGTCCACCCTCTCTCTGCCCCCCTCTCTCTGTCCCTCCCCTCTCTGTCCACACTTCTTTGTCGCCCTCTCTCTGACCCTCTCTGTCATCATCTCTCTGTCCCCCCTCCCTCTGTCCCCCTCTCTCTGTCCTCCCTCTCTCTGCCCCCTCTCTGTGCCCCTTCCCTCTGTCCCCCGTCTCTCTGTCCCCCCTCTGTGTCGCCTCTCTTCCCCCCTGTCGCCCTCTCTCTGCCCCCCTCTTTGCCCCCTCCCTGTCCACCGTCTCTCTACCCCGCTCTCTCTGTCCCTCCCCACTCTGTCCACACTTCTTTGTCGCCCTCTCTCTGCACCCCCCGTCATCAGCTCTCTGTCCCCCCTCCCTCTGTCCCCTCTCTCTGTCCTCCCTCTCTCTGCCCCCTCTCTGTCACCTTCTCTCTGTGCCCCCTCCCTCTGTCCCCCTCTCTCTGTCCCCCTCTCTCTCTGTCCCGCACTCTCTGTCCCCCCTCCATCTGTCCCCTTCTCTCTGTCCTCCCCCTCACTGTACCCCCTCTCTGTCCCACTCTCTCTGTCCCCCCTCTCTCTGTTCCCCTCTCTCTCTGTCCCGCCCTCTCCGTCCCCCTTCCATCTGCCCCCCTCTCTCTGTCCTCCCTCTCTCTGCCCCCTCTCTGTCCCCCTCTCTCTGGTCCCCTCTCTCTATCCCCCCCTCTGCCCTCCCTCTCGCTGCCCCCCTCTCTCTGCCCCCCTCTCTCTGTCCCCCCCTCTCTGCCCCCCTCTCTGTCCCCCTCTCTCTGTCTCCCTCTCTATGTCCCCTCTTACTGTCCCCACCTCTCTGTCCCTCTCTCTGCCCCCCCTCTTTCTGCCCCCTCTCTCTGTCCCCCTCTCTCTCCGTCCCCCCCTCTCTGCCCCCCTCTCTGTCCCCTCTCTCTGTCTCCCTCTCTATGTCCCCTCTTACTGTCCCCACCTCTCTGTCCCTCTCTCTGTCCCCCCTCTTTCTGCCCCCTCTCTCTGTCCCCCTCTCTCTCTGGCCCCCCTCTCTGACCCCCTCTCTCTGCCCCTCCTCTGCCCCCTCTCTGTCCCCCTCTCTCTGTCCCCCCTCTTTCTGCCCCCTCACTCTGTCCCCCTCTCTCTCTGACCCTCTCTGTCAGCGTCTCTCTTTCCCCCCTCCCTCTGTCCCCCGTCCGTCTGTCCCCTCTCTCTGCGCCCCCCTCTGCCGCCCCCCCCCCCGCTGTCCCCCTCCCTATGTCCCCATCTCTCTACCCCATCTCTCTGTTCCCCCCTCTCGGTCCCCCTCTCTCTTTCACCCTCTCTCCCCCCTCTCTCTCCCCCGCTCTCTGACGCCCCCTCTCTGGCCCTCCTCGCTCTGTCCCCCCTCTCTCTGCCCCCTCTCTCTGTCCCCCCCTCTCTGCCCCCCTCTCTGTCCCCCTCTCTCTGTCTCCCTCTCTATGTCCCCTCTTACTGTCCCCACCTCTCTGTCCCTCTCTCTGCCCCCCCTCTTTCTGCCCCCTCTCTCTGTCCCCCTCTCTCTCTGGCCCCCCTCTCTGTCCCCATCTCTCTGTCCCCCTCTCTCTGCCCCCCTCTCTCTGCCCCCCCCTCTGCCCCCTCTCTGTCCCCCTCTCTCTGTCCCCCTCTCTCTGTCCCCCTCTCTATGTCCCCTCTCTCTCTACCCCCTCTCTGTCCCTCTCTCTGTCCCCCCTCTTTCTGCCCCCTCTCTCTGTCCCCCTCTCTCTTTGACCCTCTCTGTCAGCGTCTCTCTTTACCCCCTCCCTCTGTCCCCCGTCCGTCTGTCCCCTCTCTCTGCCCCCCCTCTGCCCCCGCCCGTCTGTCCCCCTCCCTATGTCCCCATCTCTCTACCCCATCTCTCTGTTCCCCCCTCTCTGTCCCCCTCTCTCTTTCACCCTCTCTCCCCCCTCTCTCTCCCCCGCTCTCTGACGCCCCCTCTCTGACCCTCCTCGCTCTGTCCCCCCTCGCTCTGGCCCCCTCTCTCTTTCCCCCCTCGCTCTGTCCCTCCTCTCTCTGTCCCACCTCTCTCTGTCCCCCTCACTCTCAATCCCCTCACTCTCTGTCCTCCCTCACACTCTCCCCCTCTCTCTGCCCCCCACTCTCTGCCCCTCTCTCTGTCGCCCTCTCTCTGCCCCCTCTCTGTCCACCTCTCTCTGCCCCCCCCCTCTTTCTGCCCCCTCTCTCTGTTCCCCCTCTCTCCGGCCCCCTCTCTCTGTCCCCCTCTCTCTGCCCCCTCTCTCTGTCCCCCCCTCTCTGTCCCTCTCTCTCTCTGACCCCCACTCTGAACCTCTCTCTCTGTCCCCCACTCTCTGTTCTCCCTCCCTCTGACCCCCTCTATATCCCTCTCTGTCTGTTCCCTTCTCTCTCTGACTCCCACTCTCTGCCCCCCTCCCTCTGCCCCCTCTCTGTCAGCGTCTCTCTCTGTCCACCCCTCTCTCTTTTCCCCTCTCTCTTTCCCCCACTCTCTGCCCCCTCTCCCTCTGTCCCTCTCTCTCTGTCTCCCCCTCCCTCTGGCCCCCTCTCTCTAAGTCCCTCTCTGTCCCCCATTTCTCTGTCCCCCTCTCTCTGCCCCCCCTCTCTCTGCACCCCCCTGCCCCCTCTCTGTCCCCCTCTCTATGTCCCCCTCTCTCTGTCCCCCTCTCTATGTCCCCTCTCTCTCTCCCCCCTCTCTGTCCCTCTCTCTGTCCCCCCTCTTTCTGCCCCCTCTCTCTGTCCCCCCCTCTCTCTGTCCCTCCCCTCTCTGTCCACACTTCTTTGTCGCCCTCTCTCTGACCCTCTCTGTCATCATCTCTCTGTCCCCCTCCCTCTGTCCCCCTCTCTCTGTCCTCCCTCTCTCTGCCCCCTCTCTGTGCCCCTTCCCTCTGTCCCCCGTCTCTCTGTCCCCCCTCTGTGTCGCCTCTCTTCCCCCCTGTCCCCCTCTCCTTGCCCGCCCTTTGCCCCCTCTCTGTCCACCGTCTCTCTACCCCGCTCTCTCTGTCCCTCCCCACTCTGTCCACCCTTCTTTGTCGCCCTCTCTCTGCACACCCCGTCATCAGCTCTCTGTCCCCCCTCCTCTGTCCCCTCTCTCTGTCCTCCCTCTCTCTGCCCCCTCTCTGTCACCTGCTCTCTGTGCCCCCTCCCTCTGTCCCCCTCTCTCTGTCCCCCCCTCTCTCTGTCCCGCACTCTCTGTCCCCCCTCCATCTGTCCCCTTCTCTCTGTCCTCCCCCTCACTGTACCCCCTCTCTGTCCCTCTCTCTCTGTCCCCCCTCTCTCTGTTCCCCTCTCTCTGTCCCGCCCTCTCCGTCCCCCTTCCATCTGCCCCCCTCTCTCTGTCCTCCCTCTCTCTGCCCCCTCTCTGTCCCCCTCTCTCTGGTCCCCTCTCTCAATCCCCCCCTCTGCCCCCCCTCTCTCTGCCCCCCTCTCTCTACCCCCCTCTCTCTGTCACCCCCTCTCTGCCCCCCTCTCTGTCCCCCTCTCTCTGTCTCCCTCTCTATGTCCCCTCTTACTGTCCCCACCTCTCTGTCCCTCTCTCTGCCCCCCCTCTTTCTGCCCCCTCTCTCTGTCCCCCTCTCTCTCTGGCCCCCCTCTCTGTACCCATCTCTCTGTCCCCCTCTCTCTGCCCCCCTCTCTCTGCCCCCCCCTCTGCCCCCTCTCTGTCCCCCTCTCTCTGTCCCCCTCTCTCTGTCCCCCTCTCTATGTCCCCTCTCTCTCTACCCCCTCTCTGTCCCTCTCTCTGTCCCCCCTCTTTCTGCCCCCTCTCTCTGTCCCCCTCTCTCTCTGACCCTCTCTGTCAGCGTCTCTCTTTCCCCCCTCCCTCTGTCCCCCGTCCGCCTGTCCCCTCTCTCTGCGCCTCCCTCTGCCCCCCCCCCCCCCCCCGCTGTCCCCCTCCCTATGTCCCCATCTCTCTACCCCATCTCTCTGTTCCCCCCTCTCGGTCCCCCTCTCTCTTTCACCCTCTCTCCCCCCTCTCTCTCCCCCGCTCTCTGACGCTCCCTCTCTGGCCCTCCTCGCTCTGTCCCCCCTCTCTCTGCCCCCCTCTCTCTGTCCCCCCCTCTCTGCCCCCCTCTCTGTCCCCCTCTCTCTGTCTCCCTCTCTATGTCCCCTCTTACTGTCCCCACCTCTCTGTCCCTCTCTCTCTGCCCCCCCTCTTTCTGCACCCTCTCTCTGTCCCCCTCTCTCTCTGGCCCCCCTCTCAGTCCCCATCTCTCTGTCCCCCTCTATCTGCCCCCCTCTCTCTGCCCCCCCTCTGCCCCCTCTCTGTCCCCCTCTCTCTGTCCCCCCCTCTCTGTCCCCCTCTCTATGTCCCCTCTCTCTCTACCCCCTCTCTGTCCCTCTCTCTGTCCCCCCTCTTTCTGCCCCCTCTCTCTGTCCCCCTCTCTCTCTGACCCTCTCTGTCAGCGTCTCTCTTTCCCCCCTCCCTCTGTCCCCCGTCCGTCTGTCCCCTCTTTCTGCCCCCCCCCTCTGCCCCCCCTCTGTCCCCCTCCCTATGTCCCCATCTCTCTACCCCATCTCTCTGTTCCCCGCTCTCTGTCCCCCTCTCTCTTTCACCCTCTCTCCCCCCTCTCTGTCCCCCGCTCTCTGACGCCCCCTCTCTGGCCCTCCTCGCTCTGTCCCCCCTCTCTCTGCCCCCTCTCTCTGTCCCCCCTCTCTGCCCCCCTCTCTGTCCCCCTCTCTCTGTCTCCCTCTCTATGTCCCCTGTTACTGTCCCCACCTCTCTGTCCCTCTCTCTGCCCCCCCTCTTTCTGCCCCCTCTCTCTGTCCCCCTCTCTCTCTGGCCCCCCTCTCTGTCCCCATCTCTCTGTCCCCCTCTCTCTGCCCCCCTCTCTCTGCCCACCCTCTGCCCCCTCTCTGTCCCCCTCTCTCTGTCCCCCTCTCTCTGTACCCCTCTCTATGTCCCATCTCTCTCTACCCCCTCTCTGTCCCTTTCTCTGTCCCCCCTCTTTCTGCCCCCTCTCTCTGTCCCCCTCTCTCTCTGACCCTCTCTGTCAGCGTCTCTCTTTCCCCCCTCCCTCTGTCCCTCGTCCGTCTGTCCCCTCTCTCTGCCCCCCCTCTGCCCCCCCTCTGTCCCCCTCCCTATGTCCCCATCTCTCTACCCCATCTCTCTGTTCCCCCCTCTCTGTCCCCCTCTCTCTTTCACCTTCTCTCCCCCCTCTCTCTCCCCCGCTCTCTGACGCCCCCTCTCTGGCCCTCCTCGCTCTGTCCCCCCTCGCTCTGGCCCCCTCTCTCTTTACCCCCTCGCTCTGTCCCTCCTCTCTCTGTCCCACCTCTCTCTGTCCCCCTCACTCTCAATCCCCTCACTCTCTGTCCTCCCTCACACTCTCCCCCTCTCTCTGCCCCCCACTCTCTGCCCCTCTCTCTGTCGCCCTCTCTCTGCCCCCTCTCTGTCCACCTCTCTCTGCCCCTCCCTCTTTCTGCCCCCTCTCTCTGTTCCCCCTCTCTCCGGCCCCCTCTCTCTGTCCCCCTCTCTCTGCCCCCTCTCTCTGTCCCCCCCCTCTCTGTCCCTCTCTCTCTCTGACCCCCACTCTGTACCTCTCTCTCTGTCCCCCACTCTCTGTTCTCCCTCCCTCTGACCCCCTCTATATCCCTCTCTGTCTGTTCCCTTCTCTCTCTGACTCCCACTCTCTGCCCCCCTCTCTCTGCACCCTCTCTGTCAGCGTCTCTCTGTCAAACCCTCTCTCTCTGTTCCCCTCTCTCTTTCCCCCTCTCTCTGCCCCCTCTCCCTCTGTCCCTCTCTCTCTGTCTCCCCCTCCCTCTGGCCCCCTCTCTCTAAGTCCCTCTCTGTCCCCCATCTCTCTATCCCCCTCTCTCTGCCCCCCTCTCTCTGCCCCCCTCTGCCCCCTCTCTGTCCCCCTCTCTCTGTCCCCCTCTCTCTGTCCCCCTCTCTATGTCCCCTCTCTCTCTCCCCCCTCTCTGTCCCTCTCTCTGTCCCCCCTCTTTCTGCCCCCTCTCTCTGTCCCCCCCTCTCTCTGTCCCTCCCCTCTCTGTCCACACTTCTTTGTCGCCCTCTCTCTGACCCTCTCTGTCATCATCTCTCTGTCCCCCCTCCCTCTGTCCCCCTCTATCTGTCCTCCCTCTCTCTGCCCCCTCTCTGTGCCCCTTCCCTCTGTCCCCCGTCTCTCTGTCCCCCTCTGTGTCGCCTCTCTTCCCCCCTGTCCCTCTCTCTCTGCCCCCCTCTTTGCCCCCTCTCTATCCACCGTCTCTCTACCCCGCGCTCTCTGTCCCTCCCCACTCTGTCCACCCTTCTTTGTCGCCCTCTCTCTGCACCCCCCGTCATCAGCTCTCTATCCCCCCTCCCTCTGTCCCCTCTCTCTGTCCTCCCTCTCTCTGCCCCCTCTCTGTCACCTTCTCTCTGTGCCCCCTCCCTCTGTCCCCCTCTCTCTGTCCCCCCCTCTCTCTGTCCCGCACTCTCTGTCCCCCCTCCATCTGTCCCCTTCTCTCTGTCCTCCCCCTCACTGTACCCCCTCTCTGTCCCACTCTCTCTGTCCCCCCTCTCTCTGTCCCCCTCTCTCTCTGTCCCACCCTCTCTGTCCCCCTTCCGTCTGCCCCCCTCTCTCTGTCCCCCCTCTCTCTGCCCCCTCTCTGTCCCCCTCTCTCTGATCCCCTCTCTCTATCCCCCCCCCCCCCTCTGCCCCCCCCCCTCTCTGCCCCCATCTCTCTGCCCCCCTCTCTGTCCCTCTCTCTCTGTCTCCCTCTCTATGTCCCCTCTTACTGTCCCCACCTCTCTGTCCCTCTCTCTGCCCCCCCCCTCTTTCTGCCCCCTCTCTCTGTCCCCCTCTCTCTCTGGCCCCCCCTCTCTGTCCACCCTCTCTCTGTCCCCCTCTCCCTCTGTCCCCTCTCTCATTCGCCCTCTCTGTGCCCCCTTTCTCTCTGCTCCCCCTTCTCTGTCACCCCCTCTCTCTGTTCCCCATCTCTCTGACCCCCCTCTCTCTATCTCCCCTCTCTGTCCCCCTCTCTCTGTCGCTCTCCTTCTGCCCCCTCTCTGTCCCTGTCTCTCTGTCGCCCCTCTCTCTCTCTCTGTCCCCCTCTCTCTGTCCCCCCTCTCTGTCACCCCCTCTCTGCCCCTCTCTCTGTCCCCCTCTCTCTGTCCCCCTCTCTCTATCCCCCTCTCTCTGTCACCCCCTCTCTGACACCGACCCTCTGCCCCCCCCTCTGTCCCCCCTCTCTTTGCACACCCCTCCCTCTGTCCCTCCTCTCTCTGTCCCCCTCTCTCTGCCCGCTCCTCTCTCTGTCAATCTTCTCGCTGACCCCCTCTCTCTGTCCCCGTCCTTCTCTCTCCCCCTCTCTCTGTCCCCCTCTCTCTGTCCCCCACGCTCTCTGTCCCCCCTCTCTCTTTCGCCCACTCTCTGCCCCGCTCTCTCTGCCCGCCCTCTCTGTCACCCCATCTCTCTCTGTCCCACCTCTCTCTATCCCCCTCTCTCTATTCCCCACTCTCTGTCCCATTCTCTCTGTCGCCCTCTTTCTGCCCCCTCTCTGTCACCGTCACTCTGTCTCCTCTGTCTGTCCCCCTTCTCTCTGTCCCCCTCTCTCTGTCCCCCTCTTTCTGCCCCCTCTCTTTGTCCCCCTCTCTCTGTCATTCCTCTCTCTGTCCCCTTCTCTCTGTTCCCACTCTCACTGTCTCCCTCTCTCTCTCTGCCGCACTCTCTCTGTCACCCTCTCTCTGTCCCCTCTCTTTCTGCCCCCTCTCACTGTCCCCCTCTCTCTCTGTCCCCCCTCTCTCTGTCCCCCCTCTCTCTGTCCCCCGTCTCTGTCCACCCCTCTCTGTCCCGCTTCTCTCTGTCCCCCCTCTCTGTCACCGTCTCTCTGTTCCCCCTCCCTCTGTCCCCGTCCCTCTGTCCCCATCTGTCTTCCCCATCTCTCTGTTCCCCCCTCTCTGTCCCTCTCTCTCTCTATCACCCTCTCTCTGCCCCCTCTCTCTCCCCCGCTCTCTGTCGCCCTCTCTCTGCCCCCTCTCTGTCCCTCTCTCTCTGTCCCCCCTCCCTCTGTCCCCTCCCTCTGTCCACCCTCTCTCTGTCCCTCTCTCTCTGCCCACCCCATTCTCTGTCGCCCCTCTCGCTGACCCCCCTCTCTGTCCCCCGTCCTTCTCTCTCCACAGCTCTCTATCCCCCCTCTCTCTGTCCACCGCTCTCTGCTCCCGCTCTGTCAACGTCTCTCTGTCCACTCTCTATGCCCCCTCTCTGCCCCCCTCTCTCTTTCGCCCTCTCTCTGCCACCTCTCTCTCTGTCCCCCCCTCTCTGTCCCCCTTTCTCTGCCCCCTCTCCCTCTGTCCCCCTCTCTGTCGCCCTCTTTCTGCCACCTCTTCATCACCGTCTCTCTGTCGTCCCTCTCGCTGTCGCCATCTCTCTGTACCCCTCTTTCTGCCCCCGCTCTCGGTCCCCCCTCGCTCTGTCCCCCCTCGCTCTGTCCCCCCTCGCTCTGTCCCCCTCTCTCTGTCCCCCCTCTCTCTATCCCACTCTCTCTGTACCCCCTATCTCTGTGCCCCCTCTCTGTCCCCCCTCTCTGTCCCCCCATAACTGTCCCCCCCTCTGTCCCCCTCTCTTGTCCCCCTCACTCAGTTCCCCGGTTCCCCCCTCTCTCTGTCCCCCCTCGCTCTGTTCCCTCTCTCTCTGTCCCCCCTCTCTCTATCCCCCTCTCTCTGTCCCCCTCTCTCTGTACCCCCTCTCTGACCCCCTCTCTCTGCCCCCCTCTCTGTCCACCCCTCTCTGCCCCCCCTCTCTCTGTCCCCCCTCTCTCTATCCCGCCTCTCTCTGTCCCCCTCTCTCTGTCCCCCTCCCTCTGCCCCCCCCCCTGTCCCCTCTCTCTGCTCCCTCTCTGTCACCGTCTCTCTGTTCCCCCTCCCTCTGTCCCCCTCTATCTGTGCCCCCCTCTTTCCGCCCCCTCTATCTATCCCCCCCTCTCTTTCCGCCTCCCTCTGTCCCCCGTCCGTCTGTCCCCTCTCTCTGCCCCCCCGTCCCCCTCCCTATGTCCCCATCTCTCTACCCCATCTCTCTGTTTCCCCCTCTCTGTCCCCCTCTCTCTTTCACCCTCTCTTTGCCCCCTCTCTCTCCCCAGCTCTCTGACGCTCTCTCTCTGGCCCCCCTCGCTCTGTCCCCCCTCGCTCTGTCCCCCTCTCTCTTTCCCCCCTCTCTCTGCCCCCCTCTCTCTGACCCTCTCTCTGTCGCCCTCTCTCTGCCCCCTCTCTGTCCACCTCTCTCTGCCCCCCCCCCCTTTCTGCCCCCTCTCTCTGTTCCCCCTCTCTCCGGCACCCTCTCTCTGTCCCCCCTCTCTCTGCCCCCTATCTCTGTCGCCCCCCTCTCTGCCCCCTGTCTGTCCCCCACTCTGCCCCTCTTCTTTGCCCCCCCTGTCCCTCACCTCTCTGCCCCCCTCACCTGTCCCCCCCTCTCTGTCCCCCCGTCTGTCCCCCCTCTCTGTCGCGCTTTCTCTGTCCCCCACTCTCTGTCCCCCACTCTCTGTCCCCCTCTCTCTGTCCCCCTCTCTCTGTCCCCCTCTCTCTGGCCCCCTATCGATGTCCCCCTCTCTCTGTCCCCCTCTCTCTGTTCCCCACCTCTCTGTTCCCCCATCTCTGATCCCCTCTCTCTGTCTCCCCTCTCTCTGTCCCCCCTCTCTTTGTCCCCCGTCTCTGTCTCCGTATCTCTGCCCCCCTCTCCCTGTTCCCCCCCTCTGTCCCCCCTCTCTGTCCCCCTCTCTCTGTCCCCCTCTCTCTGTCCCCCTCTCTCTGTCCGCCGTCTCTGTCTCCGTCTCTCTGTCCCCCCTCCCTCTGTCCACCTCGCTCTGTCCCCCTTTCTGTCCTACCTCTCTCTGCCCACCCCTCTCTCTGTCCCCTCCCTCTGTCCCCCCTCTCTCTGCACCCTCTCTGTGACCGTCTCTCTGTCCCCCTTCCCTCTGTCCCCCTCTCTCTGACCCCCCTCTCTCTGCCTCCTCTGTCACCGTCTCTCTGCCCCCCCTACCTCTGTCCCCCTCTCTCTGTCCCCTCTCTGTCCCCGTCTCTCTGTCCCCCTCCCTCTATCCCCCTCTCTCTGTCCCCCCTCTCTCTCTGTCCCCTCTCTATCTCCGTCTCTCTATCCCCTCTCTCTATCCCCTTCCCTCTGTCCCCCTCCCTCTGTCCCCCTCTCTCTGTCCCCCCTCTCTTTGTCCCCCGTCTCTGTCACCGTCTCTGCCCCCCTCCTTCTGTCCCCCTCGCTCTGTCCCCCTTTCTGTCCTGCCTCTCTCTGCCCACCCCTCTCTCTGTCCCCCTCCCTCTATCCCCCTCTCTCTGTCCCGCCTCTCTCTGCCCTCTGTCTGTCACCGTCTCTCTGCCCCCCTCCCTCTGTCCCCCTACCTCTGTCCCCCTCTCCCTCTGTCCCCTCTCCCTCTGTCCCCCACTCTCTGTCCCGCTCTATCTCTGTCCCTCCACTCGCTTTCCCCTCTCTCTGCCCACCCCTGTCTCTGTCGCTCCTCTCTATCTGCCCCCTCTATCTCCCCCATTCTCTGCGCCCTCTCTCTCTGTCCCCCTCTCTTTGACACCCTCTATATCCCCCTCTCTCTGTCCCGCCCCTCTCTCTGTCACCCCCCTCTCTGTCCCCCCTCTCTCAGTTCCCCCTCTCTCTGTCCCCCCTCTCTGTCTCTCTCTCTCTCTCTGTCTCTCTCTGCCCCCCATTCTCTCTGTTCCCTCTCACTCTGTTACCCCCTCTCTCTGTCCGCCCCTCTCTGCCCCCCTCTCTGTCCTCCTCTCTGCCCCCCTCTCTCTGTCCCCCCTCTCTTTGTCCCCCGTCTCTGTCACCGTCTCTCTGTCCCCCCCACTCTCTGTTCCCACCCCCTGTTCCCCCACTCTCTGTCCTCCCTCTCTGTCACCGTCTCTCTGACCCCCTCTCTCTGTCCGCCCTCTCTCTGTTCCCCCTCTCTTTGTCCCCCGTCTTTGTCACCGTCTCTCTGTCCCCCCTCCCTGTGTCCCCTCTCTCTGTCCCCCTTTCTGTCCTGCCTCTCTCTGCCCACCCCTCTCTCTGTCCACCCTCCCTCTGTCCCCCCTCTCTCTGCCCCCTCTCTGTGACCGTCTCTCTATCCCCCTCCCTCTGTTCCCCTCTCTCTGAACCCCCTCTCTCTGCACCCTGTCTATCGCCGTCTCTCTGCCCACTCTCTCTGTCCCCCTTTCTCTGTCCCCTTTCTGTCCTGCCTCTCTCTGCCCAACCCTCTCTCTGTCCAGCTCCCTCTGTCCCCCCTATCTCTGCCCCCTTCTGTCACTATCTCTCTGTCCCCCTCCCTCTGTCGCCCACTCTCTGTCCCCCCTCTCTCTGCCCCCTCTCTGTCACCGTCTTTCTGCCCCCTCTCTGTCACCGTCTCTCGGTCCCCCTCCCACTGTCCCCCATCTCTCTACCCCCTCTCTGTCACCGTCTCTCTGTTCCCCTCCCTCTGACCCCGCCCTCTCTGTCCCCCTCTCCCTCTGTCTCCTCTCCCTCTGTCCCCCTCTCTCTGTCCCCCTCCCTCTGTCCCTCCTCTCGCTGTGCCCTCTCTCTGTCCCCCCTCTCCGACCCTCTCTCTGTCCCCTCTCTCTCTGTCCCTCGCTCTGTCCCCCTCTCTCTGTCCCCCTCTCTCTGTCCCCCTCCCTCTGTCCCTCCTCTCGCTGTGCCCTCTCTCTGTCCCCCCTCTCCGACCCTCTCTCTGTCCCCTCTCTCTCTGTCCCTCGCTCTGTCCCCCCTCTCTCTCTGTCCCCCTCTCTCTCTGTTGTCCTCTCTCTGCCCCCCCCCCTCTCTCCGCCCCCCTCTCTCTGTCACCCTCTCACTGTCACCCTCTCTCTGCCCCCTCTCTTGGTCGCCCTCTCTCTGCCCCCTCTCTTGGTCGCCCTCTCTCTGCCCCCCTCTCTCTGTCCCGCTCTATCTCTGCCCCCCTCTCTCTCTGTAGCCCCCTCTCTTTCTGTTCTCCCTCTCCCTGCCCCCCTCTCTCCGTCCCCTCTCTCTGTCCCCTCTCTCTCTCCCTGCCCCCTCTAGCTCCCCCATTCTCTGTGCCCTCTCTCTCTGTCCCCTCTCTCTCTGTCCCCCTCTCTTTGACACCCTCTATCTCCCCCTCTCTCTGTCCCGCCCCTCTGTCTGTCACCCCTCTCTCTGTCCCCCTCTCTCAGTTCCCCTCTCTCTGTCCCCCTCTCTGTCTCTCTCTCTCGCTCTGTCTCTCTCTGTCGCCCATTCTCTCTGTTCCCTCTCTCTTTGTTACCCCCTCTGCCCCTCCCCCTCTCTGACCCCTCTCTCTGTCCCCCTCTCTCTTTCCCCACTATCTCTGCCCCCCTCCCTTTGTCCCTCTCTCTGTCCCCATCTCTCTGTCCCCCTCCCTCTGTCCCCATCTCTCTGTCCCTCCTCTCTCTGCCCCCTCTGTCCCCACTTTGTCTGCCACCCTCTCTCTGTCCCCCCGTCCCCCCTCTCTGCACCCTCTCTCTGTCTCCCCTCTCTCTTTCCCCCCTAACTCTGCCCCCTCTCTGTCACCATCTTTCTGTTCCCTCTCCCTCTGTCCCCCTCTATCTGTGCACCCCTCTTTCTGCCCCCCTCTCTGTCCCCATCTCTCTGTTCCCCCTCTCTGCCCCCCTCTCAGTCTCCCCCCTCTGTCCCCCTATCTCCCCCAATCTGTACCCCTCTCTCTGTACCCACTCTCTGCCCCGCTCATTCTGTCCCCCTCTCTCTGCCCCATCTGTTTCTGCCCGCCTCTCTCTGTCCCCCCTCTCTCTGTCCCCCTCTCTCTCTGTCCCCCCCTCTCTCTGTCCCACTCTCTCTGTCCCCCTCTCTCTCTGTCAACCTCTCTCTCTGCCCCCTCATTCTGTCTCCATCTCTCTCTGTCCCCCTCTTTCTGTTACCCCCTCTCTTGTCCCCTCCCTCTGTCCCCTCTCTCTCTGTCCCCTCTCTCTGTCGTCCTCTTTCTGCCCCTCTCTCTCTGTTGCCCTCTCTCTGAGCCCCCTCGCTCCCACCCGCCTCTGTCTGTACCCCCTCACTGTCCCCCACTCTCTCTGCCCCCCCGTCTGTCACCCTCTCTCTGCCCCCCTCTGTTCCCCCTCTCTCTGACCCCCTCTATCTCCCCCACTCTCTGTTCACTGTCATTCTGTCCCCTCTCTCTCTGTCAACCTCTCTCTGTCCCCCTATCTCTGTCCCCCTATCACTGTCCCCTCTCTCTGTCGCTCTCTCTCTAACCCCATCTCTCTGCCCCTCTCTGTCTGTCCCCCTCTCTCTGCCCCCTCTATCTCCCCCACTCTCTGTCCCCCCTCTCTCTGTTGCCCTCTCTCTGCCCCCTCTCTTTCTGTCCCCCTCTCTCTCTGTCACCCTCTCTCTTCCCCCTCTCTCTATGTGCCTCTCTCTCTCTCGGTCCCCCTCTCTCGGACCCCCGCTATTTCCCCCCTTCTCTGTCGTCCTCTTTCTGCCCCCCTCTCGCTGTGTCCCTCTCTCTGTCCCCCTCTCTCTGTCCCCTTTCTCTCTGCCCCCCTCTCTCTGTACCCCCTCTCTGACCCCCTCTCTCTGTCCCCCCCTCTCTGTCCCTCTCTCTCTCTGTCCCCCTCTCTCTATCCGCGCCTCTCTCTGACCCCCTCTCTGTCCCCCTTCTCTGTCCCACTCTCTCTGTCGCCCTCTCTCTGCCCCCTCTCTGTCACCATCTCTCTGTCTCCCCTCCCGCTGTCCCCACTCTCTCTGTCACCCCCTCTCTCTGTCCCCCCCTCTCCCGGTCCCCGCTCTCTCTGACCCTCTCTCTCCCCCGCTCTCTGTCCCCTCCCTCTGTACCCTTCTCTCTATTCCCCCTCCTTCTGTCCCCTCTCTCTGTCCCCCCTCTCTGTCGCCCACTCTCTGCCCCGTCTCTGACACCGTCTCTCTGTCCCCTCTCTCTCTGTCCACTCTCTCTCTGCCCCCCCTCTGTCTGTCCCCCCTCTCTCTGTTCCCCTCTCTCTGTCCCCCACTCTGTACCCCTCTCTCTGTCCCTCTCTATCTCCCCCTCTCTCTGTCCCCTTTCTCTGACCCCCTCTATCTCTCCCTCTCTCTGTGCCCCTCACTCTGTTCCCCTCTCTCTGCCCCTTCACTCTGTCACACTCCCTCTGCCACCTCTCTCTGCCCCCATCTCCCTCCCACCCACCTCTCTCTTTCCACCCTCTCTCTGTCACCCTCGCTCTGACCCCCCTATCTCTCCCTCTCTCTGTGCCCCTCAGTCTGTTCCCCTGTCTCTCTCTGCCCCCCTCACTCTATCGCCCTCTCTCTGTCCCCATTTCCCTCCCACCCGCTTCTCTCTTTCCCCCTCTCTCTGTCCCCCTCTCTCTGTCCGCCTCTCTCTGTCCCACTCTCTCTCTGCCCCCTCACTCTGTCCCCCCTCTCTGTCCCCCTCTCTCTGCCCCATCTCTCTCTGCCCCTCTCTCTCTGTCCGCCTCTCTCTCTGTCCCCCTCTCTCTCTGTCCCCCTCTATGTCCCCCACTCTCTGTGCTCCCTCTCTGTCCCCCTCTCTCTGACCCACTCTACCTCCCCCTCTTTCTGTCCCCCTCCCTCTGACCCCCTCTATCTCCCCCACTCTCTGTCACCCTCTCTCTGTCCCTCTCTCTCTCCCTCTCTCTGTCCCCCCTCTCTCTGCCCCTCTCTCTCTGTCCGCCTCTCTCTCTGTCCCCTCTCTCTCTGTCCCCCTCTATGTCCCCCACTCTCTGTGCCCCCTCTCTGTCCCCCTCTCTCTAACCCACTCTACCTCCCCCTCTTTCTGTCCCCCTCCCTCTGACCCCCTCTATCTCCCCCAATCTCTGTGCCCCTCTCTCTGTCCCTCTCTCTCTCCCTCTCTCTGCCCCCCCTCTCTCTGCCCCTCTCTCTCTGTCCCTCTCTCTCTCTGTCCCCCTCTCTCTCTGTCCCCTCTCTCTCTGTCCCCCTCTATGTCCCCCACTCTCTGTGCCGCGCTCTCTGTCCCTCTTCCTCTGACCCCCTCCAGCTCCCCCTCTTTATGTCCCCTCTCTCTGACCCCTCTATCTCCCCCACTCTCTGTGCCCCTCTCTCTGTCGCTCTCTCTCTGATCCCCTCTACCTTCCCCTCTTTCTGTCCCCCTCTCTCTGTCCCCCTCTCTCTTTGCCCCCTCTCTCTTTCCCCCCCTCTCTGTCGCCCTCTCTCTGATCCTCTCTCTCTGCCCCCCTCACTGCCCCCCTCTCTCTCTGTACCCCTCTCTCTCTGTGTCCCCACTCTCTCCATTCCCCTACTGTCTGTGCCCCTCTCTCTGACACCCTCTATCTCCCACCCACCTCTCTCTCTCGCCTCGATCTCTGCCCCCTCTCTCTGTCCCCACTCTCTATCCCCCTCACTCTGTCGCCAACTAACTCTCTCTCTCTCTATCCCCCTCTCTCTGTCCCCCACTATCTCCACCTCTCTCTGTCCCCCTCTCTCTGTCCCCCTCTCTCTCCTACCCGCCTCTCTTAATCCCCCCCCCTCTTTGTCCCCCTCTCTCTCTGTCCCCCTCTCTCTCTGCCCTGCTCTCTCTGTTCCCCGTCTCTCTGTCCCCCTCTCTCTCTCTCACCTGCCTTCTCTGACACGCTCTCTCTCACACCCATCTCTCTCTCTCTGTCACCCCTCTCTGTCCCCCTCTCTCTCTGACAGCCTCACTCTCCCACCCACCTCTCTCTCTCCCCACTCTTTGCCCCCTCTCTCTGTCGCCCTTTCTCTCACACCCGCCTCTCTCTCTCTCCCCGCTCTCTGCCCCCTCTCTCTGTCGCCCTCTCTCTCCAACCCGCCTCTCTCTATCCCGCCTCTCTGTCCCCCTCTCTCTCTGTCCCCTCTCTCTCTGTCCACCTCTCTCTCTGCCCCGCTCTCTCTGTTCCCCTCTTTCTGTTCCACTCTCTTTATGCCCATTCTCTGACCCCTCTCTCTCTGTCCCTCTCTCTCTGTCCATCTCTCTGTCCCTCTCTCTTTCCCACCCGCCTCTCTCTGACCCCTCTCTCTCTCTTTCCCCCACTCTCTCCATCCACCCACTCTCTGTGCCCCTCTCTCTGACCCCCTCGCTCTCTCCCCCACTCTGTACCCTCCTCTATCTCCCCCTCTCTCTGTCCTCCTCTCTCTGACCCCCTCTATCTCCCCCACTCTCTGTGTCCCTTTCTCTGTCACCCTCTCTCTACCCCATCTCCCTCCCACCCACCTCTCTCTTTCCCCCTCTCTCTGTCCTCCTCTCTCTTTGTCCCCCTTTCTCTCTGCCACCTCTCTCTCTCCCCCTCTCTCTCTGCCCCCCTCACTCTGTCCCCCTCTCTCTGCCCCCATCTCTCTCTGCCCCCCTCTCTCTGCCCCCATCTCTCTGCCCGTCTCTCTCTCTCTATGTCCTCCTCTCTCTTTGTCCCCCTTTCTCTCTGCCCCTCTCTCTGTCCCCCTCTCTCTGTACCCCCTCTTTCTGTCGCCCTCTCTCTCTATTCCCCTCTCTTTTTCGCCCTCTCTCTGACCCTCTCCCTCTGTCCCTCTCTCTCTGTCGCCCTCCCTCTGTCCCTCTCTCTCTGTCCCCCTCTCTCTGTTCCCTTTCTCTCTGTCCCCCTCTCTCTCTGTCCCCCTCTCTCTCTGTCCCCCTCTCTCACTGTACCCCTCTCTCTGACCACCGCCATCTCCCCACTCTCTGTCCCACTCTCTCTGTCGCCATCTCTCTGACCCTCTCTCTCTCCCACCCGTCTCTCTCTCCCCGCTCTCTGCCCGCCTCTGTCTGTCAACCTCTCTCTGTCCTCCTCTCTCTGCCCCATCTCTCTCCCACCTGCCTCTCTCTGTTTCCCCTCTCTTTGTCCCCCTCTCTCTCCCACCCGCCTCTCTCTGACCCCCTCTGTCTCTGTCCCCCACTCTCTTTACATCCCCCCACTCTCTGTGACCCTCTCTCTGTCACCCTCGCTCACCAACCCGGATCTCTCAATCCCGCCTCTCTGTCCCCCTCTCTCTCTGTCCCCCTCTCTATCTGTCCCTCTCTCTCTCTGTCCACCTCTCTCTCTGTCCCGCTCTCTCTGTTCCCCTCTCTCTGTCCTGATCTCTCTGTTCCCCTCTCTCTGTTCCCCTCTCTCTGTTCCGCTCTCTCTCTGACCCCTCTCTCTGTCCCCCTCTCTCTGTCCCCCTCTCTCTCTGTCCCCCTCTCTCTCTGTCCCCTTCTCTCTCTGACCCCCTCTCTCTTTCCTTCTCTCTCTGTCCCCCTCTCTATCTGTCCCCCTCTCTCTCTGTCCACCTCTCTCTCTGACCCGCTCTCTCTCCCACACACCTCTCTCTGACCCACTCTCTCTCCCACACGCCTCTCTCTCTGTCCCCATCTGTCTGTCCCCCTCTCTCTGACCCCCTCTCTCTCCCACCCGCCTCTCTCTATCACCCCTCTTTGTCCCCCTCTCTCTCAGTCCCTCTCTCTCTCTGTTCCCCCTCTCTTTGTCCCCCTCTCTCTCCCACCCGCCTCTCTCTGACCCCCTCTGTCTCTGTCCCCCACTTTCTTTACATCCCCCCACTCTCTGTGACCCTCTCTCTGACCCCCTCGCTCTCTCCCCACTCTTAACCCCCCTCTCTGTCCTCCTCTATCTCCCTCTCTCTCTGTCCCCCTCTCTCTGACCCCCTCTATCTCCCCCACTCTCTGTGCCCCTCTCTCTGTCACCCTCTATCTGCCCCTCTCCCTCCCACCCGCCTCTCTCTTTCCCCTCTCTCTCTGTCCCCCCCTCTCTCTGCTCCCTCACTCTGTCCCCCTCTCTCTGCCCCATCTCTCTCTGCCCCTCTCTTTCTGTCCCCCTCTCTCTCTGTCCCCCCTCTCTGTTCCCTCTCTCTCTGTCTCACTCTATCTCCCCCATTCTCTGTGCCCCTCTCTCTGACCCAATCTAACTCCCCCCCCTTTCTGTCCCCCTCTCTCTGACCCCCTCTATCTCCCCCACTCTCTGTGCCCCTCTCTCTCTGTCCCCCTCCCTCTGAACCCCTCTATCTCCCCCTCTATCTCTGTCCCCCTCTCTCTGACCCCCTCGCTCTCTGGCCCCCTCTCTCACTGTACCCCTCTCTCTGACCCCCTCTCTCTGCCCCTCTCTCTCTCTGTCCCCCTCTCTCTGTCCCCCTCTCTCTGTCCCACACTCTCCCAACCACCTCTCTCCATCCTCCCTCTTTGTTCCCCCTTTCTCTCTGTCCCCCTCTCTCTCTGACCCCCTCTCTCTCTGACCCCCTCTCTGTCTGTCCCCCCCCTCTCTGTCCCACTCTCTTTGTTCCCCCTCTCTCTGTCCCCCTCTCTCTCTGACCCCCTCTCTCTGATCCCCTCTATCTCCCCCTCTCTTTGTCCCCCTCTCAGTGTCGCCCTCACTCTGACCCCCTCTATTTCCCCCCTCTCAGTCCCCCCTCTCTGTCCTCCCTCTCTTTGCCGCCTTTCTCTGTCCCCTCTCTCTCTGACCCCTCTCTCATTATGTCCTCCCCTATTTCTCTCTCTCCCTCCCTCACCTTATCTTTCCCTTCCCTCTCTCTCTCCCTCTGTTTCTCCCTGCTCCTTCGCTCTCTCTCCATCTTCTCTCACTCCCGAACCTCCCTCCGTTTCTCTCTGAATGAATCTCTCTCCCTCCTGTCCTGCCCTTCCTCTGTCTCAGGCACACTCTGTCTCCCTGGTCCTTCCCTCTCCCTCTGACCCAGAGATTGGGGGGTTGGTGTTGAGGCTGCGTGTGGGTGACATGATAAAGAGATGTCGGAAGTGGGAGGTGGGGAAAACGGGGTAGAGACGACATTGCGGGAGGGAGAGAGAGACGGCAGGAGAGAGAGAGAGTGAGGGGGAGAGGGAGAGAGAAGAGTGGAGGCAGGTGGAGAAACTCATGTTGGGGTGTGAGAGAGAGAGGGGGAGAGTGAGGCAGAAAGAATAGTGGAGGCAGGTGGAGAAACCGGGGTTGGGGGGGATGTCTGAGAGGGGACGAGAGAGAGTGAAAGGGAGAGGTGGTGAGAAAGAGACAGTGTGCAGAAAGAGAAAGAGAGGGAGAGAATTGAGGAGGAAGAGTCGGGGAGAGGAAATGGGGAGGCCAGGTTGGAGTGAGGGGGGGACAGTGGGAGTTAAACCCAGCTCCTGAGCTCAGGGCGCAGTGCCCTCCCCTTCCCTGAGGACCAGGACTTGGGGCTGAGTCTGTCTCTCTCCAGCTCAGCTTCTCCAACACAAAGACACCCAACAACATCGGTCACTCTGCTGCTCGGCACGCTTTAATCAACATTTTTATTGGTTACAATTGGCAGTGATGGATACAGTCAGTGGGATGGTGCCTTTTCTCACTGGCCCCTGAGTTGTGAGAAACATTGAAATGTTTCCCTGTAACCCCCCTGTGGGATGAGGATGGACAAACCAGCGCTACCCTCAGTCTGTTACCATAGCGACAGGCTGCTCCATCGCTGAAACAATGAACTGAAATGGGAAAAGCCCGGATGGATTGATTAATGCGGGAATTTGAATGATGGATGGATCTGGGTGAAGGGATATTTCAGCACATTCTTCAGTTGCTGCCTGAACTTAGTCTGGGTCACGGCATAAATCGCGGTGTTTGTGCAGCAACTGAGGAGCTGCAGCATGAAGCCCAATTCCCGCACAAAGGGATGGAGATACACAGACCGATACCCAATCCACCACATCCGGTGCCATATAGAATACAGCATTAACGATGGCCATAACAGGATGAAATTGGCCGAGATCACAAACGGTAAAAGGATGGATTTTTTTCGGTTTCTCATTTCAGTGTCAGACTGAGCGTCCCCATTGGTGTGAGTGCGGAGTCTCCTGCGGGCTCTGCTGGTCACTACAATGTGTCTGACGGTGAGAACATTGAGCAGCAGAATCAGGAGAAATGGGACACACGGGGTTAGAATGTGGTGGAGGAACTCGATTGTGACCCAGACACTGGAGTCACGAACAGCGATTGTTACATCACAAAACCAGGGGGCGTTCCGCAGCCAATACCGAGCCGAGAGCATAAAATACCAGGAAATGTCCTTTAAACAGCTCAGCACAGTCACTGCTCCCAGAACCACAGCCGCCGTTTTCTCACTGCAATATTTACTTTTCAGCTTCTGGCAACAAATGGCCACAAACCGACCAAAGGTGAAAGTGACAGTGAACCAGACAGAGCAGTCAGTGGCTGCATAAAGCAGGACGGCGTGGATATTACACACGGGGACGGAGTACAGGAAATAAAACTGTTCCCGATAAACAATGGGAATGTGTCTCAGGATCAGGTCGAGGATAATGACCAGGAGATCCGCTGCTGCCATGGCCCCCAGGTAACGTCTGACACATGGAGACAATCCACAATCTTTATAAAGCAGGACGTAGATGGTCACTACGTTAACTGTGAGGAAGGAAAACAAACCCATTATCCATCAGCCTGGAGGCAAAGGGACCCGTTTGATTGGGGACCCAGTGAGATTTTCAAATGTGCCCCCGTATTCAGGGTTTTATTAAAATAATTGGAGCTGTAATAACAAACGGGAAGGTCGGAATTACTGACAAAAATGTGACATAAACCACAAGAAACCCTCCCTCCCCAAACAACAGAGACACATCCATAAGGACAGGTGGTTTCTAGAACATTGCCACACACTCGATCACTTGAGAGCAGACACAGGTCACTCCTTCCCAGTTCCTAATGCGAAAGGTGGAAACGTTGCTGTCCTGAAGGATTCTCTCCCAATTTCCTGAAGACAAACGGAGTTTGGGAATTCCTGTATTTTGGTCTAAATTGTGGTCGATCCTGTGTCGGGGAGAAATGTAAACGCAGGGAAAACGTATTCAACCCTTTAACTGCCTGAGGGGCCTTCGGGACAGTGTCTCCTTCTCCCTGGAACGGGATCTCTTCCCTCGGGATCTTATCATTTGTTCAATTCACTGACGTCAGGCCGTTCACAAACAATGTCAGGGACAGAACGTTCCGGGGAATGTCAGTTATAGAATGTCGGGGACAGAACGTTCCGGGGAATGTCAGTTATAGAATGTCAGGGACAGAACGTTCCGGGGAATGTCAGTTATAGAATGTCGGGGACAGAACGTTCCGGGGAATGTCAGTTATAGAATGTCGGGGACAGAACGTTCCGGGGAATGTCAGTTATAGAATGTCAGGGACAGAACGTTCCGTGGAATGTCAGTTATAGAATGTCGGGGACAGAACGTTCCGGGGAATGTCAGTTCTCGAATGTCGGGGACAGAACGTTCCGGGGAATGTCAGTTATAGAATGTCAGGGACAGAACGTTCCGGGGAATGTCAGTTATAGAATGTCGGGGGCAGAACGTTCCGGGGAATATCAGTTATAGAATGTCAGGGACAGAACGTTCCGGGGAATGGCAGTTATAGAATGTCGGGGACGGAACGTTCCGGTTTACTCCTTGACCTGTCCATTACCTTTCCCCCCTACCCACCCCACCAACATGATGTACTGTGCCGGGGAACACTGTACATTAATGTGGTGAGAGACGGAGGGTCCAATCACAGGAATGGGAATTAAAGGCATTGCCAGTTCAGCTGAAATGGTTAGATATACCACATTCTCAATCCACCTCCCAGAACCAGCCCAGACCCCATACACCCAGGGGAGATATCTGTTCACTGTGCAGACTCATCCTTTGCACTGGTAAATACAAACCAGCAATCTTTCCAGAGTGGAACACTGCACAGATCAGATCAGGGCATTGATCTATAAACACAGACCAAATATCTGTCCAGCGCGGTGAGCTGTGCAGACCACAACAGTGCATTATCTATAAACCTCAACCAGATAGTCTGACCAGCACAGCAACCTGTGCAGTGATCACCTGTGAATTAATCTGTAAACCAGGAACAGTTACCCTCCCAGCATGCAGGACTGTGTACACCACCCCACTGCATTGCTCAGTAACACTGTGTTAGATCACTGCCCAGTGTGGGGAAACTAGCAGCCCATGGAAGTGCTGGAAGTGTCAGGATGTGCAGCTCCCACCCATTTACAGCTCCATATCTCCATTGGTGCCCTGACAAGGGGGTGCTGTGGGTGTGAACATCAGTGCCAGAGAGAGATGGCCGGGGAATCAGTTTAAATATCACCACATGGGAGGGGTTTGTGAAATAGACAGAGAGGGGGAGACTGAGAGACAGTGTCATGGAAGGATGTGTTCCCAGGTTTCAGAATGCTGAAATGTAGACAATTGGATAGCATCGTGTAACATGAGCCAATCTTCCCAGGAAAGATGGGAAAAAAGGATATTGGTGTGAGATCAGATGACCATTTGTTCTGCATCTTTGTAACTGGAATTAGTTTCAACAGAATCTATGACTCATTGGGCAGATTCTAACAATAATTTATCTTTGTTTGATTTTCCTTGAGTGTGACAGAGGGATTATCTGCACGAGGCTGAGATAGTTTCCTGGTGCTATCGTATCGGACTCACCTCATTAACTACCCAGCCCACCCCATGATGTCCCTCTCATTCAATACCAGCCCGATTCTCCCACCCATCATGGCTGGAGGTACTCACCATTGCCCGGATGTTCCTGGATAATTCGACCATGGCAGATAAGGGACAAATGCACCACGGTTTGTCGACAGGATCTGGTAGATGGGCTAGTACAGAGGGGGACCATTCACTTCCAAGAGTGGGCCACACCACCAGACCCACCGAGCATGGTTTGACCTCCCCACCCAGCTCAGTGCAGTATCTGTGGTCTGAGGAAATGTCCAGCAATACAGGACAAGCATCAATAACCTTCCCCGCTCTGTCAGGATAAGAGTCACCGTAATCTCTCTGCTCCCTCACACTCACTGTATATCTGCTATAGCACTGACCCCCGAACAAGGCTCATGGTCCACCACTCTCACTGCTGCATGCAGCACCTTCCTCTCCACCCCCATATCTCTCTCTCTCTCTTCCCTCCACTTTACCCACCCCTCCCCACACCTACAACACCGCATGGATCCCACACTGTGGACTGAATCCCTCCGGACCCCTTACCATGTCCCCTACCTATAACAGCACTAACAGTAGGGCCACCCATTCCCACCCTCACTCCCTCCCTCCCCTTCTCCCATTCCAGGAGAAATAGTCTCGAATAGGACAGGAAGGGCCAAGCCGGATGGTGGAGTGCCCGATATCCATTCCCTCACCCCCCCCCCCCCCCCCCAGCCATGTGGGGAGGACCCTGGTACGAGCCGGAGAGGACCGGGACGCCTTGTGTGGAGATTCTGAAATATCCACATCCCACCGACCGAGGAAGGAGCAATGTTCAGTGAAGGGCAATTCTCACTTTAAACCCACTGGCAACTCCGTTTCCCCCCGGCACAACTTAGAAGCCGTGGCCCTGATGCTACTGCAACACAGCTACGTTTAAACTAAGTGGGGGGGGGGGGGGGGGGGGGGGTGGGGGCGGAGGGAGGGGACAAACTGGATGTTGAAGAAATAAAATGAAGGGAAAGTTAGAACAAGCGAAGTCAAGAAAGACAACTGTATCAATGAGGCAGAAAACTCAAAAAGGGATCATGCTGTAAGGTTAAGTGAAATAGGGATTGATGGGAAGGGTGAGAGCAGTAACAAGTTAAAAATACTATACATGAATGCATGAAGCATTAGAAATAAGCTGGATGAGCTTGAGGCTCTTTTGGAAATTGGCAGAAATGATATTGTGGGGATAACTGAGACATGGCTTCAAGTGGACAGGGCCTGGGAAATGAACATTCAAGACTACACGTGCTATCGTAAGGACAGACTGACGGGCAGAGGGGGTGGGGTGGAACTGTTGATAAGCGATGATATTCAGTCCCTTGCGCGGGGGGACCTAGAATCAGGGATTGTAGAGTCAGTGTGGATAGAGCTGAGAAATTCTAAGCGTAAAAAGACCCTCTTGGGAGTTATCGACAGGCCCCCAAACAGTAGTCTGGATGTCGGATGTAAGTTGAATCAGGAGCTGAAATTGGCCTGTCGCAAAGATGTCACTACAGTTGTTATGGGGGATTTTAACATGCAGGTAGACTGGGAGAATCAGGATGGTATTGGGCCTCAAGAAAGAGACTTTGTGGAGTGCCTCAGAGATGGATTCTTAAAGCAGCTGGTGCTGGAGCCTACCAGGCAGAAGGCAAATCTGGATCTGGTATTGTGTAACGAACCAGAATTGGTCAGAGACCTCGAAGTGAAGAAGCTATTGGGAAGTAGTGACCATAATACAATAAGCTTCAATCTGCAATTTGAGACCATCGCTGAAGGTCTTGTCCAGAAAGATCTCGTTTTCTCGGATGAGCCTAAGGTCTTCGAGTTCTTTCGTCAGCGCTGCAATATGACAGTGGAGGAACAATGGCAGATATTTCTGTGTATAATGCAGAAGATGCAGGATCAGTTCATTCCAAAAAGGAAGAAAGATCCTCGGACGAGCCATCGGTGGCCGTGGCTGACGAGGGAAGTTAAGAAACATATAAAGTTAACAGAGAAAAAGTATAACATAGCAAAGATAAGTGGGAAAACGGAGGACTGGGAAGCTTTTAAAGAGCAACAGAGGATTACTAAGAAGGAAATACGCAGAGGAAAAATGAGGTACGAAGGTAAACTGGCCAAAAATATAAAGGAGGACAGTAAAAGCTTTTTTAGGTATGTGCAAGGCCAAAAAAATAGTTAGACTAAAATTGGGCCCTTGAAGACAGAATCAGGGGAATATATTACGGGGATTAAAGACACGGCAGAAGAATTGAATTGTTACTTCAGATCTGTGTTCACTGGGGAAGACAGAAGCAATCTCCTTGAAGTAACAGTGGTCGAAGGACCTGCACTTAAGGAAATTTATATTTACCAGGAATTGGTGTTGGAGCGACTGTTAGGTCTGAAGGTTGATAAGTCTCCGGGGCCAGATGGTCTACATCCCAGGGTACTGAAGGAGGTGGCTCGAGAAATCGTGGATGCGTTGGTATTATATTCCAGGTTTTGATAGATTCGGGATCAGTTCCTGCGGATTGGAGGGTGGCTAATGTTGTACCATTTTTTAAGAAAGGTGGGAGAGAGAAAGCAGGTAATTATAGACCAGTTAGTCTGACCTCAGTGGTGGGAAAGATGCTGGAGTCTATTATAAAGGATGAAATTACGACACATCTGGATAGTAGTAACAGGATAGGTCAGAGTCAACATGGATCTATGAAGGGGAAATCATGCTTGACTAATCTTCTAGAATTTGTTGAGGATGTAACTCTGAAGTTGGACAAGGGAGATCCAGTAGATGTAGTGTACCTGGACTTTCAGAAAGCTTTTGATAAAGTCCCACATAGGAGGTTAGTGAGCAAAACTAGGGCGCATGGTATTGGGGGCAAAGTACAAACTTGGATTGAAAGTTGGTTGGCTGATAGGAAACAAAGAGTAAAGATAAACGGCTCCATTTCGGGATGGCAGGCAGTGACCAGTGTGGTACCGCAGCGAACAATGCTGGGACCGCAGCTTTTTACAATATATGTTAATGATATAGAAGATTGTATCAGCAATAACATTAGCAAATTTGCTGATGATACTAAGCTGGGTGGCAGGGTGAAATGTGTGGAGGATGTTAGGAGATTACAGGGTGACCTGGACAGGTTAGGTGAGTGGTCAGATGCATGGCAGATGCAGTTTAATGTGGATAAATGTATGGTTATCCACTTTGGTGGCAATAACAGGAAGGCAGATTATTACCTAAATGGAATCAATTTAGGTAAAGGGGCAGTACAAAGAGATCTGGGTGTTCTTGTACACCAGTCAATGAAGGTAAGCATGCAGGTACAGCAGGTAGTGAAGAAGGCTAATAGTATGCTAGCCTTCATAACAAGAGGGATTGAGTATAGAAGCATCGAGGTTCTTCTGCAGCAATTCAGGGCCCTGGTGGACCACACCTGGAGTACTGTGTGCAGTTCTGGTCTCCAAATTTGAGGAAAGACATTCTGGCTATTGAGGGGGTGCAGCGTAGGTTCATGAGGTCAATTCCTGGAATGGCAGGACTACCTTACGCAGAAAGAATGGAGCGATTGGTCTTGTGTACCCTTGAGTTTAGAAGACTGAGAGGGGATCTGTTTGAGACATAGAAGATTATTAAAGGATTTGACACTCTGGAGGCAGGAAACACATTTCGCTGATGGGTGAGTGCCGAACCAGAGGACACAGATTAAAAATACGGGGTAGACCATTTAGGACAGAGATGAGGAGAAACTTCTTCACTCAGAGAGTGGTGGCTGTGTGGAATGCTCTGCCCCAGAGGGCAGTGGAGGCCCAGTCTCTGGATCCATTGAAGAAAGAGTTGAATAGAGCTCTCAAGGATAGTGGAATCAAGGGTTATGGAGATAAGGCATGAACAGGATACTGATTAAGGATGATCAGCCATTATCATATTGAATGGTGGTGCAGGCTCGAAGGGCAGAATGGCCTCCTCCTGCACCTATTGTCTATTGTCTATTGCTATATTCCCAGGGACAGAGTCGAATAATGACATGCTGTCAATGGAACAACAAAAGTCCTGAAACACATGACACAGTGTGAATGAAATATTGACAAGCCACGTAGCAAGAGAAATCTGGATAGGCTCCACCTATCTTCATTGAAAACAGGGTATTAATGTGAAGTTGAAAGTGTGTACTGTATCTTTAAGAGAGAGTGAATGTTGTTCTGAACTGAGAGCTGCCAAGCACCTGTGGTATGAAAGGATGGCAGACCCAGAGTGTCAACGACAACTGAAAATATGTCAAACCTGGCTGGGAAATAGATCCCTGAGTAGTTGCTCTTTGGAAAACAATTCGAATTTTACCAATCAGTTTAAATTATGCCCTAGGATACTAAAACCAAATCAAGTTTGAATTTATTGTTTTTCAAAAATCGAACCAATGAGATAATACAATGTTGTGGGTATTAAAAATGCAGGCATTTTGAAAATTGCAGACAGAGCAAATGCCATCAACACAGATCAAAGAGATTAGGAAAGACTCTCTATCAATAGTACCTTCTCATACGAAACATATCTGCAGGAAACAGAAAGACGATGACCCAGGGAGATCCACAGTGTGATGAAGACATCGCAAACAACAGCTGCTGTGTGGTTTGAAATTAAGTTAATGCAATTTCAATAAGCAGCTTATTGAAACAATATATTGCTATAGAGCTGTAGGCAGTTAATAAGCAATTTAGAGAAAGGGGTCTCAGAGTTGTGAACAGTTGATGTAAAATGTTCACTTTCAGAGTTAAAAATAAATTGATGTTTTTATTTAAACAGTGGAATTTGGGATTTCTCTGCCACTCATATTTTTTTATCTTTTATGATGTGAATTGAGCATTTCTTCATATTTAGGTTAAGTTACGAGATGTGCTTCACGCCGTGTCCTAACAATTGCTCTGTGTGTCTCTGTGTGGGGCATGCCTGGCAGTCTCTGTGGTGTTCAAAGTGATGCAATGCCACCCTCTGCTGGCCTCCACACGCCACTGCACAGACAGTGGCAGAGGGTAAAAACGAACAGGGATTCATTCAGAGAGGGGGAGAGAGAGGGCAGCTGCCCACAGCACCATCCAAACTGATGTCTTATCCATGTACTGATCTAAATGTCCTTTAAACGATGTAACTGTCCCTGCTTTTACCACTTCCTCTGGAAGTTCATTCCACACACAAGCCATCTTCTGTCTAAAATAATTGCCTTTCATGACTTTTGTAAATCTTTTTCTGCACACATTAAATCACCCCCCAGTCTTGAATCCCCCCACTCTAGGGAAAAGACATCAGCCCTTCAGCTTATCTGTACCCCTCATAATTTTATAAACCTCTGTAAAGTTACCCCTTAATCTCATCCTCTCCAATGAAAAATGTGCCAACCTACCCAGCCTCTCCTTATAGCTCACTCCCTCCATTTCCAACAACATCCAGGTTAATCTGTTCTCAATCCCCTCCAGCTTAATAATGTCAAGGTCAATAATATCAAAGTGAATATTCAAGTCCTTTTCTGAGGGTGGGGGGGCGGGGACCAAAACTAGAGGACATAGGCTTAAGGTGAGAGGAGAACATTTAGAAGTGACCTGAGGGGCAGTTCTTTCACCCAGAGGGTGGTGTGCCTATGGAATGAGCGGGCAGGGTAACCAGACTGGACACAGTATTGCATGACGTCCCAATTCCGATACTCAAAGGTCTGACCAATGAAGACAAGTGTGTTAGACATCTTCTTAACAGCACTGTCTATATGAGATGCAAATTTTAAAGAATTATACCTGACAGCCTAGGTCTCTGTCCTACAACACTGCCAAAGGCCCTACTTTTAATTGTATAGGTCCTGCTCTTGTTTGATTTACCAAATCCAATACATCGCATGAATCCAAACTCAACTCCATCTGCCACCCCTCAGCCCAGTGTGATATATTACTACGTCCTCACCTTCCCCCTTCAATTTTAAAATACCCTCCCCGTCTCCACGAGGCCTGCACACTCCGGCCTTGATTTTCACTTATACCCTGAGCTTGATTTGCCTTGTGTGGTTCGGGGGAGGAGGGACAGATTGTAGACACAGTCAGTGCGGAGGAAAGGCTGGACAGTAATCAGCGACCTGGTATCATTTCATGGTTTTACGAAGAGGGCAGACACACGTGAGAGTTGGGTAATAGTGATTGGTGTTTTGGGGCCAGAATTATGGTCTTTCTCCGTCTCTACAGGTGATCAGTAATACATATCTATTCGAGATCCTTCATTGCGCAGACTGTGACTGCAGGATTTCTTTCCCTAATATTGCAGACTACAGATAATAAAGATTAAAAACGTTCATAGTTAATTTCGATGGCACAGCCCGTGCACTCAATATCCTACAGTTGAGACCAATATTCTGCTTTTGTTTAACAGTACAAAGTGTTTTGTGTAATTCAGTAATGGTAACCTGATTATAATAAATCCACACCGAGCTGAAAACTGACACTTCAAATATGACCCAAAATCTGGGTATGGTAGTGTAGTGGGTAGTGTCTCTGCCTCTGAGCCAGAACTCTGGCTTTGATTCTAATTCCTGAACTCATGTGGTAGTGTTCATAGCAATGGACTAGAAGGTCTGGATTCAAGTCCCGCCTGTTGCAGAGGTATGTCATAGCAGGTCATAACAGGCTGATGAGCAAACACACCTCCGCGCGCAAAGGTCTCGGTGTAAATCCCACAGAAGTGTCTCGTAATACATCTGAACAAACTGATTAAAATGGATTTAGAATTGTGATCTGATGGAGAAGGAAGAGGTGTCAGTATTGAATTTCAGAATTTAGGCCCAGGATGACTGAAAACTACAGCTATTCGTGTTGACTGGAGTCACATTTCGCAGCAGTAAACGTTTATAAAATCAGAATGGTCATGGATAGGGTGAGTTGTCAGGGTTTTCTCCCAGGTTAGAGGCATCCAAAACTAGAGGGCATTGGTTGAAAGTGAGAGGAGAAAGGTTTTGGTGAGGTCTCAGGGGCACCTTTTCACACAGAGGTTAGTGTGTGTATGGAATGAGCTGCCAGAGGAAGTGGTGGAGGCTGGTACAACGACAGCATGTAAAAGGCACCTGGATGCTGTCAGACCTGCCGAGCTTTTCGAGCAATTTCTGTATTTGTTTAAAAATGCATTTATTTTAACACTGGTATTCTGAATACATAAAACGTTTTATTTTTTAATGATACAGTGACATATAAACATATCTTCAAATTGACCGAGACCATTTCCTGCTAAGGGTATGGCTTTGTGTATGACAGCAGCAATGATGCACCTACATGGAACAGGGAATGTGATGGAGACATAGTTTGGACAATGTACAAGGAGACCTCACATGGTCCAGTTTGGGAGAGGATAACATTATTCTGTGATTCAGCTCAGAGATGGAGAAAATGTAATCTGCCTGAGAAGAAATGGCCTATTGCACTCTCTCTCCTTCATTGTTCCTCATCACGGCAACGTGTGCGAGCGAAAAAAAACTCTACAGTTATCATTACCATTCTTGTTTTTATACAATTCCTGCAGTGTGGAAACAGGTCCTTCAGCCCAACACGTACATACCAACCTTCCAATGAGTAACCTTCCCAGACCTACGTTTACCCCTGACTAATGTGACGAACCTAAAAATCCCTGAACACTGTGGACAATTTAGAATGACCAACCCACCTAACCTGCACAGCATTGGACTGTGGGAGGGAACTGAAGCACCCATTACAAGCTCACACAGACAGGAGAGAATGTGCAAACTCCACGCAGATAGTCGCCCGAGGCAGGAATCAAACCCAAGTCCTTGGTGCTGTGAAGCAGCGGTGCAAACCACTGAGCCTCCGTGCTACTCTTTGGGCTATCCCTGACCAGAATTCATTGGAATCTCCTCACTGCCAAATGCAAAGGGAATTCAGCCAAATCCAACTGTTCCAGGATGAAATCCCATTGCTAGCAGCTTGTGCGATTAGAATATCTTCAGATGCAGAATAACATTTTGGACAATCTCTCAATTTTTACTTTTGTCATGAGCTACACTAATATCTGGGCAAAGTTCTTTCAACTTGAAATTGCTGAGATTTTGTTTATCGGGTGTGTGTGTGTGTGTGTGTGTGTGCGCGCGCGCGCGTCCAGAGAACAAAGAAAATTTACAGCCCAGGAACAGGCCCTTCGGCCTTCCAAGCCTGAGCCGATCAAATCTACTGTCGAAAACTGTCGGTCAATTCCTAAGCACCTGTATGCTCCCCATCTACTCATGCATTTATTCAGATGCATCTTAAATGAATCTGTCTTGCCTGCCTCTACCACCTCTGCTGGCAAAGCGTTCCAAATGCCCACCAACCTCTGTGTGAAGTACTTGCCGAGTGTATCTTCCACCTCTCACCTTGAAACCGTGACCACTCGTTACTGAATCCTTCAGCCTGGGAAAAAAAACTTGTCTCTATCCACCCTGTCTATACCCTTCATGATTTTGTAAACCTCAATCAGATTCCCCCTCAATCTCCTTTTTTCTAACCTACTCATCCTTTCTTCATAGCTAGCACCTTCCATACCAGGCAGCATCCTCGTAAACCTTTGCACCCTCTCCAAAGCGTCCACATCTTTTTGGTAATGTGGCGACCAGAACTGTACACAGTATTCTAAATACGGCCAAACCAATGTCTTATACAATGTTAACATGACTTGCCACTTCTTATACTCAGTACCCCGTCCAATGAAGGCAACTATACCATATGCCTTCTTGACCACTCTATCCACCTGTGCAGCAACCTTCAGGGTAAAATGGACCTGCACTCCCAGATCTCTCTGCCCATCAACTTTTCCCAAGGTTCTTCCGTTCACTGTATAATTCGCTCTAGAATTAGACTTGCCTGAATGCATCACCCCACATTGGTCTGGATTGAAAGCCATCTGCCACTTTTCCGCCCAACTCTCCAGTCTATCTATATCCTCCTGTATTCTCTGACAGTCCCTTGTGCTTTCTGCTACTCCACCAATCTTCGTGTCATTTGCAAACTTGCTGATCATATCAACAGTGTCCTCTTCCAGATCATTTATATATATTACAAACAACAATGGCCCCAATACTGACCCCTGTGGAACACCACTGGTCACCTTTCTCCATTTTGAGAAACTCCCTTCAACTACTCTCTGTCTCCTGTTTCCCAACCAGTTCTTTATCAACCTCGCTAGAACATCCTGCACACCATATAACTTCAATTTCTCCATTAGTCTATCATGGGGAACCTTATCAAATGTCTTATTAAAGTCCATGTATATGACATTAACAGCACTTCCTTCAGCTATTAACTTGGACACTTCCTCGAACAACTCTATTAATTTGATAAGGCACGAACTCGCCTTCACAAAACCATATTGCTTGTCACTGATAAGCTCATTATTTTCTAAGTATAAATAGATCCTATCTCTCAGTACCTTCTAGAGCAACTTTCCCATCACTGACATCAGGCTCACTGGTCTGTAGTTCCCCGGAATATCCCTACTACACTTCTTGTACAGGGGGACAACATAAGATACCCTCCAGTCCTCCGGCACATCACCTGTTTTTAAGAATGCAACAAAGATATCTGTCAGGGCCCCAGTTATTTCCTCTCTCGCCTCCCTCAGCAACCTGGGATAGATCCCATCCGGTCCTGGGTATTTGTCCACCTTAATAACCTCTGGCCTACCCAACACATCTTCCTGCGCGTGTGCGTGTGCACGTGCTAGTGTTTTTAGAAAGGGAATATCGATTCTTTATTTCCAATATCCAAACCGTTTGCCATTCATCTTTCCATCATAGTTTGAGTGACATTGCTCTGGATCATAAACGTGCTATTTCAGCTGATTAAAGAAATTAGCCCGACTTGTTCCTAAAACTGACCCTGACCCAGTCTGAGACCGATATCATCGGCCATATCACCGACCTGGTTACATCTAACATTTGTTGTGAGCAGTGGAGGAGTGGGACGAGAAAAGGAAACAGTGACCCAAAAAGCAGGGTAACTATAGACCGGTGAGCCTGATGTCAGTGGTGGGAGAGTTGTTGGAGGGGATTCTGAGGTACAGTTGGGAAGGCAAGGACTTATCAGAGTCGTCAACGTGGATTTCTGCATGGGAAATCATGTCTCATTAATTTGATTGAGTTTTATGAAGAGGTGACAAAGAAAACGTTTGAAGGCAGTTTGGTAGACATTGTCTACATGGACCTCAGCGAAGTGTTGACAACATTCCGATTGGTAGGCAGATTAGGAAGTTTCGGTCACATGGGATACAGGGGAAGCTAGTCACAATTGGCTCCAAGGAAGAGGGATATTTTTCAGACTGGAGGCTTGTGAGCAGCAGTGTGCGGCGAGAGCCAGTACTGAGTTCGCTGCATTCCATCATTTATATCAAGGATTGGGAGATGAATATTGGAGGCATAGTTAGCCAGTTTACAGATGCCATCAGAAAGGTGAAATAGTAGATTATCTCAGAGTACAATGAGACCAAAATTAGATAGGACAAAGGGGCAAGGAGTGACAGATGAAGTTTAATTTAGATATATACGAGGTTTTGCATTTTGGGAAGGCAACTCAGGGCAGAAACTATACACTTAATGGTAAGGTCCTGGGGCGTGTTGTGGAACAAAGGGACCTAGGGCTGCAGGTACATTGTTCCTTGAAAGTGGAGTCGCAGGTTGACAGTGTGATGCAGAACACATTTGGCATATTTGCCTTAATCAGTCAGAGCATTGAGTATAGGGGTTGGGTGCAATGTTGCATCTGTATACGATACTGGTGAGACCAGTTTAAGAATACTGCGTACAACTCGGTTGGCTGCAGGAAAGATTTACACGGATGGTGCAGGACTGAAGGATTTGAGTTTTAGGGAGAGGCTGGTTAGGTTGAGGTGTTTCCTCCGGAGTGCCAGACGCTGAGGGGTAACATTATAGAGCTTTATAAAGTCATCAGGGGCATGGATATTCTGAACAGCCATGTTCTGTTTCCCAGCATAGGGGAGTCCAGGGGACCTTAGGGTAAATGTTTCACACAGAGAGTGGTGTGTGTACGGGAAGTGCTGTCAGAGGAAGTGGTGATGGCGGTTACAATCGCACATTTAAAAAGTATCTGAAAGAGGAGGGATATTTACCAAATGCTGGCAAATGGGACTGGATCAGATTTGATATCTGATCGGAGTGAACAGATTGGACTAACGGGTCTGTTTCCGTTCTGCATGACACTCTGAGTCTACAAGAGGGATGACGAATAATTCTGACAGGACCATTCAAGCTAAGTTAGTAAAATATTTGACAGGGAAGTGAGTCATGCATAATGGGACGCAGACAGGAAAGTGGAGCTGAGACCACAACCTGATCAGCCACAATCTTAGTGTCTGGTAGAGAAGGCTCGAAGTGTCTAATGACCCACTCCTTCCCTCAATCCCATGTTCCTGTGTTCCATTCAGCCCCTCATACCTGCTAGACAGGAACAGTTGGAGGCCACTTACTCCTATAACCTGGTGCACACAAACAGAGGAGACCATTCAGCTTCTCAAGACTTTCACACACACTGAGGTGATTTGGGAAATGTAATTGGAAAACCCAGGCTGGGTATGAAAGAGGCCCCTCATCTTTCTTCACAGAGCTTCCCTTCTCTGCAACTTGTGCACCATTTGATGGTCATGTTGTAGACCCAGATTCATTGTGAATACTGCCCCCATACCTTACCCAGAGATGTCTCATAAAATCCTCTAGTCTCCCTGACTGCAATATGCAATAACAGAACATTCATGAAAATAACACCCACTAACTTTCCAATAACAGAATGTGAGAACATCAGCAACAGCGGCAGTCATTCATCCCTCAAGCCTGCCTTGCCTTCACTAAGATCATGGCTGATCTGCTCCTGGCCTCAAATCCTCTTTCACACCCAATTCTTCATATCCCTCAACTCTCTGACAGGTCAATTTCCATCTACCCTCTCTTCAAATACTTTCAGTCATCTAGCTCCTGGAACACTCTTGAAAACAGAAATCCTGACAGTCAATACAACCTGTTTGAAGAAAACAGTTGCTGCTCCTATATCATGATCTATTGATATGAACAAAAGAGGTTGGCTCAAGGGTTCAGGTAAAAATGACTGGCCCTGATATCAAGGCAGTGGCTAACTTCTGTTGACATCAAGGAGCTTAAAAAAACTGGACTTAATGGGAATCAGAGTAATCTCTCCAGTGTTTGGAGTCAAACATGGCACAAAGGAAGATGTTCATCATCTCAGTCCTGGGTCAGCTCTGTGCGAGATCCTCAGGGTAATCTCCTCTTCACAAACAGTTTCAGCTGCTTCATCAATGTCTCTCCGCTCCCAAACATAAGATCAGAAGTGGGGATGGTCACTGAAGATTCCACAATGTTCAGAGCGTTTTGTCCCCCGTCAGCTCCTGAACTGGCCTGTGTCCATGAGCAGCAAGACCCAGACTCCATTGAGGCGTGTGCTGTTAAAGTGTCAGTAACATTCATGTAACAGCACTGCCTGGCACTGCACATTGCCACAGTAAAACAAGAGTTCATTCAGCTCCTCACGCTGGTTTCACAGGAATATGAGGAAGTCATTCAGCCCATTGACTCTATTGGAGAAGAACAGGGACAGCCCATTCAGTGCCTCCAGCCTATTACTCAGGATAAGAAGGAGTCTAGTGTGATGGACCACACCAGAGCGCCTGGAAAATATTTGAAGGCGGTAACCTAAACTCTAATGTTTTCATATTTTAAAGGGAATGTAAACTGTCTGTCCCAGGTGCAATGTGACTGGTCAAACTACTCTGTATGAAGCAAAACACCATTTATTTTAACACAGAAGATAAAATGAAACCAAAGAAAGGGGAATTTAGAATAACTTAATTTTATTGGCCAAGTTAACAGAATAATAGATCTAGGAACTATTACTGGTGAACAGTTCCAATATCGGAAAGTCACATAAAAACAGCCCCTGGCAAAAAGGAATAATCAGACACAGATTTTCACAAATATTTCTCCAATCCAGGAATTAAAAACAGCATCAAGAGAAAGTTCAGAGAGAGTAGCAGCCAGGAGATAGTCACTGAAGCTTCCAACTCTGTGGAGACCCCTACAGTTTCTGATGTTACTGAGAAACCAAAACCCAGAGATCCTAATCTGTGAGAGCTGGCCACACTCATTCAGGCTGCATTAAAATTAACCCAAGGCCTCCCTAGCTGTTTACTCAAGTGGTCTTAACTAGCCAGCTTGGTAATGATCATACAATCTCTCTCTTAAAAGAATCCAGAACAAAATAACCTCTTAAAGCTACAGCATCATCACACTTGTCAGCACATCGAGCTGTCAAACAGGAACCAGGGGTAACCCAATCAGGCCTATGGCCCTGTCCAATTCGACGAGGAAGAAGCCAGTCAGTCCGTTAAGTCACTGACACAGCAATAGGATGAGGCCATTCAGCCCCTTGAGCCACTTATACAGGAACAGGAGGAGGCCATTCTCCCTCAACGCACTTACACAGGGACAGAATGAAATAATTGATGCTGATTTCTGATGAACAGCTTCTGCCCAAAACATCAATTCTCCTGCTTCTCGGATACTGCCTGACCTGCTGTGCTTTTCCAGCAATCCAGTCTCTACTCTGATCTCCAGCATCGACAGACCTCACTGTCTCCTAATTGATGCTCTAACATGATGAACAAGTGGAGCAGAGGATGCACGGACAGACTGCTCCACGTTGTTCCTCTTGGCTCCGCTGCTCATGACACACACGTGGGAATTTAACATGGCTTTCTAGTGATGAGGAGTCTTATGTGATGTCTCAAGAAGGCATCTTTCATCTCCAAGAAGCCAGCCTCTTGTTCTCTATGTAGGGTGGAAGCTGGTTAGAATGGCTACCTGTTTCAGATGGAAAGTATTGTGGCTGCTGTTGGGGATTGTGAGCAACCTGACGTTCAGTACGTTCACACGCCGACTGCACAATAATGTGGGGAAAGTTAATTTAGGCCTATAAACTATTAGGAAAGTCACGTTAGACTGATGAATGGACTCTCTAAGTTCAAAAATGCTGATCTTGCTCATGTTGATCTTGTCTAGTGCACATCCTGTTCAGTGTAACCTGTATGCCTTACTCTGTCCCTGTCTATTTCCACCCTATGATCTGCCTGGCCATGCTTACTATGATCTGCCTCCACTGCTCATAAATAAAGCGTTTCCCTGTACTGAGGTACACGTGACAATAAATCAAACCAATCAACCCTGGGTAAAGTATGGAATTTCTCAATGTCTCCTTTGCAAATAAGTGATTGCTGCCACTCTTTGTATTTCAGTATCAGCATTTCTTCAGCTCTACAGATAAAACACTCAGCTTATTCACTCTATCCTCATGTGACCATCATCCGTGTCTGTGGTAAGAAGATCATTCCTTACAAAGGAAATCAACTCTGTAGAGAGTGCCTCAAACGCTCTCTCAGCAAGGCTCGACAACAGCAGGAAGATGGCTTTACTTGTGTACTCGAATCATCTTACAATGAAGGACAGTATACCATTGACTGCACCCATTACTTGCACAGAGTTTGATTCGGAACAGTCAGCATAGACTTGTGAGTGGGCGATCATGCTTCCCAAATTTGCTAGCGTTCTTTGATGAAGTGACCAGCAAGGTTGATGAGGACAGAGCGGTGGATGTAGTCTCTATGCATTTCAGTAAGGCCTTTAATAAGTTTCCACATGGCAGGCTGCTCAGGAAGGTTACATCACGTGGAATACTGCGGGAACTGGCCAATTGGATACACAGTTGGCTTGATGGTAGGACGCAGAGGGTTCAGTGGAAGGATGCTTGTCAGACCGGAGGCTGGTTCCATTGCTGCTTGTTATCGATGATTTGGTTGAGAATGTACAAGGTATGATTAGTAAGTTTGCAGATGACACGAAAGTAAGTGGGAGAGTGATCAGTGAGGAAGTTTATCAGAAATTGCAGCAGGACCTTAATCAGGTGGGGAAGTGGGCCGAGAAATGGCAAATGGAATTTAATATAGAAGTGTGGGGTCTTGCGTTTTGGAAATTCAAATCAAGGTAGGAGTTTCATGGTGAATGGGAGGGTCTTAAGGGATGCAGTGGACAGAAAAACCTTAGCGTTCAGGTGCACGGTTCTCTAAGAGTGGAATCACAGGTAAACAGGGCAGTGAAGAAGGCTTTTGGCATATTGGCCTTCATCAGGTAGGACATTGAATATAGAAGTTGGGAATTTATGTTGCAGTTACACAGGACTTTGGGAAGGCCGCACTTGGAGATTGTGTTCAGTTTTGTCAACTTGCTATAGGGAGAATGTTATTAAATTAGGAAGAGTGCAGAAGAAATTTAGAAAGACGTTGCCAGGACCCAATGGTCTGCGTTATAGGGAGAGTTTGGACAAGCTAGGACATTTTCGTTTGCTTGTAGGAGACTGAGGGAGTCCTTATAGAGCTGTATAAGATCACGAGGGTTACCGATAGGGTTAATGCTCTCTTTCTCTTTCCAAGATGTAGAGAATCGAGGATTAGAGGGGATCAGATTAAGGTTAAAGGGGAAGGAATAAAAGGGAACCTGAGGGGCCACTTCTTTACACAGAGGCTGGTACGTGGATGAGCTGCCAGCAGATGTGGTTTAGGGGGGGCTACATTAACAACATTTCAAAAGCATTTGGATAAATATGTGGATAGGAAAGGAGTGGAAGGACATGGGCCAACTGCAGGGAAATGGGGTGATCGTGGATGGACATTTACAAAGTGGAGTCGAACCCCTCTGTTAATTGAAACCAAACATCCAGAAAAGCTCACTTCAGCTCATAATCTGTTAAAATATGAGTGACACAGATCTCCTACATTCCACTATTTAAACAAAAAATAACAAGTTAGTTTCTTAACTTTAAGAGTGAACACTAAACAACTACTATTCACATATACAAGCCCCTCTTTTCTTAACTACTTACTATCTGACTCCAACTCTGTAAAAAATGCTAGTCCAACAACCCACATATTAAACATTACAATCTCAAAACCACACGGAATCCATCTTCCCCGCTGTGTTCACTCTTCCAGCTGCTGATTTCCTTGGGTCATGTTTTTTTTTTCAATTGAACGTAGCTTTTACATGGGCAAGTATCATTGATTGAAAGTGTTTGAGATGGCCAGTTAGCACTCCTGCTCTACAGCAGTTACTCTGCTGTTGGGTGGCAGTGGCTCTCCCTCTAGTGTTCAAAATGCTGGGTTTATATACTCCCCATGATATAATGATTCTCATAATTTGATTGCTTTCCAGGTGTCCAACAATAATATTCAAATTCCATTGGCTTCTAGTATCCTGAGCGTTATTTAAACTCTTTCGTTGTATTTGAATTGTCAAAACAGCAACCAAAACTCAGGTATCCATTTCCCAGCTGATGGTGACACGTGGAACAGGCTGACCTTTAGCTGGCATCTGTGGCAGTACTTTCTATTCAGCAAAACCCATTCTGTCTTAAAGGGACCGGACATGCTTTCGGCTTCCTTCCTTCAGAAAAAGAACATGAACCAGCAGAATGAAAAGATGGCTTCATTTCTTTTCCTCTCATTCTTAATTCCATTATTATGAATTACAAAAGTATTAACCTCAGCTATACCATACATATTAATTCTGCACACATATATAACACTGCAATAAGTCAAAACTTATCTAAACGTTTTCCTCTAAATCTGCGATAACACATCTGCTATCACATTTTAGGACCCACAGCATGTACATTTTGTAAGTTTAAAGTCGGTAAGATAAGACTCCAAATAAATATTCTCATATTCTGGTCTTTAAATATTCAAAAAAATGCGAGAGGTTTGTCGTTATCCACAATCATCTCCAACATTTTTTTTGTCATATAAACATTAAAATATTGTCAGTCCAGTGCGAAACCTAATCATTCTTTTTCAATAATGGAAATTTTGTGTTTCTTTCTGGTGGATATTGACAAGTATCGACGTACCCAATTGGCCATTCAATTCCATCATCATCTTTCTGTATCAGTACATCTCCGGGCCCTATATCCCTAGTATCAAATACAATTTTCCAAGATTTTCAAAATATTTTGTGCAGTTAAAACGGGTATGGTGATTAATCCTGCTTTAAGATTCTCAAAAGCCTCCTGGCATTCTTCTGTCCACCATGATTTTGTGTTCTTCTTTAATAAATCCATCAGTGGTGCCAATATGCTGCTGAAGTTTGCAACAAACTTCCGATAGAATCCACTCAGTTCCAAAAATCGAAGCACCTCTTTCTTCGAGGATGGTCGTGGAAATTCCTCAAAAGCCCTTCGTCTTTGTGTTCCATGGGGGCAACCTTCCATTTCCAATGTAATGTCCCAAGAATGTCACCTCTGCCTTCGTGAATTCTGTTTTCTTTAAGTTTATTACCAAGTGTGCTTCTTGTAATCATTCAACATGCTAAGCCAACTGTTACATGTGAGCTTTTAATCACTTGCTAAAGATCACTCCATCATACAGATAAAATGCACCATTTGTTCATCTGGTCACAACTCTGTTCCTCAGTCTTCAATGTGTCTGGAGCACTATTCATTCACATGACATTCTCTAACATTTTTTGTCATATCCGGTAGCTTTACCAGATAGTTTAACTGTTAGACTCAACATTTTTTTAATTTGAAAGGGGCCACTAAACCTGGCTTTGAAGGGATTTCCTTCCACTGGTGGCAATACTAATACCTCATCCCCACGGGAAATCGTCAAAGTTTCAGAGTTTTTATCTGCCACCTGATTCAATCAACACTGTGCCCTCTTCAGATACTGTTTAGCTAACTCACCTACTCCATCTAAACTCTCCCTCACCTCAGATACATAATCCAGGTGTGAGATCGCCGACTTCGGTCCTGTCAATTTATATTTAATTAATTTCAAAGGACCTCTGACTTCATGTACGAATATTAACTCAAAGGAAGTAAAGTGAGTAGATTTATTTGGGGCATCTCTAATGGCAAACAATATAATGAGACGCCTTTATTCCAATCATTCGAGTAATTCTGACAGTACACTGTTAATATTGTCTTCAGCATCTGATGCCAACTTTCCAAGGCCCCCTGGGATTCTGGATACGATGCACTTGATTTAAACTGCTGTATGCAGAAGCTATCCATGACGCCCTTAAACAGCTGATCGGTAAAATGAGACCCTTGGTCTGACTGAATCACACTGTGTAGCCCACAGTGAGTAAAGAAAGCTACCAACTCCTCTACCTCCCTTTTTGCCTTAACACCCCATAATGGAATTATCCCTGGAAATCGGGTAGACACATCCATTCTGATCAGCAGATATTGGTTTCCACTTTTATTTTGGAAATGGGAGCTCCACAACTAATCATAACCCACCTGACAGGTTCTTCGAATACAGGAATTAGCAACAACGTTGCTGGTTTTATTACTGCCTGTGACCTACCTACCATTTGGAATGTATGATGTACAACAAAAATTAACCATGTCCTTGTGCATTCCAACCACTAGAAATGTTTAGCCTGAATATTCCGTGCATCAACTCCTTTGGCTTTTTCTTTCGGTTTTCCTTCCTGCTGTAACTTATGACAGTGGGATCTTGTTACTACACTGTCTGGAAAAATCCCTGGGTATTTTTCTTTTAATTGGCCTGTTCCCTGGTCTTACTTTGGCTTCTCCACCACAAGGGGTGCCTCTCCCACCTTGGATCCTGCTAAATCATTCCCAAGAACAAACCGTATTCCTGGAACTGACACTCTATCACTCACTCTTACTGTTACTTCCCCAACGTTGACGAGGCACTCCAACTTGATGTTGCACAGGGAATGCTTAATTTCTGTCCCCATTCCACAAATTATCACGCTGTTGAGTAACATGTCAGAAAGAGTGAAACTACTTTCATCGCTTACTATTAGAGGCGGAGGGAAAGTGAGGACTGCAGATGCTGGAGATCAGAGTTGAAAGGTGTGGGGCTGGAAAAGCACAGCAGGCCGGCAGCATCCGAGGGGCAGGAGAGTTGACGTTTCAGGCGCAAGTCCTTCATCAGGAAAGTGGGGGGTAAGGGAGGGGGAAAGCGGCTGAGAATTAAATAGGAGGGTTGGGGTGGAGCTGGGTGGAAGGGAGCTTGGAAGGCGATCAGTAGATGCAGGTGATATCTGATGGTGAAAGGTCGGAGAGGAGGGTGAAGTGGATCGGTGGTAGGACAGCTGGAACCCTCAAACTATACAGCATCAACGTTGACTTCACCAATTTCCAAATCTCCCCTTCCCCATCCTCAACCCATATCCAACCGTTCAACTTAGCTCTACTCTCTTGAACTGTGCTAACTGTCCATCTTCCTTCCCACCTATCCACTCCAACCTCCCCTCCACCCTATCACCATCACTCCCACCTCCATCTTCAGCTTGAGAGGTATGAAATTTAGCTTCTGGGAAGATTTTCATCCTATGAGGGATAGAAATTGGGAGAAGGGGAGATCCTAACGTCCTCCCAGTGACCCTCCCGCCAGCCCAGCTCATACCCTCCTGTTTATCTTTCAGCCCCCTTGTCCCCCCGCCACATTCCTGACGATGGGTTTATGCCTGATGTGTCAATTGTCCTGCTCTTCGAATGCTGCCTGATCTGTTGTGCCTTTCCGTCCCCTTACTTCTCAACTATTAGAGACTGAGCAGATACCGTATCTTGGAAAATTATAACTACTTGTCCTCCCCCCACATCCCTTATTAAGGTTTATCTACGGAGGCGAATTCTTTATAGAGATCAGGCAATGACTCCATACCCAGCCCCTGTCTAGGCTGTGCACACTCCTGCAGTTCCTCGGCTCCACTTGGGGTCTCCTTTACCAGGTTCACTAATGCCACTGGCTTAAACTCCTTCATAACATCTTTTCCCAAAGTGTCTTCCTTGAATCCCCAGCACGGTGTGTCCCAGCTTACTGCAGGGAAAACACCTTTTCCCAGTGCCCTTCTTAAACCATCGGTACTGTTATTTTTATGTGTTCCACCAAGTTATAGTGTGAACACCTGAGGCCTATCACTTCCTTTCAACTCCTTGGACTTGTTTTTTCACCTGTGGTAAACTGTTTGCAGTGTGCTTTTCTCTACGTTTTGTAGCGTGGGATCTCCCCTTCTCCCAATTTCTATCCCTCATAGGATGAAAATCTTCCCAGAAGCTAAATTTCATCTCATGCACCAACGCATACTCACCTGCCATTTCTGCTGCGCTTCTCACTTCTTGAACTTCCTGTTCATTCACATAAATTCTTACCGTCTCTGGAAGTGAGTCTTTAAACTCCTCCAGCAGAATAATCTCCCTTCGAGCCTCACAGGTCTTATCCACTTTTAAGGCCTGCACCCATCGATCAAAATGATTGTGTTTAATTCTTTCAAACTCAATATAAGTCTGACCTGGTTCCGTCTCTATATTTCTGAACCACCGTCTATATTCTTCTAGTACCAATTCATAAGCACTCAAAATAGCCTGTTTGACATCTGCATAATCTCTTGCTCCCTCATGTGACAGCACTGTACATACCTCTCAAGCTGTACCCACCACCTTAGTCTGAACTAGCATTACCCACAGGTTCACTGGACATGCCATCTGCCAAGACAATTTCGCAAATGAAAGAAAAACGGTTTTGGCATTTTTCGCACCGAAATATGGCAATGTGTTAACATAGTTGTATACATCCCTACATTCTCCCTTCATTTTCATCCTGCTAATTTAATTTTCTTATCTCATTCCAAACTTCTGAATTTCAAATTCTCCCTCTCTTCCTTTTTCCTCTCTTTCTCTTTATCTATCTTCTCTCCCTTTCAGTCTCTCTCTTTATCTTCTACCTCCAGTTGCCATATTTGCAATTTAAGTTTTTTTGAACTCGACTGCAGTTTCCTGCTTCTCTGACACATCTAAGTGATTGGCCAACTCCATTATGGTGACAGCTTTCCTTTTGTCTCTGGTGAAACCCAATTCTAATCTACATGTTAATTCTAAAAGTATGCCCTTCCTTTGTCTTTCTACACTTTCTTGTCAAATTTGGGTACCATCTTCAAACCTCAGAAACTTTTTAGTAATATTAAAAGCCATTTCTTTTAAATTACCCAAAACACAAGGAAACAAAATTAAATGAATTTTCTCACCTGTTTTATTTGAAGATCTAGGTCACTAACTGCCAAGTGATGGAATCTACTGGATCCTTTTGTACCCCAAATCTGTTCAAATCTGTCTAAATTCCATACGACAAGCCCTCAAACTGTTATGATGTCGATGTTGAACCCCTCTGTTATTAAAACCACACACCCAGAAAAGCTCACCTCATCTCGTTATCTGTTAAAACATGAGTGACAAAGTAGTCACAAATTCCATGATTAAGAGAAAAATAACAATTTATAAGTGTGCATGTTAACTCGCTGAGCTTGAAGGTTTGTTTTCAGATGTTTCGTCACCATGAATGGGTAACATTATCAGTGAGAGTCTCTGGTGACACACTGGTGGTATGTTGTGTCTTTCTATTTCTAGGTCTTGGTTTCGTAAGTTGCGTGATGTCATTTCCAGTTTTTTTGTTCAAGGGAAGGTAGATAGGATCTAAATTGATGTGTTTATTGATGTACTTCTGGCTAGAATGTCATGCTTCTAAGAACTTCCATGCGTGGCTTTGTCCTAGGGAGCGTGTGTTGTCACAGTCAACGTGGTGTCCTTTTTTCTGTATGTATGGAAACTAGTGAGAGTGGGTCATGTCTTTTGGTGCCAGTTAGTGTTCATATATCCTGCTAGCACGAAAACAGGGCAGACTGAAATGGAGGAAAAATGATTTTCCATACACTGTTTAATCAGTGTGTGTTGAGATAAGGAAGATTGTTCACATGTGTACAACACACTCTGAATGGACAACGGAGACACAGTCAACGAAAAGTGATCCACATGATGTATAAAATTTATAAAGCATTAAAACATTATTTGATCCTCATCTGATGTGATACCTTCCCTTTCTCTCAACTTTCCCCCTTTTCTGGGATTCCCAACTCTAGTCTCTCATTCGTATCAGGATGTGTGTTATAAATTCTTGGTTCTGGTTTCCCAACTTATTTCAGTTAATCCCCTTTCTACCAGGAATTAATTATGTTGGCCTGCTGGGTTCTTTCCAAAGCTAGTGTCTGTTACATTGTTGGAGAGAAATGTTTAGGCATCAGACCCAGCATTTGAACACATTGCTCTGTTGTACGTGCACTGTACAAAGGACCACAGCACACAGGCATTGCCAAAACATTGAGGGAAGTATATCTACTTCTTTCGATAATATAGTTTTCTCATTTTCCACATCTCCATATCTATATCCTTTCTCTCTCTCGTTCTCTCTTTGTATCTAGTTAAGAAATCCACCAATTATTCTTCGTGGCCCATCTCTCAAAACTCCTTCTTTCTGTTTATACGCAATGCTCTCTTCAAGATGTAATGTGGTTATAATTAAACAATGTAACTACAAAGACATGCGCGAGGAGCTGACCAGTTTTAATTGGAAGGGGAGCTGAGCAGGAAAGACCGTGGAGCCGCAATAGCAGAAGTTTGTGGGGATAATTCGGAAGATAATACCAGAAATGCAACCCCAAGCACATGAAACATACTCATGGGAGGACAAGGCATCAAACCAAAAGAGAAAACATGCAATGTGGTGAAGATGATTGTGAATCCAGAGAATTAATTGGCTCTGAAACTACATAAGGCTGGCATCACTGACACTACAGAGCTCTTAATCATGGTCAGGGAGAGAAACAGAGAAAACACATTCACTTTAAACACAGAAGATGACATTTCTCAAGGAAAAAGATTCAGGTGAATTAAATATTTGAATTAAGATCAGTTAAATGCTTTTGCGGAATGTGTCAGATTGGAAGCAAGACCCGGGGAGACAGACCCTCAGTAGAATGAGAGTATGAAAATGGAAGTATTTCCACATCAGAAACCAGGTTAGGTCACTGAGTGCAGGGCTGATGGGTGAATGGGTCTCAGTGAGAATTGGGGAACAGACAGCAGAATTGCATTGCAGATATTGCAGCTAGAAACCACAGCATAGGAGAGGCAGACTTGCATTCAACCACAACCTGTAACTTTTTGCCAGGGTAACACCTCAGTCTGTCATTACTATCAACACTATCTATCGCTCAGTGACGAGTGTGGGTGAACATGTCAGAGTCAGAATCACATGAACTTTAACCTGATGCTAACTCATTAAAGCTACGGGACTTGACCAACAGATCTGATTGAAGCTCTGCAATCCTGTCACATTCAGTCATAAATGATAATGGACGATTAAACAAATGACTGGAGGAGAGGGCTCCACAAACATCCCCATACTAAATAATGGAACAGACCTGCACATCAGTGTAAAAGAGAAGGATGTTTTATCTGCACCATCCTCTGCCAGAAGTGTGGAGTCGATGATACACCTCACCCTCATCATGATGCCCACAAACTCACAGATGCCAGTCTTCAACCAATTTGATTTGCTGCACGTGACATGAAGAAACAGGTGAACACAGTAGATACGACACAGACAATGGGTTCTGACTCCATTCCTGCAATAAGACTGAAGACTTGTGCTGGACAACAAGCCACGTCCCTGGGGAAGCTGCTTCATTCCAGCTCCAAGTCTGACATCTCCCTGGTAATGTGGATAATTATTCGGCTAAGTCCCATCCCCTAAAACGGGAATAATTACAATCTGACCAATTAACACCTCCTCAGTCCCATCATGACAGTCAAATTGGTGGGAGTTCTTTTTGACAGAGCTGTCTAGCAGCACAGAAACAACCTGCTTAGTGTGGTTTCCAATAGGTCCCCAGGTGGAGATGGTGCTGTTGTGGAAATGGCACTGGGTTACTAATCCAGTCCAGGCTAATGCTCTGGCAGCGGGTGGAAGTTAAAGACAATTAATAAAATATCGAGATCGAAAATCTGGGGTCAGTAATAATGACCTTGGAGCCAATATGGATTGTAAACAGAATTTCCTTCTCCAATGTGCTTTTAGGAAGTGGATCTCCCATGATTTCCTGGGCTGACCTAAAAGTGACTCCAAAGACGCTAACATGTGATAAACATTTCAATGGTCTCTGAAACGGCCAAGTAAGGAATTCATTTGTATCAGACTACTCCGAAAGGATGAAACCCGACAGAACATTGTCCTCAGCATCAGTGTCGGAAAAGGGAATGGGAACACAGTCCTGTCAACACTGCAGAGACCCCCTTCCTAACATCTGAGAGCGTGTGACAACATTTACAGAGTTTTCTCACAGACTACACAGAAACATTGGGAAAGGAGTAGGTCATACAACACATTGAGCCTCCCCCATTCTAGTTCATGGAAAAAATCTCCTCAATGCACTTACCCCACACGTTATACATATCCGTTAATGTGAGTAACCTTGGGAAGCTATAAAATAGGAAGTGCAGTAGTACGTTTGGTCCATCGAGTTTGCTACCCAACTCAATGTAATGATGGTTGACCCTTCATTTCCATACCGTACCCCTGCTCTCCCACCATCCCTTGACTGTCTCTAAATCCTTATTTATAATCAGTGTCTTGGTTTCCAGGTGCGAGCGAATTCCCCAGTTTCCCCAGTCAGTGAGAGCAGACATCTCAATGCAGAGTGACTGCCTGTACCTAATACTGTGGCCCCTTGTTTTAGAAGTCCCAGCCAGAGGAATTATCATCTCTGCTTCCAATCTGTCTCACCCTGTCAGAGTTTTGTATATTTCACTGAGATCTCCACTCATTTTCCTTCACCCCATGGAATACTGGCCCAGTCACCCCAAACTATGCTCCCACAACAAGCCCATCTGGTCATCCTTCACTGCTCTCCCTCAATGTCAGGTTTGTCCTTTATTAGGTAAGGAGATCAAAACTGCACAAAATACTGCACAATGTTCAATATGATATCTCACCAAGGCCCTGTGCGGCTGCAGTCAGACACCTTTTCTCCTGGACTCACATCCCCCTGAAATGAAGGTCAACACACCATTTATCTTCCTCCCTGCTTTCTGTTTCTGCAATATTACTTTCAGCGACTGGTGTACAAGGAGATGCAGATCCTTTTCAGTGTTGTAGCTCCCCACTTTGTGCCAATGCCATGCCCGGTATTGACTTCTGGTTGCAGAACTCACTGCGCTGCAGGGACCTCAGAGGTTTATGCAGAAGGAAACAACAAAAAGGAACATACGTCCCTTTGTAGATCAACATGTTTCAACCAATTCCTTTCAAATGGTAGGCTGCCAATTTTTCATTTCCGTTAAAGGGCCCACCATCACCCCTATCCACATTGTTCTCCATCTGTCACATATTTACTCATTCACTCCACTTATCTTAGTCTTCTCGGTGCTTTTTTACATCCTCCTCACCTACTCACAATCCCACATTCGTTAGTTCTGTCAGCAGGCTGGGATATATTGTATCTGATTCCCGCAACCAAATGTTTAAAGGGCATTGTGAACAGCTGGGCCCCAAGCACCGATCCCTGTGACACCTCAGCAACCGTCCTCTGTTAATTTGTATTTATTTATTTCGTGAATCTCGGAGTCACTGGCTGGGCCAGCATTTATTGTTAGTCCCTAGTTGTCCTCGATAAGGTGGTGATGAGCTGCCTTGTTGAACGCTGCAGTCCACCTGCTGTGGTTGACCTCCAATGCCATTAGGAAGGGAATCCCAGGATTCTGACCCAGTGACTGTGAAGGATCTGTGATAAATTTCCAAGTCAGGATGGTGAATGGCTTGGAGGGAACCTGAAGGTGATGGTATTCCCATACATCTGTAGCCCTTGTCCTTCTAGATGGACATGGTCGTGAGTTGGGAAGATGGTCGCTGAGGATCTTTGGTGAATCATTTCATTGCAGCATGTAGATAGTAAAACACTGCTGCTGCTGCTGAGCGTTGATGGTGGAGCATTGTGGATGAAGGGACAGTCAGACTGGTTGCTTTGTCCTGGATGGTATAAGGCTTCTTGAGTGTTGTTGTGGCTGCACTCATCCAGGCAAATTGAGAGTCTCCCATTACACTTCTGACTTAGGCATTGTAGACGATGGACAGACTTTTGGAAGTCAGGATGTGAGTTACTCGCCGCAGTATTCCTAGCTTCTGACCTGCTCTTATAATTACTGTGTTTATGTGGCGAGGCCAGTGAGTGTCTGAGCAATGATTACCCACCAGGAATCTGATACTGGGGGATTCAGTGATAGTAACACCATTGAATGCCAAGGGGCAGGTGAGATTGTATTTTAGTGGTGATGGTCATGGTCTGGCATTCGTGTGGGCTGAATTTTACTTGCCACTTGTCAGCCTGGATACTCTCCAGAAGTTGTCAGGTTTGAACATGGACTGTGTCTGAGGAACATTGCAGAACATTGTACAATCATTGGCGAACATCCCCACTTCTGACCTTAAAATAGAAGGAAGGTCATTGATGAAGCAGCCCTGAAGAAGTTTTTGGTCACTGCTCGAGGGACTCCTACAGACTTGGAGCTAAGTTGACTGACCTTGATCAACCATGACCACCTTCCTACATGTCAAGTATGAATCTAACCAGCAGGGGTTTTGCCTCTGATACCCATTGATTCCAGTGTTGCTAAGGCCCCTTGATACCACACAGGGTCGAATGCAGCCTTGACTTAAAGGGCTGTCGCTTTCACCCTACCTCTGGAATTCAGCTCTTTTGTCCATGTTTGAACCACGGTAATGAGGTCAGGAGCTGAGTGGCCCTGGTGGAACCAAAACTGGGCGTCATTGACCAGGGTATTGCTGAGCAGGTGCTCCTTAAAAGCACTGAGACCTTCCACCACCTTACTGATGATCGAGAGTAGACTGATGGAGTGGTATTTGGCTGGATTGGATTTGTTCTGCTTTTTATATACAGGAGATACTTGGTGTAATTTTCCACGTAACCAGGGAAATGTCATTGTTGTAACTGTATTGAAACAGTTTGGCTAGGGGAGTGGCAAGTTATGGAACACAAGTTTTCAGTACTATTGCCAGAATGTTGTCAGATTATGGACCTTATGGAGTATCCAGTATCTCCAATCGTTTCTGGATATCGCGTGGACTGAATCAAATTGGTTGATGACTGGTAACTGAATCGCTGACGACCATTGGAGGAGACTGAAATGGATCATCCACTCAGCACTTCTGACTGAAGATTGCTGCGAATGCATCAGCCTTATCTGAAAGACTGAAGTGCTGGGCTCTTCCATCATGGATGAAGGGGTTATTTGTGGAATCTCTTCCTCCAGTGAATTGTTTAATTGTCCCCAACGTTTCTCGATTAGATGTGGAAGGACTGCAGAGCTTAGATCTGAACCGTTGCTTGTGGGATCATATAGCTCTGTCTATCACTTCCTGCTTATGCTGTTTGGCACACAATAGTCCTGTTTGGTGGCATCACCAGGCTGACACCTCATTGTCAGGTATGCCTGGTGCTGCTCCTGCCATCCTGCACACTCCACTGAACCAATGTGGATCCTCTGGATTGATGGTAATTGTTGCAAGGGGGTTATGCCAGGCCATGAGGTTATGCGGGAGAACAATTCCACTGCTATTGATGACCCACAATACCTTATGGACATCCAGATTTGAGCTGCTAGATCTGTTTGAATTCTGCCCTATTAAGCAACGTGATAGCACCACCCAAAATGGTGGAGGTTATTCTCAATATGCAGGTGTGACTTTGTCTCCACAATGACTATGCGATGGTCACTCTTACCGATACTGTCATGGACAGATACTTCTGCAACTGGCAGAGTAGTAAGGCTGTGGTCAAGTATGTATTTTCCTCTTGTTGGTTCCTTCAACATCTGCCGCAGAACCAGTCGAGCAGTTATATCCTTTGGGGCCTGCCCAGCTCGATCAGTAATGCTGTCGCTGAGATACTCTTGGTGGTGAACATTGAAATCCCCCACCCAGAGTACATCTTGCGTCCGTGCTACCCTCAGTGCTTCCTCCAAGTGTTGGTCAGCATGGAGGAGTACTGATTCATCAGTTCAGAGAGGCTGGTACATGGTAATCAGCAGGAGGTTTCCTTTCCCATGTGCAAACTAATGCCATGAGACTTCATGGGATACGGAATCACTGTTGAGGACTCCAAGAGCAATTCCCTTCCAACTGTATCCCACTGTACCGCCACTTCTGCTGTGTCCGTCCTGCTGATGAGACAGGAGATATCCGGGATAGGTAATGGGGAGTCTGGGACATAGTCATACTCACAGAATCATACCTTTCAGAAAATGTCAGGCTATTACTTGACGAGTCTGTTTATTTCTATTCACTGTTTCCTGCCAGTTGTCCCATTCTAGAAACATGTCCATATATTAGCCCCAATCCACTCAGATTTGATTTTGCAAATTGGGCTTGGAGCTTTACCAACATTTTTCTAAATATCAAAATGTTTCACATCCATTGCTTCTCTTTCATTTGTCTCCCAGTTTGTTTCTCAAACATAATTCCCATTTCACAAATCAATGTTAGTGTTGTCGATGACCATTACTTTCAGCCACAATAATTTCTGCAAAACCATTTACTTACTATGTTTATTGTTCCATGTACTCTATCATTTTCCCACACCAGACTCGGTTTTCCTTGTATTGTTAGAAAGTTTTGTGAAGACAGAACGGAAGTAGTGTCTTCATAGTTCTGCCATTTCCCTGTTCCCCATTCTCCATTCTCTGGTTTCAAACTGGAAGGAATCTGCACTTGTTTTCTCATATTTCTCGCATTGACATAATTTAACAAGCTATTACAGTTCACTCTTATAACCCTTATGAATATAATTCTTCAGAAACCCATCAATTCCTGCCATCAACTGTTCAATAATTGACCTTCCACACCATACACTCACAGGAGCACAGCCTCTGTGCCAACAGAAATACAACACGATCTATATTAGTCCCACTTTCCTACAGCAGGCCCATAGTCTGGAATGTTATGACACTTCCAATTGCTCGTCAAGTACTTTTAACGGTTGAGAGGTGATCATTCCCCTCTCAGGAAATAATCCCAGATCCCCACACCTCGAGGTGAAAAAATGTTTAAATCATCTCTGAATCTCAAACTCTTCACTTTAAAATTATGCTCCTTTGTTCTTGCCCCTCTGACTAAAAGGAACAGCTGCTGTCTATCCACCCTGTCTGTGTCGCTTATAATCTTATCCTTCTGAATCACGGACCCCTCAGCTTTCTCTGCTCCAAAGGAAACAACCCGAGCTTATCCAGTCTCTCTCCATAGCTGATATGCTCCATCCCAGGGAACATCCTGGTGAATCACCTCTGCACCCTCTCCAGTACAATCACATCCTTCCTGGAATGTGGTTCCCGGAACTACATACAGTACTCCATTTTGGCTGAACCAAAGCCCGGTATTGCTCTTATAATCTATGCCCTGATTAGGAAACGCTACACCCAAGGTTCAATTCTTAACTCGTCCATTAACCTGTCTAGGAGAAAGTGAGGAATGCAGATATTGGAGATCAGAGCTTAAAAAATGTGTTGCTGGAAAAGCGCAGCAGGTCAGGCAGCATCAAAGGAGCAGCAGAATCAACGTTTCGGGTATAAGCCTTCTTCAGGAATCCGCCCGAAACGTCGATTCTCCTGCTCCTTTGATGCTGCCTGACCTGCTGCGCTTTTCCAGCAACACATTTTTAAGCATTAACCTGTCCAATCACATTCAGGGATGTGTGGAGAAGCACAATCTGAGCTTCCCAGTGTGCTGCCATTCATTGAGTCCTCCCCACCTGGTTCCTTCTCCCAAAGTGCATCACCTCATATTTATCAGGGTAACATTCCATCTGCCATTGATGTGCCCATCTGACCATTCCATCTGCATCTTCCTGTAACTTAAGGCCTTCCTCCTCACTGCGAACCACCCAGCCAATCTTTATGTCAAACATACACTTATTATCACACCTCCCCCATGCTCCACCTAGCCCCCTCCACATTCAGGTCTATATTTTGTTATGAATAACACAAACAATAAGGGACACAACACTGATCCCTGTGGTACACCAGGGGACACTGGTCTCCAGTCACACAAACAGCCTTCTCCCACCACCCTCTGTCTCCTGCTACTAAGAATATTTATTGCAACTTGTCAAGTTATCCATCAAATTGTGAGATTTTACTTTATTTTTCAGTTTCCCAGGTGGGAATTTGTCAAAGGCCTTCCTACAAAACTAAATAATCGACCTCCTCATACTAATTCAATCATATCCATTGGATGTGACTTCCTCCTGATAAAGTCATGATGATTATCCCTGATCAAACCTTACAACTCTGATTGGAGATCGATTTTCACCTTCCCCGATTTTATCCAGTAGTTTCCTAAACAGTGATCTAATGCTCGCTCATCTCTTGTAACCTGGCCTATCTCTCCCACCCTTACTGTGAAGTGGAATCGTATTAGCAGTTTTCCAGTTCTCTGGCACCTCCCCTATGGTCAGATTCTAATTAAAATATTCAGTCAGGGTCTTTCCTCCCTTGACCCCAACAGCCGCCTGTGATACAACTCATTCAGACATGGAGATTGGTCCAAATTTATACAGAACAGAACCTCAAATCCTTTCTCGTATTTTACATCAATCTGTTCAAGAGCTTCCTAGTCCATCTTTTTGAATTCTGTACCTGCCTCTTCCTTCTCCCAAGTAAAGTAGATGTGAAGTTCTCATGTAACAATCCATCAATGTTCTCCAGCTTGACACACAGATTGCCCCTTTGGTTTCTAATGGACACTAACTGTTTGCTGATTATTCTGTTCTATAGTCCGTGTAGAATATTGTGGGATTCTCCCTTATCTCGCCGTCTTGTACTTCTTCATGTCCCTCTGTTATTCAGTCCTTCCGATGTTTCTAAGATTCACTACAATCAACTCTCATGTTTTGAAACTCAATGTTACAGGCTGAGGTTCCCCATCAGACAATCTTGCCATTTTACGGATTAATCTGCATAATACCTTTTGCAGTTCCTCTCCAGTCAATATATTCTTTCTTAGATTGGGACTCCGAACGATACACAATACTCTACGTTTCGTCTCACCAACGCTCGATGCAACTGGTGCACGACATCCGCTATCTTCCAATTACATTCACATGAATGTAAACCTCATTTTTACTTTCCCATTTGCATATGTTCTTCCCAATACCTCTTGCTTTAATTTTTCTTATGAACTTGCTGTGTGAGTTCTTTAAAAAAATCTCATGAATATCCAACTATTCGTTATCCAATGGTTCATCATTGCCTATGTCCACAAGAATAATTTTCAAACCGTTCCAAAACAACGTTTGCCACTTCTGGTTTTCCTTTCATCGGTACATTCTCCCACTCCCCAGTTATGTTATTACCTTCTAAATATCTAGTAGCATGTCCTTTGTAATCGAGTCCAACACATACGTGACTGAGGATGACAAGATAACTGGTCTGTAGTTCACCACTCACCATCTTCATCCGTTCTTAAAGTGTTGGATAATATTTATAACCTTTGCCTTACCCAGACTGGCTAAATGCCTTTCGGGAATGTGTCGGAAAATAAAGTGAAAATCCACGATGCAATTAACATGTCTATTGCTGCTTCCTCTGAAATTCTTGTATGAAGTACATCTAGTCTGTCAGATTAATAAATACTCAATCCAGCTTTCTTTTCAAAGATGACCTCAACATTGATAAGAATGATCTTAGACTTTACTTACACCAGTCCCATGGTCACTTGGTATTCCTGGAAGAATTAGTGAACATTCTTCCATGAAGATAGACACAAAGAAGCTGTTTCTTTTCCCTGCGATTTCTCTGTTCTCTGCAATAAATTATCCTGAACGCGCACCAACTGTTCCACATTTGACCTTGTTTTTAGTTTTTTTCATACATTGATAGACACTTTTTAGCAGTCTTTATGTTTTTCTTTCATTTGCACGCTTTTTCTCTTTCTGATTTTCTTCTCAGTTTCTTGGTCATCCTTTGCTGGGTCCTACATTTCTCTGAATCCACTGGCTTACTGCAGCACTTGGCATTTTTCTAAGCTACCTCCTTTCATCTAATAGGAAGATGAAGGTGGGGTTGAAAGTGATAGTCGGAGAGGAAGGAGGGTGGACAGATTGATAGGGAGGAAGGTGAACACGTAGGAACGTTCAAAAGGGCGGTGCTGACTTGGAAGGTTGGAGTAGGATAAGGTGGGATTAGGGGAAATGGGGAAATGGGGAAATCCACTATGATCCCCTGTGGTTGGAGGATCCCAAGGCAGAAGAGGAGGCTTTCTTCCTCCAGGCTTCTGGTGGCTCGAGTTTGGCGATAGAGCAGGCCAAGGACCCTCATGTCCTTGGCAGAGTGGGAAGGGGAATTGAAGTGCTCAGCCACAAGGTGATGGATTTGTTCAATGTGGTTGTCCCAGAGATGTTCTCTGAATTAATCACAAGTTGACCTCCTGCTTCATCAATGTAGAGAAGACACATTGGGTTTCATGGATGCAGTATATGAGGCGTTCTGTCTCCCTTCGTCACCTATCACTTTCAACCCCACCTTCATCTTCCTATCGCAATCCCAACTACCTCCCCCTGTCACACCCACTTCCCATTTATCTCTCAGCCCCCTTGGCCCAGAATCTTCATTCCTGATGAAGGGCTTATGCCCGAAACATCGATTTATCTGCTCTTAGTATGCTGCCTGACTGTGCTTTTCCAGCACCACATTCTTCGACTCTGATCTCCAGCATCAGTAGTCCCCAATTTCTCCTCACACCTTCATGGCTTGCATGACTCAGATTTATAACGGTTACTGCAAGTAAAACAAAAATTGTCTTGTACTCAAACAGCATAAAAGAAAACCAATACATTTTGATCACTGTTCCCAAAAGGTCCTTTACAGCAAAATTTTCAATTGGCCCTTCTGAGCACTCAATACCAATTCCTAAATAACCTGATCTCGAGCTCAGTGCTCGACATAATGATCATGTAAACCATCTCACACGTGGTCATGAAATCCATATTTTCCAGCATCAGCATTCAATTGGGTTAACACAGTTTAGATATAATTTAAACAGAACATTATTACTGCAGTACCCACAAATGTGCAAATCTCATTTCCTGTTTTATAACATGTCCATCATTTGTATTGCAGCTTTCCTGTTGATATATAACTCCCATCAATGTTTGCTCCTCCTTGCTGTTTTTTCGCTCCACCTTACTAGATTCTGTGGAATCTGAGCGATTTGGGCTCTGGGGAGATTAATGGTAGACATCTCTCACATCATTTATGATCTTCTCCAACTTTAACCTCTCAGGATCTCCCGTTATGCTGATGGAGTAGAGAAGGACAATGATCTTCCAACAATGCTCTGTATTCGCCCAGAGAGCTGAGACAGCTCTAACCTGGGTGGGAAGTTCACAGCAGGCTGGTAAAATGTTGCTGCTGCTGTACAGAGATATCACATCTGGAGTAGTGTGTACAGATTTCGCCTATTCTATGAAGAAAGGATGTTGCTATATTGGAAGCAGCTCAGAGATGGTTCCCTCAACTGATTCCTGCAATGAAGGTGCTACCTTATAACGAAAGGATAATCAGGTTGACCCAGTAGCCACTGGAGTTTACAAAAATTAAAGATGATCTTATTTGAACATAGCTGACAGAAGGAGTTAACAAGTGAAGTGAATTGCACAGATAGTGGAGGAATCCATTCTGTTCTCCAGCCTGTTTCACAGGAGCAACAGGAGGATATTCAGGCCTTCGAACCTGTTACACTAAAACAGAACGAAGCTATTCAACCCCTATACATTTTCAGAAGGAGGCCAATCAGCCACTCGAGCCTATAACAGTAGGCCATGCTGCACCAGTATCCTGTTAAACAGCAACAGGATCAGTCCATTCAGCCTCCTCAAGGCTGTAACATAGGAACTGGAAGAGGTCACACAGAGACTGGAGATTGTTACACATGGGAACACCAGAAAGACGTCAGCCCATCGATATTGTACACCAGCAGGATGATGAGTCCATTCAGCTACACGTGGCTCTTACTCAGCAATTAGAGCAGAGCGAAACTCCTTGGATGCTGCCTGAACTGCTGTGCTCTTCCAGCACCATTGATCCAGAATTAGAGCAGATCTCTTAAAGCCTTGTGCCCAATAAAAAAGGAATTCAAAGCAAAAGGTGAAGGTTTTCAAAAGGGAAGAGCGTGTCATAATGGTATACATTAGGGAGTAAAATGTAACAATAAACTATGTAATTTAAGGCAAATTTTTAGAGTCCATTGTTCAGGACATTTGCAAACTCAAATCACAATTCGTCAGAGTCAACATGGTTTTATGAAGGCTAAATCATGTTTGAATTGTTTGCTTGAGTTATTTGAAGATGTCACAAATAAGGTGGATAGTGGGAATCCTGGAGATGGAACGTATCTGGTCTTCCTGAAGGCATTGGATATGCCGCTTCTCCAAAGAGTAAATGGTAAGATCAGACAACATGGGTTTAGGAGTAATTTATTAGCTTGGATGGAGGATTGGTTAACCAACATAATGTAGTCAGATGGAATAAATGTGTCATTTTATTTTGGCATTGATTTCAGTTCTCATGCCTCAACCATTTGCAATCGATGGTATAACTGTACTCGGTTGACGGGAGAGAAAATACAATTCCACATTTTCTAATGACACTAACATCGATGGGACATTACTTCGGAATGATAATGCAAGAGATTTTAAAACATATGGATAGGTTGGAAGAATGGGCCAATATTTAACAAGGAAAATTAAAGTGAATAAATATGGGGCTATTCAAGTTGGCCAGTATAATAGAAAGACAAATTATTATCTAAATGGAGAGAAAGTTCAAAGTTCTTAAGGGATCTGGGTGTCTGCTTGCATATCACAGAAAACCTGCCTGCGGGTACAGCAAGTAATGAGAAATGCAAGCATAATTTCAGTGTTTATTCATAAAAGGATAGAGTAGAAAGGTAGGGAGTGTTGCTGTAGCTATGCAAGGCATTAGTGAGGCTGCAACTGGAGTACAGTTTGGGTGTCCTGCAGAATGAGGTATTTCCATTGGAGGCAATTCAGAAGAGCTTCATTAGATTGATTCCATATTTGATGTGTTTGTCTTATGAAGAGTAATTGAGCAGTTTAGGCCTATACTCTCGACTTTATAAGACTGAAAGGAGATCTCATTGAGGTCTGTAAAATGCAAAAATTAATTGAAAGTAGAGATGTGGAGTGGATTTTTTTCACGTGGCGCAATCTACAACAAGAGATGAGAGTTTTAGGATGGAGAGATGGCAGGAAAGTGGAATAGAGGCCGCGTTGACATCAGCCTCATCGAGGGGTTGGATACCTCACAGATGCTCCTTGTTCTTATTCAACTCTTCAACTATGTTGCCCATGAATGGGGGAGGACTGGGTATCATACAAGAAGCAGACACTCAGAATAAATCAGTTCGAGAGAACGTAACCAGTCGGGTCACACAGTGACCAGCGCTGGGTTCTCAACTATTTACAGTCTATATTAATGATCAGGAGGATGGAACAGATATACAGATGCTGAGTTTGGTGATGTCCATAAGACCATGAGGCCATAAGACATAGGAGTGGAAGTAAGGCCATTCGCCTCATCAAGTCCACTCCGCCATTGAATCATAGCTGATGGGCATTTCAACTCCACTTACCCGCATTCTCCCCGTAGCCCTTAATTCCTTGTGACATCAAGAATTTATCAATCTCTGCCTTGAAGACATTTAGCATCCCAGCCTCCACTGCACGGCGTGGCAATGAATTCCACAGGCCCACCACTCTCTGACTGAAGAAATGTCTCCGCATTTCTGTTCTGAATTTACCCCCTCTAATTATGAGTCTGTGCCCTTTGGTCCTAGTCTCCTCGCCGAACGAAAACAATTTCCTAGCGTTCATCCTTTCCCAGCCATATATTATCTTGTAAGTTTCAATTAGATGTCCCCGTAACCTTCTAAACTCTAATGAATACAATCCCAGGATCCTCAGCCATTCCTCGTATGTTTGACCTACCATGCCAGGGATCATCCGTGTGAATCTCCGCTGGACACGCTCCAGTGCCAGTATGTCTTTCCTGAGTTGTGGGGCCCAAAACTGGACACAGTACTCCAAATGGGGCCTAACCAGAGCTTTATAAAGTCTCAGTAGCAAATCACTGTTTTTATATTCCATCCCTTTTGCGATAAATGGCAACATTGCATTTGCTTTCTTAATCACAGACTCAACCTGCATGTTTACCTTTAGAGAATCCTCGACTGGCACTCCCAGATCCCTTTGTACTTTGGCTTTATGAATTTTCTCACTGTTTTGAAAGTAGTCCATGCTTGTATTCCTTTTTCCAAAGTGCAAGACCTCGCATTTGCTCACATTGAATTCCATCAGCCTTTTCCTGGACCACTCTCCCAAACTGTTTAGATCCTTCTGCAGCCTCCCCACCTCAGTACTACCTGCGTGTCCACCTATCTTCGTATCATCGGCAAACTTTGCTAGAATGTCCCCAGTACATTCATCCAGATCATTAATATATAACGTGAACAGCTGCGGCTCCAACACTGAACCCTGCGGGACACCGCTTGTCACCGGCTGCCATTCTGAAAAAGAACCTTTTATCCCAACTCTCTGCCTTCTGTCAGACAGCCAATCCTCAATCCATGCCAGTAGCTCACCTCGAACACCATGGGCCCTCACTTTACTCAGCAGCCTCCCGTGAGGCACCTTATCAAAGGCCTTTTGGAAGTCAAGATAGACCACATCCACTGAGTTTCCCTGGTCTAACCTACTTGTCACCTCTTCAAGTAATTGTCATGTCGCTGTGATAAGCAAGAGATTAAATTATCAAGAGAGGGTGGAGAGTCTGCAAATAGATTCAGAGAGGTAAAGATAATAGATAATAGTTTGGCAGGTGGAATCTAACATGATATAACCTGTCATTCCATATACAGGAATAATGGAAGACAGTATGTTACTGAAATGGAGAGGGATCAAAGGACTTTTGATACTGTGTACTGGGGGGTTCACTCAGATCCATTCAGACACGGGAGGTTTTGCTCCATCCCTGATCGTCAGCTCCCAGACACTCCAAGTGACCCTGTTGCTCTCCGTACACATAGAATACTTTGATGTGGTTGATTGGTGGTGGGGATGGTATTTGGAAACGTGCATCAAGGGGATGGCCTTAATCCAAGATATATTCATTTCTTTCTACGTGGAGACGCGATGACGATGGGAATGGCTGACTGTTTCTGAATGAAGAGGTTGTGACTGCTGCCAGGACAGTGGGTGTGCAAGATAGGGGACTCTGCGACCCCCCATCAGGCACTCTGCTTCCCTTCCCAAGAACAAAGACACGGAGGAGTTCGTCCAAAACTATTTATTCAATTCTGCAGAACCGGGTGTTACCTCAATGGCTTCCCACGAGGCACACACACAGATTGTAATCCCCGCACGTTATATACATGTAGGAGTGGGCTGGGCTTTCTACTGTCTCAGCCAATGAGTGTTAAAGTTCCCCACTGTCCTCCTGATGGATGAGATTATTTGGTTATTCACCCAGCCAATCAGTGTTCGAGTTCCCCGCTTCTCCCTTATATGGATGATGACGTACAGCCGTGGTTGTGGGCGGTCCCTCAGCCACGAGGAAAGCTGTTTCCATTGTTCCATTCATGAAAATCTGGGGGAGTGTCTGCTCGTGCTTACTACAAGGTAGAGAAGACTAAAATGGTGGCTTTGTACTTACTATGTGCTTACTACAACAGTTAATGATTTAAAAATTACACCACCCCCTACATGGGTATTCACCAACATGATGTACTGTGCATGGGCACACTTTAACATTAATAGAGAGAGACCTCCTACAGTTCCTCCACCTCTCCCCATTGCCATGAGTACTCTGCAGATGCTATGTACACCATCAGGAATCCCACTATACTGGATACACCCGGCAGCTCCCTGCTGTGGGAGAAACAATGTAATATCTCATCCACCACATATATCCTCCATTACCGAATGGTGACATTGATGTTGAGATACTGGGAAATGATGGATATGTCAGATAGTCCTGCCTGGAAAGTTCTGGATCATAGAAGCTGAATGAAACAGTGACCCTAACAGCCACCGGCAGCACCATCATCCCCCTGGTGTGAAGCTGCAAGTCGTGTTAAAGGAGATGACACCGCTCTGTGACCAGCTCCTTGTTCAGTCAGGGCCCCTCACACTCTGCTCCTGGGTTAAGTGAAGCTTGGGAAGCTGTTCCTGGAAATCCCAGAGTGCATACAGCAGGTCCCTTTCCCCACACACACTCATTCCGTGGTTTCAGAGCTTCCACTCTCTGCAGCTTCTGCTCCATTTGTTGTTCATCTTACAGACCCAGATGCTGTAGCTCCAGTCCCCAGGCTCTATCCAGAGTTGGGTCACCAAATCCTCAGGTCTCCCTGAATGCCTAAGGCACTCACAGCACAACTTCCAACAAACCATCCCCAGCCCCTCCACTAACCTTTCAATAACAGGAGTCAATCAGAAAGCCTTCGGCTACTGATCCCTGCAAAATATTTTAAGAAGGTCGCTTAGACCCAAAGCTTTCCTTATTCTGAATATAGATGGGAAGTGTGCGTTTCAGATATGTTGCGACTGGTCAAACCACTCAACATTAAGCAAAATATGATCTATTTAAATGCTTTAGTTAAAATACAATCAAAGAAAAGAACATTGTGGGATAGCTTATATGTTGGAACACTAACACAAACAATAGATACAGTACCTTTGTGGTTTACACCGCTTGGCACAAAAATATATTCAAATACAGATCTTTACAGCAGTTTTCCAATCCTGGGGGAAACAACATCGACAGAGATCTCAGAGAGAAACAGCTGGGGATCATGTATTGAAACTTCCAACTATTCTGGGATCCCCAGCAGCTTCTGAATGCTGCAGCTAAAAACAAAACGAGAAAACCTGACGAGGGAGAGCTGGCCGCTGCCCTTCGATTGTTACCACCATTTAATGAAACCTAAAGGCCTCCTCAGTTATTTACTTAAACTGTGTTCAGACAGCAGTTCTGCACCTCTGCCTTTAGAACCTCTCTTCAAAAACAACCTAAGAGAAACTAACCTCTTTACAGTGATAGTATACTCACAACTCCTCCTTTAATAAAATGACCCATCAATACACAAAGATGGATTAATTATAGACCTGCTAATCGTCCTCTATTTGTAGACTGAAATGCATATTGTAAATGACTGCAGATGCTGGAAACGCGAGTCTGGATTAGTGGTGCTGGAAGAGCACAGCAGTACAGGCAGCATCCAAGGAGCAGTAAAGTCGACGTTTCAGGCAGAAGCCCTTCATCAGGAATACAGGCACAGAGCCTGAAGGGTGGAGAGATAAGTGAGAGGAGGGTGGGAGTGGGGAGAAAGTAGCATAGAGTACAATAGGTGAATGGGGGAGGGGATGAAGGTGATAGTTCGGGGGGAGGGTGGAGTGGATAGGTGGAAAAGAAGATAGGCAGGTAAGATAATTATTGGCTCAGTGCTGAGTTGGATGTTTGGAACTGGGGTGAGGTGGGGGAAGGGGAAATGTGGGAACTGTTCAAGTCCATATTGATGCCCTGTGGTTGAAGTGTTCCGAGGCGAAAGATGAGGTGTTCTTCCACCAGGTTTCTGGTGGTGACGGAGTGGCGATGAAGAAGGCCCAGGACCTCCATGTCCTCGGCAGAGTGGGAGGGGGAGGTGAAATGTTGGGTCACAGGGCAGTGTGATTGATTGGTGCGGGTGTCCTGGAGGTGTTCCCTAAAGTGCTCTGCTAGGAGACGTACAGACTCCCCAATATAGGGGAGACCTAATGTCGAAGGCTCCTTTAGGGTCTTGGATGGAGGAGAGGGAGGAAGTGTGGGCGCAAGTTTTACAATTCCTGCAGTGGCAGGGGAAGTTGCCAGGATGGGAGGGTGGGTTGTAGCGTTTTGTGGACCTCACCAGGTAGTCACGGAGGGAACGGTCTTTACGGAAGGCGGAAAGGGGTGGGGAGGGAAATGTATCCCTGGTGGTGGGGTCCGTGGGAGGTGGCTGAAATGTCGGCTGATAATTTGGTTTATACGAAGATTGCTAGGGTGGCAGATGAGCACCAGGGGAATTCTGTCCGTGTTATGGGTGGAGAGGTGAGGTCTGAGGGCGGAGGTGCGGGATGTGGATGAGATGCCTTGGAGGGCATCTTTCACCACGTGGGAATGGAAATTGCGTTCTCTAAAGAAGAAGGCCATCTGGTGTGTTCTGTGGTGGAACTGGAACTCCTGGAAGAAGATTCGGAGGAGGCGGAGGACTTGGGATTACCGGATGATATTTTTGCAGGAAGTAGGGTGGGAAGAATCCAGGTAGCTGTGGGAGTCAGTGCGTTTGTAAAAAATGTCGGTGTCAAGTCGGTCGTCACTGATGGAGAGGAAGAGGTCCACGAAGGGAAGGGAGGTGTCAGAGATGGTCCAGGTAAATTTAAGGTTAGGGTGGAATGTGTTGGTGAAGTTGATGAATTGCTCAAATTCCTCACGGGAGCAAGAGGTGGCACCAATGCAGTCATCAATGTAGCGGAGGAAGAGGTGCATATATATATTTCATTGACTCTGAGCATACAAATGTTCACAACTAGTTTCGATTTCAGTCATTTTACTCCTGCCACAGAATGCCTTTGTCTTTCTTCATTCAAGTCTCCACAACGTGTCAAAACTTAGGTTTTCTCGCCCTGTCACCTGTATGATTTCAAATTGAATGACAGCAATAATAAGCTCAATCGAAACAGACTGGCATTCTTCTCCCTCAACTTCTCCAAAAAACTTTAAAGGGTCACAATCATTGATAAAGATTTGTCTCAGGTACGTTATTCGCAATTTAAATGCTGAAATGTTCTAACGCCAACACCAAGCTGAAAGCCTCCTTCCCCATTGTGGAATAAATCTGTTGATGCTTCCACTGGACACTAAACCACACGTGACATAATGCAGCACTTCTCATCTCTCCAACACTCCCTCTGAATGACATAGCTCCTCACGTCTCAGTGTAAAAGGATTACATACTTCTGTACCGCTTACTGCAGGAACCTCTTTACCTGCTACTCCTGGCCTACGCCAGTAAACCTTACTCTCACAGGGATATGTTTTAAGAAGACCTCACACATTCTTCTCAATCCCTCACAGAAACCAAACTTTGATTTCTGAACCCAATCATCATCATCAGCCATTTCAGCTTCGAACCTTGCCATTGTAACTCTCTGCCCTTCCACATGAGTTCACACGGCTGCAGGAAGTGAATTGTTGAACTTCTCCAAAATAAGAATCTCTCTAACAGTGTCATAGGTTTGCTTTGTTTTTAATACCTTTCAAAATTACTTTGTTTGATCCTTTCATACTCAATGTGTGTTTAACCAGGGACCCTTTTTTAGATTCCTGAAACGCTGTCTGTCAGCTACTGGCACAAGCTCATATACACTTCAGATGGCTTTCTTCACCTCCTCCTCCTCCCCAGACACCGCCTCTGATAGGGATGCAAATACCTATCAGCTTTGTTTGAATCAACTAAATCCACATGGTCACTGGCCACTGCATTGGTTTCGCCACTTTCTCAAATGAAATTGAAAAGGCTCCCCCATCATTCTTATCAAATGTAGATAATGTCTGGATGTATCTGTACAGATCCACATCAGGCCTTTGGCTACTACAGGGTTGCTCATCCTCACTATCCTCCTCATCCAGCCTACTGTCTACCTTCATCGCCACCTTCTATGTCAACTTTCCTCTCTAATTACTAACTTTTGAAGTTGAAACTCTCTGCTTTTCTTCTCTCTTTTTCTCTCTTTCTTCTTCATTTTCTGTTCTTTTATTACTACGCTTCATCATGATTCAAACTGTTTCAATTCCTTCTCATGTTCACGGTGCCTCATTTGAAATTGAATTCTCGCCATTTCCAAAGAATCTGATGGCGTTTCCACCAAATGTAATTGCCGAGCTGTAGCTGTAATTATCTCTCATTTTCTCACAGACAAACGCAACCCCACCTTCAGCTTCTCTGTCAATTCCTACAGCTTTGCCTTCATTACCTTTTGTTAAACCCCCAACTTCACTTCTTCCACACCCAAAGAACTCTGAGTGACTTAAAGAATCTTTATACACAAAACACTGTTTAAACCAACCGAATTCAACATCCGGAACAAAAGACACTAACAACTACCATTCACGACCTTTGAACCCAATAGCCTCCCAGTGCATACTCTCCACTGTCTGCATGAGAGTATTCTGGATGCTCTGGTTTCCTCCCACAATCTAAAGATGTGCATATCACGTGAATTTGACATGCTAAATTGTTTGTAGTTTTCAGGGATGTGTGGGTTAAATGCCTTAATCGGGATAAATGTGTAATAATAGTGTAGAGGAATGTTTCTGGGGAGGTTACTCCTCGGAGGGTCGGTGTGGACTTGTTGTGTCGAATGGCCTGTTTGCACATTGTAGGGATTGTAATTCAAACCCAATTTGGTATTATCGATTTAGAACCAGACAAGAGTCTACAGTTTGCTACAGACCAACCAGACCGCCTCAAACTATTTCAAGTGGGTAGCTTGGATGCGAACCTTTTCTTATTTTAAAGGTAGATGTGAAGTGGGTGTTCCAGATGTGATGCTACTCGCCAAACCACTCACCATTAATTAAAACACAATATATTTAAACACTCTAATGAAAATCCATAGAAAATGAAGAGGATTTTAGAATAACTTAACTATTGGAAACCTTAACCGAACAGTGGATACAAAACTTTCCAGAAATGAACTGTTCCAATATACTAATATCACCTAAAACACACCATGGTAAAAAGGCGCATTCAGACATACAGTTCTCCAATCCAGGAGGAAATAGCATCAAGTGAAGCTTCAGAGAGAATAGCAGCTAATTTACTAAATTTACTAAAACTTCCAATCCTTCTGGGACACAAGCACCTGGTGACGTACAGCTATAAGGAAAAAAACTAGAAAGCCTAGTCTATGCGAGCTGGCCATTATTACTGCTATTTATTAAAACCCTAAAAGTTATTTACTTGAGCCGTTTACAGTCGGCAGTTTGGACTTTAAGATCTCTTGTTCAAAAAAAAAGAGAAAATGACCTTTAAAAAAAAGAGTGACAGCATTGTCACACAATTTAGGTGCCTGGTCCTTTACTCCATGAGCTTCCCCGTGTTACTGATCGCAAGGTCACCTGAGTGGGGCAAACACAGGTACACTCCAAGTTACAAGGATGTGTCGCATAACTTCTGAAATACGCCGTCCATGGCCATCACATGGGACATACCGGGAAGTGAAAAACAGCCTGACACACACCATTTCACTGTTTCTGAGCTACACAATGCCAGCACTCGATACAAAATATAGCCAAAACCCAAGGCCAGGGAAAAATGCAGAGGGACAGAGATTCATATTAAAGACAGAAACAGACAGTTAATTAACTGGGAGGAGGTTGCGGAAATATGGGAAAAAAGACAGAACAGTGGGACTAACTGGAGAAGTGAGATCTTCGGCAGTAAAATTATGAGAATGAGAACATTGAATAAAGACATTGTCAGATCAGCTGAAATGGTTTGTTACATCAAATTCTCAATCTTCTTGAGAGAACACCACAAACAACATAAACTGGGCCAAGATGACAGCCCAGCATGGAGAGCTGCGCAGAGCAGGCTAGTGTGTTGCTCAGTAAACTGCACTATCTGCCCAGCATAGAGAGTATTGCAAATTTTACTATCATATGCAAACTATACTCGCATCAGATTACTATCTCCAATGGGAAGCTTTGCTCTCTGTGGGTGCGTGCGTGTGTTCATCAGAGTGTGAGAGAGACAGTGCGTGTGTGCATGCGATTGGCGTGGTTGAATGCGAACTCATTGAGAAGGAATGCAAATGGAGGAAACTATTTTAAATACGAACAAATGGCAGGCTTTTGGATAATCGACAGAGAGAGAACGAGAGAATGTTCATGGACAGATGAGGTAAAGTGTTTGAAAATGTTCAATAAAGGCATTGCCATAAAAATAGCAATATATATCCGCGTGCACATGAATGACAGATGGATGGGAAATTGGTGTGAGTTCGAATCAGATTTGCTTGGGCAGGTTTGAAGCCGGGAGCGTCAGCAGCAGATTATTATCTTCATTAAGACTGTATTTCATAACTCAAGGTTCAAACAGGAGATGGAATAAGCCAGTGAGATACATTGTGGAGTGGTGAGTATTTCAAGTTAGAAATGGTTAGGGCATGGTGTCAAGAATCAACTCACGATCAAAGGGTTCACCCACAGTTATGACTCGTCTGCTTCAGCCGCAGATATTGTTCAGGGATGGGTTGGAGACACTGGAAGGAGGTGGAGTCTGTAACCAGAACAGCAGACAGTGACCTCCATGCTCTTAATATTTTAAAAAAGGCAAAGATACAATACATTGCGGTTATCTGCTGAAACTGAGTAGGTCAACATAGAGACCCACGAGTAACATTGCCAAAGCAGAGGGAGACAGTAATTGAACACCTTCATTGATGTAGTTGTAGAGGTCTGGAGAGTAAATATCAGAGTTTCAACAGGAACAATAATAATGGGTAGAAGTGTAGAATATATGAAAGACCAATAATACAATCATAACTGGTTTATAGAAAAAAATGGGCAGTAACACTCACCAGGAACACCAACGATAGTCAGGAAGGGATAAGAAAAATATTGAATAATGCGAAGAGCGTAATAGATCTGCGATGATAATGACAACCAATAAAATGCAGAAAGATACCAAACATAATCGGATAAGCTCCTGTCTATTGTTGGAATATTCCAGTCTATGTTCTCAGATTCTGATCTCTCCTCCCCGTCTCTCCGGATCTGTTGATCCCTGTCAGTGCTGTTGGTGATGGTCCTGCTCATATTATGGAGTAACACATTGAACGACATCTATTTATCATTAAAAGATCGAAACCCTCCACTGGGATAATTAGAATCCATGGAGATTGGCATTAATCGCAGTCACTGAACAAATAGGATCAGTTTTCCAGTTCCATACATCACTATTCATATCACTATAAAAGGGAACATTTACCGGTTTTGGGTGGAATGGATGAGAGTTGCTGAGGGATGAACCATAAATCTTTAAATATTTTTAATCTTTTTTTTAGTTGTATATGAGAGTATTAAGAACACTGCAGGGGTCTATACATGTTCCACTCTGTTTACGAAAGGAAGCAGTTATAAAATAACAGATCGGCTACATAAAAAAATAGTCGGATGGGCAAGTTTCTAAATGCCTTAACCTACAGTATGATACTTAATGACCAGTGTGAGGGTACTCCGGGCTTTAAGTGCCATGTTTTCAAATCCTTTCATAACCTTGAGGCAGAGAATGAAGACTGCTGCTCAGCAACAGGCCGAAGCAATTCTATGCCTATGGGCCTCTTACAGAGGGATAGGAGAAGGCCATTCAGTCCATATTAGCCTGCTGTTACTCGAAAAGGTGGAACTCTGGAATATTCGCTCATTTTGCCAACAAAATCATTCAAAATAAAAGGATTTGTCGCTACAGCTGTATGAGGTGTCACTGAGAGGACACCTGAAGTTCATTGTTTCTGTAACTGAGAAGGGATGGACCTCCATCAGATTCAGTTTACTGGCTGCTAGTCATCCAGGGGTTGATGTGTCATTAAAAGTCTCGTGGCTGTTATACAGGAACAGGAGGATCCCATGCAGCCTCTCGAGCCTGATACAGAGGGGCAGGAAGTGTTTTGTTAACATTTCAAGTCTGTTACGCATAAATATTACGTTTAAACTAGTTATGGAATAGGAAAGACCTGATGTAAGCAATAAAGTTCTAACTTGGAACAAGGCCAATTTTGAAAGTGTTAGGCGAGTCCTGTGAAAGGCTAATTGGAATACTCTATTCGCAGGTAAAGTGATGGTTGGAAAATGCAAGGCAATCAAAACTTGGTTTCAGAGAGTCCAGAGCCAACGTGTTCCCATTCGTGAGATGGGCAAGGCTGGTTGGTGCAGGGAGTGCTGGATGGCTAGAAATATTGATGCTCTGGTCAAGGTAAGAAAGGAGGCATATGTCAGGTAAACAGAACTGAATTCAAGTGGATCCCCAGAGGAGTATAATGGCAGTAAGTGTATAGGCAACGGAGAAATCAGGCCAGAAAAATGTGAACACGAGTTGGCTTTAGAAATAGGGTTATCGAGGTATTCAAGAAATTCTACAAATCTTTTCATGGCAAAATCTTAACTAGGGAGAGATTAGGGAACCTTAAAGATCAGTAAGGCTACCTATGTGTGGAACCACAAGAGATGGGAGGGATATGAAACGAGTATTTCTCCTCAGTATTTAATGTGGAGGGAGTTACAAGAGCGAGAGAATGAATAAGTGTATCGTGATAGCTTGAAAAGTATCTATATTACAAGGAGGTGTTGGACATTTAAAATCACATAAAGGTGAACAAATCCCTGGGACTGAATAGTTGTATCCCAGACATTTGTGGGAAGCTACGAAAGCGATTGCTCTGCATTTTGCGAATAGATTTGTATCATTGATTTCCACAGGTGATGTATCAGAAGACTGGAGAGCTGCTAACGTAGTGTCATCATTTAAGAAAGGAAGGAAAAACCAGGTAACTATAGACTGGTGAGCCCGACGTCAACGGTGACTAAATTGTTGGAGGGGACTTTGAGGGAAAGGATGTATATGCATTTGGAAAGACAAGGACAGAAGAGGGCTTTGTAAATTGGAGATCACGTCTCACTGACTCGGTGGAATTTTTTGAGGAAGTGATGAAGATGACTGATGAAGGCAGGACAGTGGATGTTGTCGTTATAGAAATCAGTAAGAAAACCAAAATGTTCTACATGGTAGACTGGTTAACAAGGTTAGACTGCCTGGAATCCAGGGAGAGCTCGCCATTTAGATCCAAACTTTTCTTGAATATTGGAGACAGGGCGTGACAGTGGACATTTGTTCATTAAACTTGGAGACCTGTGACTAGTGGTGTGCCACAAAGACCAACAGTGGGTGCACTGCCTCTTGTCACGTATACAACTCATTTGCATTTGAGTATATGAAGTATGGTCAGTAAACTTGTAGATAATTCCAAATTTTGTGGTGTAGTCGACAGTAAAAAATGATATCTCCGAACAAAGGGGAAAGTTGATTAGGTGAGCCAAGGGGTGGCAGATGGAGTTAAATTTAGATAAATGTGAGGTGTTGCATTTTGGCAAGACAAATCAGGGCAAGACATGTAGGTAGGGTTCTGTCAAAATTTGCCAATCAAAGAAAACTTCATTGAAATTATAGAATCCCTACAGTGACGAAACAGGCTATTCAGCCCATCGAGGCCATACCGACCCTCTAAACAGTATCCTACTGGACAAACCCTACCCTATCCCTCTGAGCCTGCATTTTCCATGGCTAATCCTCCTCACCCACACATCCCTGGGTACTTGTGGCAGTTTTGCATGGCCATACTATACTTGTCTGTATATCTTTGTACTGTGGCATGAAAACGTAACACCTGGAAGGAACGCACGCAGACACGGGGAGAATGTGCAAACTCCACACAGGCAGTCATTCAAGGATAGAATTAAACCAAGATCGCTGTGCTCTTCTCTTTATTGCTGCGTGCTTTGAGTCTAAGCGTTTGCATGACATGTTGCACCTGTCCAGGACATGGGTTTGACCACTTTTGTAATATTGCCTTTAATTCCGGCCAACCTGCTGTCGGAAAGACGTTGTCAAACATGAAAGGGTAATTAAAAGAATGTTGCATATGTTGGAGGCTTTGAGCTACAGGGAGAGTTTGAATAGGCTGGGACTATTTTCAAGTGTTGAGGCTGAGGGGTAACCTTCCAGATGTTTATAAAATCATGAGGGTCATAGATAAGGCAAACAGTCAATGTCTTTACCCCAGGATAGGCGAGTTGAAAATTACAGGACAAAGGTTTAAGGTGAGAGGGGAAAGATTTATAAAGGGAAATGAGGCACAACACTTTCAATGAGAGATTGCTGTGTGTATGTATTGAGCACCCAAACGAGGTGGTGGAGGCAGGCACTGTTACACCATTTAAAAGGCATTTGAATGGGTATGTGCATGGGAATGGTTTACAGCGATATGGGCCAAGGATTGGCAAGGGGTCGAGATTAATTTAGGGATATTTGTCCAGAATGGATGACTGGATCGAAGGGCCTTTTCCGTGCTGTACATCACTGAGACTCTGTTGACTCTTGAGTGTTTCACACAGGAACAGGAGGAGAGTATTCAGCTTCTGAATTCTGTCAGGCAACTTGTTTGCTCAATTACTGAGAGTCAAATACAAAAATACATCACTCAGATTTTGATGGTATTTTACAGAAACAGGAGAAAGGCTTTTAGTCAAGAGAAGCTGTAAGGAATGTGAAGAGGCCATTCAGTCCCTCAATTCCATTAAACAGGAGCAGCAGGTGAGCACAGAGCTATTGGAGTCTGTTAGTCAGTAGCAAGAGTAGGACATCTACTTTCACAAACGTGGGATCAGGAGGCATCACTCAGTTGCTCAAGACTGGGAGCAGGAACAGGAGGCAGTCACTCAACTGCTCGAGACTGGGACTCAGGGACGGGAGGCAGTCACTCAACTGCTCGAGACTGGGACACAGGAACAGGAGGCAGTCACTCAACTGCTCGAGACTGGGAGCAGGAACAGGAGGCAGTCACTCAACTGCTCGAGACTGGGACTCAGGAACAGGAGGATATCATTCAACTGCTCGAGACTGGGACACAGGAAGAAGAGGGTGTCAGTCAACTGCTCGAGACTGGGACACAGCAAGAGGAGGGTGTCAGTCAACTGCTCGTGACTGGCACACAGGACGAGGACGTAGTCACTCAACTGCTCGAGACTGGGACACAGGAAGAGAACGTAGTCACTCAACTGCTCGAGACTGGGAAACAGGAACAGGAGGCAGTCACTCAACTGCTGGAGACTGGGACACAGGAACAGGACGGTGTCATTCAACTGCTCGAGACTGGGACACAGGAATAGGAGGGTGTCATTCAACTGCTCGAGACTGGGACTCAGGGACAGGAGGCAGTCACTCACCTGCTCGAGACTGTGACATAGGGACAAGAGGGTGTCATTCAACTGCTCGAGTCTGGGACACAGGAACAAGAGAGTGTCGTTCAACTGCTCGAGATTGGGACACAGAACCAGGACGCAGTCACTCAACTGCTCGAGACTGGGAGACAGGAAGAGGAGGGTGTCAGTCAACTGCTCGAGACTGGGACACAGGACGAGGACGTAGTCACTCAACTGCTCGAGACTGGGAAATAGGAACAGGAGGCAGTCACTCAACTGCTGGAGACTGGGACACAGGAAGAGGAGGGTGTCATTCAACTGCTCGAGACTGGGACTCAGGGACAGTCGGCAGTCACTCAATTGCTCGAGACTGGGACACAGGAACAGGAGGCAGTCACTCAACTGCTCGAGACTGGGACACAGGAACAGGAGGCAGTCACTCAACTGCTCGAGACTGGCACTGGGAAATCTGGAGGCTTGTCAGGCCCCAGGATCCTGTTACACAGGGACAGCAGGAGGTGACTCACTCCCCACCAGCTTTGGGCACGGAGAGGTGGGGAGTTTGCCTGTTACAAATAGAAATAAATGAATAAGTTACATTCGTGGTCCACACAATCCTGCCCCACCATTCACTAAGAGCACGGCTGATGTGATAGTGATGCCTCATGCCATTTTACGGAGACTGTCCTCTCTGCAGCCTCTGCTGCATTTGTTGGTCATGTTGCAGACCCAGATGCTAGAACAACAGTCATCATCACTCATCCAGAGGGTCGGGTCTAAACTGATGAGTCAGGATTTGAACGGTCCAATCATAAGAATGAAAACACAAAATAAAGGCATTGCCAGATGTTTAGTTCTCTCACATTCGCAATCCAACTCACATAATCAACCCATCCATTGTACGTTCTGTATGGAGCACTGTGTAGATCCAGCTAGTGAACTGCTGAATGCAACCCAGCAATGTCCAGAGTGGAACTCTGTGCAGTCCACACCAATGCTTGATTATAATCATGGGCTAAATGTCCAGCGTGAGGAGCTATGCAGAGCGCACTGGTTCATTCATATATAACCCCAGGCTTTTGCATTGTTCGGTAACACTGTGTTAGATCACTGCCCAGTGTGGGGAAACTTGCAGCCAATGCTGGCAGTAACAGGATGTGCAGCTTGCATCCTTTTACAGCTTTATATCTCCATTGCGCCTTGACGAGGTGTGCTGTGGGTGTGAACATCACTGAAAGGGAGAGATGTGAAATGAAACAGTTTCAATACCAATAGTTCTGATTCAGGCGCATACCACTCCAATATTTAAAGATGAAATAACTGAGATAATGTTGAGTGAGGTTTTGTGGATGGTGCAAAGAAGTACGAGGGGGTTGGCGATGTTATAGTGGTTGCACTATAAGCCTCCAAATAGTCAATGGGAATTAGAGAAAAAAATATGCAGGGAGGCTAGGGAGACTTGCAGGAACAATAGGATAGTCATAATAGGTGATTTTAATTATACTAACATAGACTGGGACTTCCAGAGGTTTCAGGACTTAGATGTAAAGATATTAGTTAAATGTGTTCAGAAAAGTTTCCACGAACAGCATGTAGAGGGTCCTACTCGGGAAGGGACAAACTCGACCTCCTGTTGGGACATAGGGCAGGATAGGTGACGGGGTAAAGTGGGCGAGCATTTTGGGACCAGTGACTAGAATTGTATGAATTTTAAACTAGTTATGGGAGGAACAGAATTGGTCCACAGATTCAAGTTCTAATTTGGGGCGAGGCGAATTTTGTTGGAATTAGACAGGGACTTGCAAAGGTTTATTGGAGTAGCTTGTGTCCAGGAAAAAGGATCTCTGGTAAGTGGGAGGACTTTTAAAGTGAGATAGCTCGAGTTCAAGGTCTATATGTTCCTGTGAGGGTGAAGGGAAAGTGAGACAGGAAGAGAGAACCCTGAATGACAAGAGATAATCAGGATCTGACCAGCAAAAAGGAGGCGTGGCTCAGGTTCAGGCAACTGGAATCAATGGAATCTCTGGAGAGACACAAGGGATACGGGAGTTTACTGAAGAAGGAAATCAGGAGGGCGAAAAGGGGGTATGACATAGCCTTGAGAAAAAATAGGGTGAATCCAAAGATATGCTTTCACTATAGTAAAGAAAAAGAACGACTACAGAGAAAATAGGACGCCTTAAAATCCAAAGTGGGCATTCATGTGTAAAACCACAACAGATGGGCGAGGGCCTCAAATTCCCCTCTGTGTTTACCATGACGAAAGACGTGAAGATCTGTGACCTTTGGGTGGGTTAGTTGTCATATCTTGGTATGGTTCATATCACAATAGAGGTGCTGTTGGACATATCAGAATGCATAAAGTCAGGTAAATCTCTTGGTCCTGACCAGATATATACAAGAGCACTGCAAGAGGGGAAAGAAGACAGTTCAGGGGCCAAGGTCCCGGAAGACTGGGCAGTAGCAAATGTTGTGCCCTTAATCAAGAAGGGCTGCAAAGAAAAGCCTGGGAAATATAGACCAGTAAGCTTCACACCTGTTTTCGGTAAACCACTTGAGAAGCTTCTGAGCGATAAGATATGCATGCATTTGGAATGAAAGAGTTTGACTTGGAACAGTCAGCATAGCTTTGTGCATGGCAGATCATGCCTTACAAATTTTATTCAGTTTTTTGAGGAAGTGACCAGGAAGGTTGATGAAGTCAGGGTGGTGGACATACTTTATATGGATTTCAGTAAAGCCTTTGAGAAGGTTCAAGATGGTAGGCCGGTCGAGAAGGTTAGATCACATGGACTCCAAGATAATCTGCAAATTCGCAACACAGTTGGCTTGGCGTTAGGAAGCAAATGGCTCTAGTGGAGGTATGCTTATCGGATTGGAGGCCTGTGACTAGAGGAGTGTCTCAGGGGTCGGTGCTGGGTCCTTTGCTGTTTGTTATCTATATCAACGGTTTGGCCGAGAATGCACACCGCAAGGTTAGTAAGTTTGCAGAAGACACTAAAATAGGAGGGATCCAATGAGGAACATTACCAGAAATTGCAGCAGTACCTTGATTGGCAGCGGAAGTGGGCTGAGATATAGCATGTGGAGTTTAACATAGAAAAGGGTGACGTCTTGCATTTTGGAAAGTCAAATCCAGGTTGGAGTTTAATGATGAATGAGAGGGCCTTAAGGAGTGTAGTGGAACAAAGGACATGAGAGATCAGGTGCACGGTTGTCTGAAATTTGAGTCATAGATATACAGGACAGTGAAGAAGGCGATTGGCACACAGGCCTTCATCAGGGCATTGAGTATAGAAGTTGGGTGTGACGCTATGTTGCAGTTTTACAGGATGTTGGTAAGGCTGCAGTTGGAGTATTGGGTTCAGTTTTGCTTTCCTTGCTCGAGAAAGGATATTATTGAATTAGAAAGAGTGTAGAAGAAATTTCAGAGTATGTTTCCTGGGCTAAAGGGTTTAAGTTATAGGGAGAAGTTGGACCGGTTAGAACTTATTTTATTACAGCCTAGGAAACTGAGAGGGTACTGATAGAAGTGTAGATCGTTTGTGAGAAGATTTGTAGCTCGGGTGTTCGTTGTTGTAGTTTTGTTCGCCGAGCTGGGAATTTGTGTAGCAGAATTTCAGTGGACAGCTGGAACTGACAACCGGAAGCGGGAGATACAAACCACGATAAATGTCGGAGGAAACATCACAGATGCGCTTCACAGGAGGCTCCCAAGCACAGAGGATGTCACCGAGACAGGGGACGAAACGTCTGCCACACAAATTCCCAACTTGGCGAACAGAACCACAATAAGAAGTGAAGATCTTATCAAATTATGAGAGACGTGCATAAGGGTGAATACTTCATTTTTTTCGCAAGGTTGGGGAATCGAGGACTAAAGGACATCCGTTAATGCTTCGAGAGGAATAATATAAAAATTAACCCTTAAGGGCAACTTGTTTACACACAGTATGGTATACATATGGACTGAGCTGTCAGGGGAAATGGTTGAGGTGGGTACAATAACAACATTTAAAAGGCATTTGGACAAATACACAGATAGGAAAAGATTAAAGGATACAGAGCAAGGGCAGAGAAATTGGATGAGTGTGGATGGACATTTTGCTCGGCATGGAACAGCTGGGCAGAAGGGCCTGTTTCTGCCTGTAGAACCGTATGATTGTAAATACGTGTACTTTGGGATAGAGACAGGGAGGGGGAGACTGAGAAAAAATGTCATGGAAAGATGTGTTCACTGTTTCCAGAATGCTGAAATGAAGACATTTCGACAGTATCATGCAAGCCGGGTCAGTAATATGAAGAATTATGAGTGAATGGTATATTAGTACGAGTTCAGGCAATAGAGAGTTTTGAATGAGCATTTGTCCTGCAGCTTTGGAACTGGGAGGGAGGACTGCAGAGTCTTCGACACATTGAGCTGTATAAAACTGTAATTTGTCTCAGGTTCATTTTCATTGAGTGTGACAGAGGGATTATCTGTACGAAGCTGGGCTAGTTTCCTGGTGCTATCTTATCGAACTCATCTCATTAGCTACCCACCCCACCCCATGGTGTCCCTCTCATTAAATACCAGCCCAATTCTCCCACCCATCATGATTGACCATATGGCACTCCGGCACTTATACCCCAGTTTTCATCAAGTGCCTGTTCGAGGGCATTTCCCATGGAACGCACTCTCCTAACAATATATTCCATCTGCTTTATACTTTCATACGACAGTCGGCATGCTTTACACAGACCAAACAAAAACATCTACATTTATTTTATGGTTATAGATTCCCATCACACTTAGTAATTCTTCTTATGTCACTTGACCCACCTTAATAATATTAAATCAAAGACAGCTTCTAAACACGCCTTGTTATGAAATACAATTTCGAGCCGAGAACGATTTTACCCTCAGCCGTTATCTTGACCGCTATCTGAATTGTACCATTTTCCTTGTTATGGATGTTTCTCTTGCCCTTTGCTTGTGACTGTTTCTGTCTGTGACAGTTGCTCTGTCTCCCACTCAATTAGTTGGACGGCTGGTTTGTGATGTAGAGGGAGACCAACAGTGCAGGTTCAGTTCCTCACACTGACAAAGGTTACTCTGAATGGGACGCTTTTTCAACCTCAACCTCACCCCATCACCCAAGATGTGGTGACGCTCAGGTTAAACCAGCATGAGTGGTCCCTCGAAAGAGAGTTCTTTGGGACTCTATTCTTTCAATGTTAGCATTTTATTTTTTAAAAAAGAAGTAATTTTATTGAAAAGAGATTTCTAATACTATAATAACCCAATAACAACACAACTCAAATAACTGAACAGAATTACACTCATGTGCATGTACATATAAAAAAAGTTAAAAACACTAAATGGACAGAAGAAAACAAAAATAAACAATAAATAATGAATCAATAGTACAGCTCATCATAACAAAACGATAGCTCTCGTTCTTCAAGAGCATTAACTGATACACATTTTTATGTTCATAATTGTTTCTTGCTGGATATTAGATTCATTAGACAATATCGTCATGGCTATATAAAAGCCCTTCTTAATGTGACAGATAAACCTGCATCGTGGTAATCCAAAAAGGGCTGCCATGTCTTATATAAATCTCTGTTTTTGTGATGCACCATGCTAGTGAGAAAGTCCAAATGGATGTTCTCCATGAAGAACTTACGACGACCCAACAGACCCGAGGTTTTCAGACATCCAACACAACAGAACATGTTTCGTAGCACAGAAAGTAAGCATATATTTTTTCCTCATGTGCATCAGCGTAAGCTACCCCGAGCAGGCCCAGGAAAAGAAAAAACAGGTCCATCTCCAATTCAGTCCCCAATACCTACTCTATCACAGCTACCACAGTGCTCCAATGTATATGAAGCCTGCAGCATGACAACAAGCAATGAGAAAGAGTGCCTGTCGTCATTCTGCATTTACGACATGCTGAAGATAATCCCACTTCGCATTTTGAGAGACAATCTGGGGTCAGATAGACCCGATGAAGAATTTTCAACTGCATGGAATGGGTCCTATTACAGATCAAAATCCTTCGAGCATTTTCACAAATGTCCTCCCATCTCTCCGAGATGTTCTGAACGCCCAACTCTCTCTCTCGCAGACATCACAAAGCTGCACAATCTCGTCTGAGGGGACACACTCCAACTAATGACAAAGGGTACTGACAGAGAGTGTATTCTAAGCAATCAGCACCCACTTCTCTGTATCGGATCTGTGTGAGTCTGGTAAAGGTGTATTTTTATTAAATCAAATCTCTGATCTGAACAAACAAAAACGAAGAGGCCTCTACTAGGTAGACCATACTTATGAGTTATTTGATCAAATCATGTCATTCTTTCTCCCTCAAATAACACGTGGTGGCTCAGTAGTTAGCACTGCTGCCTCACGGCACCTGGATGCAAAGATGTGCAAGTTAGATGAATTGGCTATTGATAAATCACCCAATGTGTTCAGCGATATGTAGGTTGGAGCATTAGTCAGGGAAAATATAGGATGGCAGGGGAATGAGTCTGGGTAGGTCGAAGTCGACTTGTTGGGTCCAAGGGCTTGTTTCCACACTGTAGGGATTCTATTAATTCTAAATCACTCAAGCAAGTTACACCCCTGGCTTCACACAGTTTAAACATGGAATCCATTATCCCTGGTTGACAACTCGTTATACCAATTGTCAGGAGAAATAGCATAGTTTTGGCTGAATTGCCCTCGAACTGACGCATTGTCATTCATCCTTTAACTTTATTGATAATTATTAGGTTATGAAAATACTCCATAAATGTTGTCATTTTGTCTAAGAACAACAGACTAATAAGGGTTCACTTTGTCTGAGTGGGTTCAATATCTAACAGTATTGACACCGAGTCCTCAGTTGCCCAGACACTAACATCGGATAATAAAAAGCTTAATTGATAGTTTTTAATCTGGGACAACTACTCCCCACACTCTGTGGGGTAGTTGCAATTTGGTTAGCTTGATAAAGAGTCGCTTATGGTGCCAAATAAAAGAGCTAAATCAGCCATTAAGTCTCCTAAATATCTGGCTGGGAAACATAAAAAGAAGCATTCACACGGGGTATAGCAAAGAAGGAAGGACATTCATTTGAAGAACAGCTATCCGACCGAGCCAGGATATTGGAAGTGCCTTCCATTTTTGAAGGTCTTGTTTAATTTTGTCAAACAATTGGACATTGTTCACGTGAAATAAATGATCAAAGACGGATGTAATGAATATACTAAAATAGGGAAACCACCCCCGTGACCATTTAAAAGGAAACCAGGATTTGCCTTCAACATCAGGTACTTCCCTAATACCTCCCATAAGGATGGTCACAAACTTTGCAAAATAATCTTATAGCCCGAAAATGTGATAAGCGAAATAATGCATTGCATCACGTGAGCTGCCGAAACTGTGGGATTTGACAAAAACATAAGACCCTCATCCGCATACAATGTAATCTTATTTACTTCTATCTTAATTCTGGGGCAGCAATGTTGGGATAATATTCCCAATTGTACAGGATGCCACCGTATCTAAGATTGTTGCAGGGATGGGGAAGAGATCAACCCTCGCGTGCCATTTCTGCGGGTGAAAGGAGAAAATAAAATCCCTACTTGTGTGGTAGATCTGCCTCCAGACATCTAGTTCTGCACACACATCCACTAATTGCTTACATTATAACGAGGGTACTGGGGGACATTTGGACATTCTGTCCACCATGGGTCCATAAGACAGTTGAAATCTCCTTCTACAATAATCTGCCACTATGCACGATAGCTCACTTTGGAAAATGCATCTACCAGGATTTTAAGAGGGTGCACCGGGGGCAATAAACATTCAAAATACTGTATTGTTTCCCATAGTTCAAGACTTTAGGGATGATGATCCTTCCGTGAGTGCCTAATACAATCTAGAAATTTACATGGAAGATTTTTCTTCACTCGTATGGCTTCTCCCCTCCTCCTCGTATTAAAAGACGAGAAATAAATCCGATCAAATCCACCCTGCTGTAACGTCAAATGTTCCTTGTCATCAAGGTGCATCTCCTGCAATAGGACAACATCCACCCTCTCTTTTTGAAGATTAGAAAGTACATTTTTCCACTTGACTGGCAGGTGGCTCCCCTTAATGTTCCAGGTACAACATTTAAGCACATCATTATCCATAACACACTATATCAAAATTTCAACTCTAGAGTTTCACATCGAATTACACATCGGTGATCATTAATGAAAAAATAGACTTATTGAGCCGAAAAACTTTACAAACTAAAACTACTACAACTAATAAGCTCTCAAAACCTTCCAAAGCTAAACACAGAAAAAAACCAAAGAACGAAATAAAATCCAAAATGCCAATGACATTCGATTGGGGAATTTACTCCCCACCGCCCATTGGGTATGCTTACATATCTCAAAACTTTATCCTGTGCCTGCTACCAATATGGAATCCTGGGCAATTGACAACAAAAATCGGGCTTGAACTGCCCTTCGGTCGGCACTTAGTCATCACAACTGCCTTTGTAACTCCCTCCAGCTTGAGCTTCACCCCAGACACAAGCAAAGAAAGAAAAAAGTAGTAATACTAATGAAGAAGTTAAAAATGAGTACTCAACCCAGTCCCAGCGATAATTTAACACGAGTTAATAGTAGAAAAATCCAACAAAATTTCTTTAAGAGAGAAACATGAATACCTAAATATCCAGCTTCCTTTAAAATGTCCACAAAGTATTTGCTTTCTCTGGAGAGTCAGACGGGTTCACAGATCTATTCAAAGCAATACTGAGCACCGGTGGTAACCGAAAGGAATACTGAATCCAGAGTTCCCTTACTCTTCTCTTGATATCATCAAAAGATTTTCTTTCCTGAATCACCGCCGCTGAAAATTCCGGAAAGAACATAATCCTGGAGCTCTTGTGAATTAAAACCATCGGATCTTTCCCTGGGTTCTGAAAGCTTCCACCAGTCTTTGTTTGTCTCAAAAACTATGTCATCGCGCATGAACAGGATGAAGGCGTTGGTCTGAGTCTGACTTCCGCGCCGTAACCCGATGAACTGTCTCACTCTTCACGCGTCCCTCGTCAGTTTCGAAGTGAAGGGATCGCTGCAGCCAGTTCTTGAAAAAAATCACCCGCTAATCACCTTCTGTCCGCTCCAGCAAACCGACGATGTAAATGTTCTTCATCTTCCCTCTGTTCTCGAGGTCGTCATCTTGTTCATTTAAGGTGCAGATCTGTTTTTCCAGACCGACGATCCTCTCCCGACAGGAATCGATCACGGGCTCTGTCGCTGCAGTAAAGCTCTTGGCATCGTCTGTTCTGTTTCCAAGGCTGTCAAGTTGCTGCTCATGTTTTTGGAGCGCGGCTGAGAGCGGCTCTAGCCACTGCTGAACTGTTCTTCAATCATGGCTTCAATCATTTCACGTAACTTGGTGAACTCAGTGACCAAGGCCTGGTGAGTAACTGGGTCCATGGAACAGACTCAGGCATGCTCGATGTCACGAGGAATTAAGGGCTACCGGGAGAATGCTGGTAAGTGGAGTTGAAATGTCCATCAGCCATGATTGAATGGTGGAGTGGACTCGATCGGCCGAATGCCCTTACTTCCACTCCTATGTCTTATGGTCTTATGCTCGATGCTTCTGTTGGGTGCATCGCTTGTTGGGACTGAGTCTATCCTTTCCCGTGTTTTATCATTTCCATTTGACAAAACGGGATTAGGAAAGATTTTAGCGCTCTTCGAGTGTTGAATTTTAAGTAAATGGCGGGGACGGTATGGTTTAGAGAAACACTTTTCCCATGCATTGATGCAGAGCCCAGCAAAGCAGACCTTCTGGATCGCCGCTATCTTGTATTCCCACTTAACATGTTATCGATATTATCATCTCATATTTCATTATATTCCTGGAGGTTCTGAAGCCGTGTTATTTGATACCACTGTCTACATTTCCCCCCACTCTGCACATTGCTGCCCATTCCTCGATAATCCTGAACTCTGTTGTTATTTATGAACCTTCCGTCTGTGCCCCAAAACAAAATTCAATATCTCTGTCTCCATTGCTCCGTGGCAAAGAGTGTTCCAAAGACGCACAGCACATTGAGGAAACAATTATAAATATTATGATCTGAGTGTGAGATTAGTTTTTTTTGTCTCCTTATTTGAGAAAAGTATAATTACTTTGGAAGCAGTTCAGAGATATTTCGTTTCACGTATTCCTGGGGTGAAGGGCTTATATTATGAAGGCTTTCACAGGTTACTCTTGGAATGAGAGAAAAAAAAACATACAACACCTTGAGGAGAGTGGATCAGGTTTCTACCCACTGGGTGTTTGTATTGTCCAAATTTGTTGTCATTGTCATAGGCCCTCTACAGTGTGGAGGCAGGACATTCCATCCATTAAGTCCACACTGACCCACCAAACAGCATCCCACCTGGACGTGCCCCCCAATCTTATCCATGTAACCCTGCATTTCCCATAACAAGCCTACCTAGCCGACGCATCCCTGGGCACTATGGGCAATCCACTTTACACTGAACATCGTTTGACTGTGGCAGGAAACTGGAGCACTGGGAGAAATCCCACACAGGCATGCGGAAAATGTTCAACTTCCACAAAGAGTGTCTCCTGAGGTTGGAATTGAACCCGGCTCCTTGGTGATGTGAGGCAGCAGTGCTACCAACAGATCCATCATACTCCTCCCTTCGTTCTGTTAGTAACTTGTGGCTGACTAAATAAATCTGCCTGACTTGTTCCTGTCACTGAACCTGACCCAGTCTGAGACCTTTATCATCGGCCATATCACCAAGCTGGTTACATTTAAAAAATTTTGTGAGCATTGGAAGAGTGGGACTAGGAAAGGAAAGAGTGACACCCTCCATCCTCAGTCACAAATGGAGTGAGAAAAAAATCACAAAGTGGGAATTCGTTCAAGTGGGAATTCTCTTTCCCAGAAGTTTGGTTTGGCTGAATCATTATATTATATTGAGGCTAGCTTCGTCTGATTTTCCATACGAGAATCAGGGATAATGGTGCATGGAGAGAAAAGTGCAGCTGGGACAACAATGAGATGAGCCACGACTTTATTTACTGGTGGATTCGTGTCAAAGGCCGAATGGCCCACTCGTGTCCCTCAGCCCTATGTTCTGATGTTCCATTCAGCCCTTCGGACCTGCTGCACAGTGCCAGATCAAGGCCACTCCGATGGTTAGGTGCAGTTTTGGAAATGTACTACATTAGCCCCACTTTCCCACACAAAACCCGTCGCTGTGAATTTTTTGGCAACTCAAGTGCACAACCATGTATTTTCTAATGGTTTTGAGGTGACTGTGACAATTCCACTCTCACAAAGTGCATCCTAGACCACAGCACACTTTGGGTGAAAAACAGTCCTCAAATCCTCACTAAACCTCAAACCCTTCATTTTGATTAAAAGGACCAGTTGCTGTCTATCCACGCTCTCCATGCCCTCGGAATCTTATCCGTCTGAATCACATCCCCCTCAGCCTTTTCCGCTCCAATGTAAACAACCCGAGCTTACCCAGCCTTTCTCCATAGCTGATATGCTCCATCCCAGGGAACATCCTGGTGAATCTCCTCTGCACCCCTCCACTACAATCACATCCTTCCTGTAATGTAGCTCCCAGAGCTACACACAGCATTCCATCTTGGCCTAATGAAAGTTCTGCATGGCTCTTATAATCTATGCTTTGATGTGTGTAAGCTGTGAAGAGAAAATGAGGTCTGCAGATGCTGGAGATCAGAGATGGAAATGTGTTGCTGGAAAAGCGCAGCAGGTCAGGCAGCATCTAGGGAAAAGGAGAATCGACGTTTCGGACATTAGCCCTTCTTCAGGAAGGAGGAAAGTTTGTCCAGCAGGCTAAGATAAAAGATAGGGAGGAGGGACTTGGGGGAGGGGCGTCGGAAATGTGATAGGTGGAAAAAGGTCAAGGTGAGGGTGATAGGACAGATTGGGGTGGGGGCGGAGAGGTCGGGAAGAAGATTGCAGGTTAGGGAGGCGGTGGTGAATTTGATGGATTTGACTGAGACAGGCTGGGGGGAGGGGAAATGAGGAAACTGGTGAAACCCGAGTTCATCCCTTGTGGTTGGAGGGTTCCTAGCCCGAAGATGAGGCGTTCTTCCTCCAACCGTCGTTTCGCTGTGGTCTGACGATGGAGGAGTCCAAAGACCTGCATATCCTTGGTGGAGTGGGAGGGGGAATTGAAATGTTGAGCTACAGGGTGGTTGGGTTGGTTGGTCCGGGTGTCCCAGAGGTGTTCTCTGAAACGCTCCGCAAGTAGGCGGCCTGTCTCCCCAATATAGAGGAGGCCACATCGGGTACAGAGGATGCAATAGATGATATGTGTGGAGGTACAGGTGAATCTGTGGCGGATATGGAAGTTTCCTTTGGGGCCTTGGAGGGAGGTGAGAGGGGAGGTGTGGGCGCAAGTCTTGCACCTCCTGCGGTTGCAGGGGAAGGTGCCGGGAGTGGAGGTTGGGTTGGTGGGGGGTGTGGATCTGACGAGTAAGCTGTGTTTGCGCTCCCGTATGCTTTCTCAAATTGTGTGTTCCCCTGTCCAGCCACATTCAGGGATGTGTGGAAAAGCATGATCTGAGCTTCCTTGTGTGCTGCCATTCATTGAGTCCTCCCCTGCCTGGTTCCTTCTCCCAAATGCATGACCTCATATTCCATTCAATTCCATCTGCCATTGATGTGACTATCTGACCATTCCATCTGTATCTTCCTGCAACATAAGGCCTTCCTCCTCACTGCCAACTACCCGGTCAATCTTTGTATCAAGCACAAACTTACTTATGACACTCCCCACCCCTCGTCCATATGCACAGCTGCATCCTTTATGAGAAGGTTTACAATCAGAAAACATCAGCTTATAGTCAACAGATTTATTTGGAGGCACGAGCTTTCGAAGTGCTGCTTCTTCATCACGTGGATATGCGCTTTGATGAAGCACTTCGAAAGCTAGTGCCACCGAATACACCTTTTGGGCTATAACCTGGTGTTATGCAATTTTTAGCTTTGTCCACCCCAGTCCAACACCAACACCTCCGAATCACAAATATTAAGAGACACAGCACTGATCCCCATGGTACACCAATGGACACGAGCCTCCAATCACAGAAACAGCCTTCTACCACCGCCGTCTGTCTCTTATCACTAAAGGTGATTTGAATGCAACTTGGCAAGTCACTAATGTGTCCTACCTGTTCAATGGTTATTCTGTTCCGCTGGATACACTTGGAGACTATCTAGAGATTCTCACTAATCTTGCCTGCCAGTAGGTTTCCATGCCCCTGTGTTAGTTAGTCCCCTCCAAGTGAAGAATTTCCATCTTATTGCAGTCTTACTTGGCCTGTCCCAGATCCTGCCATTATTTGCCTTGAATGTTGAATAGACAGTGAGGAAAGCGTTCTATTAATTGCCAACTTGTCATATGTTTTGTGAATATTTAAATTTCTCTGTGACCCACCAAAACTTCTTGGAAACTCTAGAGAACACAGGCCGAATTTCATCATGAGGCAATCTCACCATCTGAGGGATTAATCTGGAGAATGTCCATTGCACTTCGTCTGTGGTCAGTATATTCTTTCTGAGATTCAGCCACCACACCAAGTCTGTACACAATACTCCAGGTAGAGTCCCACCAACACGCTGTGAAACTGCTTCAACATGTCTTTACATCAATGTTCTGACTCTCTTAAATGAAGGTGAATCAAACATTAACTTTCCACTTACATATATTCCTCCAAATACCCTTCACATTCATTGCATTTACGAACTCACTGAGTTCTTATAGAAACCCTTCCTAAAATCCAATATATACCACTTCTACTGTTTCCCCATTATCTATGCTGTAAGAAACAACTTCAAACAATTCCGAAGTTTATCAAGTATGATATCTGTATCAGAAATGCTGATTCTCTCCATTGTTGCTGTTAAATTTCTAAATAGCAAAAATGTCATCCTGTGTAATAGATACCAACAGTTTCACTACAACTCTCATATTAACTGGTCTGCAGTTCTCCACACTATGTATTTTTCCCTTGATCTGTTTGGATCCCTTCCATTCATGTACAGTGCTTGTTTCACATTTATCCACAATAGTTTCCTGTCTCTGCAGAATGTGCAGGAAAATAAAACACAGTCATTGACAGTGCAATTAATACTACTATTGGTGATTTATTTCTGGCATTTTTATAGGAAGTACATCTGTTTCGTCAGACTTAGCAATGATCAATCCAGCTCCATGTTCAAGTACTACCTTGTTACTGATATAAAATGACGTTATGTCTTTTGCTCCAGGAGTCCGATATGATCACTTGGTATTACTGGGTGATTTTCTGGATCTTCCTCCATGAAGACAGATGCAATGTAACTGGTTGTTTTCTTGGCCATTTCCCAGTTCTCCACAATGACTTCTCCTCTCCCGATTACAAATTTCCACATTTGATCTTGCTTTTATTTTGTTTCCTTTGAAATATAGATCGTGGATTGATGCTGTCTTTGTGTTCCTGTTTGTTAGCATGCATGTTCTCTTTTTGATTTCCTTTTCAGTTTCTTGGCCTTCCATTTATGGATCGTTAATTTCTGAGAATTCTCAGGTCTCCACAATAGCTGGAATTCTTGTGAAGTCACTTCTTCTGATTAACATATTTTCTAATTTGTTATGTTAACCATCACTGAGTCACTTTCTCACTCTTTGGTGTTTGCACCTGAAATAAATAGACGAATGTTTCAGACTTTGCAGTTTTTCTAAAATCTCCTAGTCCTGACCAGTTATATTCAGGAACACCGCAGGAGGATAGGAGGATAGAGAAGAAATTGCGGGAGATCTGCTTGGCTCTTTTCTATCATTGCTGGCCAACGAGTGCCGTCCTGGACCACTGGAATGTAGCGAATGCTGAGCCCGTATACAAGAAAAGATAAATCTGAGAACTAAAGACCAGTAATCCTAAAAGCTAGTGGGGAGGTTACTTTCGAAGATTCGGAGAGATTTGGATATACGTGCATTTGGAAAGACAGGGTCTGGTGCGGAGTAAGATTAGAATGGTGATGGAAAAGCAGAGCAGGTCAGGCAGCATCCGAGGAGCAGGAAAATCGATATTTTGAGCAAAAGCCCTTCATCAAATTCAGCACAGGAGTTTATGCAAGGGAGATCATGACTCACAATTTTGTTGGAGTTCTTCGCTAAAGTGACCAGCAACGTTGAGGAGGTCTGGGTGGTATACGTAGTCTGGGTTGATTCCACTAAGGCCTTCAGTAAGGTTCCACATGGTACGCCGCTCTGGACGGTTATATCGCATGGAATTGAAGGGGAGCTGGCAAATTAGGTACAAAATTGCTTTGATGGTAGGAAGTAGAGATTAATACTGGATACATGCTGGCCAAACTGGAGGCCTGTAAATAGTGAAATGCCTCAGGGGTTGATATTGGGATCACTACACATTACATACATCTATGATTTATATGAGAATGTACAGGTATGACTTGTAAGTTTGAAGTTGACACTGAAACAGACGGCATCATGGAGAGTGAGGAAGGTTATCAGAAATTTCAGAAATTACGGCAGTATCTTGATCAGCTGGAGAAGTGGCTGAGAAGTGGCAAATTGATTTTAATATAGATCAGTGTAAGTTCTTGCATTTTAGAAAGTCAAATCAAGTTTGGAGTTTCATGGTGAATGGTTGGGTCCTAAGGAGTGTAGTGGAACAGAGGGACCTTGGAATTCAGATGCATGGTTCTCTGGAAGTTGATTCCGAGGTAGACAGTGACGAAAGCTTTTGGCACAGTGGCCTTATTCGGTTTGTATCACTGAGTATCGAAATTAGGGAGTTATGTTGCAGTTACACAGGATGCTGTTGAGGCCATATTGGTACCGTTATGTTCAGTGTTGCTCACTTTGCTATAGGAAGGATGTTATTAAACTGGAAAGAGTGCAGAAAACATTTAAAAGAATGTTGCCAAGGTCTCAATGGTCTGAGGTATAGAAAGAGGTTGGACAAGTGCCATTTCTAGCGGTGTTCCGCAAGGATCTGTTTTGGGACCATTGCTGTTATAAATGACCTGGAGGAGGGGTTAGAAGATTGGGTGACCAAGTTTGCGGATGATACAAAGGTCGGAGGAGTTATTGACAGTGAGGAAGGATGTGTCAGGTTACAGCGGGATATAGATAAGCTGCAGAACTGGGCAGAAAGGTGGCAAATGGAGTTCAATGTAGCTAAGTGTGAGGTGATTCACTTTGGTAAGAGTAACAAAAAGATGGGGTACTGGGCTAATGGTCGGATACTTGGTGGATGAGCAGAGGGATCTTGGTGTCCATGTACACAGATCTTTGAAAGTTGCCACCCAGGTAAAAAGTGCAATGAAGAAGGCATATGGCGTACTGGCTTTTATTGGTAGAGGAATTGAGTTCCGGAGTCCTGAGGTCATGTTGCAATTATATAAGACTCTGGTGCGGCCGCATCTGGAGTATTGTGTGCAGATTTGGTCGCCATACTATAGGAAGGATGTGGAGGCACTGGAACGGGTGCACAGGAGGTTTTCCAGGATGTTGCCTGGTATGGTAGGAAGATCGTATGATGAAAGGCTGAGGCACTTGGGGTTGTTTTCATTGGAGAAAAGAAGGTTTAGGGGTGACTTGATAGAGGTGTACAAGATGATTAGGGGTTGAGATAGGGTTGACCGTGAGAACCTTTTTCCACGAATGGAGTCAGCGATTACAAGGGGGCATAGCTTTAAATTAAGGGGTGATAAGTATAGGACAGATGTTAGGGGTAGGTTCTTTACTCAGCGAGTCGTGAGTTCATGGAATGCCCTGCCAGTAGCAGTGGTGGACTCTCCCTCTTTATGGGCATTTAAGCGGGCATTGGATAGGCATATCGAGGATCTTGGGCTAGTGTAGGTTAGGTGGGCTTGGATCGGCGCAACATCGAGGCCCGAAGGGCCTGTCCTGCGCTGGATTCTTCTATGTTCTATGTTCTATGTTCTAAGCTAGGACCTTTTACTTTTGTGTGCATGAGATAATGAGAGAATCATATTGAGGTTGATAAGATCATGTCAGGCATGGATAGAGTGAATGCACCCAGTCTTTTTTTCCCACAGTTGGGTAATCACAGATTAGAGGGCATCAGTTTAAGGTCAGAGGGGGCAGAATAAAAGGGAACCTGAGGGACAACTTTTTAACTCAGGAGCTGTTACACATATGGAATGAGAAGTGGTTGAGGCGGATACATTAAAAAAAAATTAAAAGGCATTTCTACAAATACACGGATAGGAAAGGATTAGAAGGATATGGCACAATGGCATGGATGTGGGGTTAGCATGGATGGACATTTTGGTCGGAATGGACCAGTTTGGGCTGATGGACCTGTCTCCGTGCTTTTGGACTCTATGACTCTAACAAGCATTGCTTGTCTCCCATTGAATGTTATATTGTACTTTCCAAATGCACTGAACATATCTTGACACTCTCGCCTCCAGTCTTCCATGATGTTTGACTAGAACATACAAGCATTCTATATTGTATACAGACACCTTGCAAAATGTTGAAACTTTATTGCTGGAACAGCACAGCAGGTCAGGCAGCATCCAGGGAACAGGAGATTCGACGTTTCGGGCACAGGCCCTTCTTCAAGAATTGATTCCTGAAGAAGGGCCTGTGCCCGAAACGTCGAATCTCCTGTTCCCTGGATGCTGCCTGACCTGCTGTGCTGTTCCAGCAATAAAGTTTCAACTTTGATCTCCAGCATCTGCAGACCTCACTTTCACCTTGCAAAATGTACCTTATAAATGCCATTATCCCTTAAAAGCTGCTTCAGATCTAGGTTAGTAATTCGTCATTCTGACCACGCAACATGAAATCCGAAAAAACCTGCTCTCTAGTTTGCTTCACAACATTCTCTTCAACCTACCTCATATACACTTACGGAACTTATTTTTCACTGCTTCAGCTGTCATAGTTAACGCAGCTTAGATACAACCTGTGGCCATTCAATAAGACTGAGGTACCGACATTACTTGCCTATCTAATTTCCAGAGCATATGATGCTCAGATTTTCTGCTACTGTTTTGGTTTTGATATATAAAATACCAATATTTGCTTCTCCTTGCTATCTGTAAACGCTACCTCAACTGATTCTGTGGAAGCTGAGGGACAGGTATGTATCGTTATTAGTGATAGACCTGGACAAGACATTTGGGAGGCTCACCTCGACGCTGAGATGATCTGAAGAAATGTCCCACAAAACTGGACAAGCAACAATATCCTCCTCGTTCTGTTAGGATAAGAGTTACCATATACTCTCTGCTCCCCCACACTCACTGTATATCTGTTATAGCACCTAACCCTGAACAAGGTTCACGCTCTGTCTCCAAATAAGGCTCAGGCACTACCACTCTCAGTACTGAATTCAGCAACTAATCATACTATAAGGATTCAAAACTGTCGACTGACTCATTCCAGACACCTCACAACTTTCCCCACCTACACCAGCACAAACAGCAGGGTCACCCATTCACACTCTCCCTCCACCCCTTTCTCCCATTCCAGGAGAAACCGCCTGGAATAGGATAGAAAGGTCCATGCCGGTTAGTGGAGTGCCCGATATCCGTTCCCTCACTCCCCTCACCCCGCCATGTGGGGAGGAATCTTAAAAAGCTGGAGAGGACCAGGACGCCTCGTGTGGAGAACTTGAAACATCCACGTTCTACTGACCAGTTAAGGAGCAATGTTCAGTGAAACACAATTCACAGTTTAAACCCACTGGCAGCTCCCACAACAGTCACAACAGTCCTTTCACTTCCAAAGAAAACCACAGATACCTCATTGCACAGAGACGCAGACACAGAAATACACAGATGAACACACACAATACTTACAAGGAGATAGGCATACACACACACACACACGTATAAACACACAGAGACATATACCGTCACATACAAATAGGCTTATTTCAGATAGCAACACAGGCTGAAACACAGACAGACAGATGTAGATACGGAAACACACAGATAACAACCACATGGACGCACACACAGGCACACACACTCACACACACACACATATACAGACACACACTAACAGAGGCACTGACACACAGATGCATACAAACACACAAAAACACAGGCACACACACACACACGCACAAACACTTACTCACATACAGGCACACAGAGGCACAGACAATAGTGTCATTAAGACACAACTCGATATGTTTTTGATTTGTAAGGGTATCAAGGATTCCAGGGAGAAGACAGAAGAATGAGGTCGAGGTACTAGTAAGAAACTAATGAACGGTATTTCAGACTCGATAGGCTGAATGGCCTCAATCTGCTCATTTACTTAATGCTCCTGCCGTATTATGCTATCAGGCATTCTCTTCCTGAGACAGCAGCAGAGACTGGGTGTGATACATATTTGATTAGAAAGGGTCAGTGGGAATGTTGGATAGGTTTGGAGTCCGGAATGGTTTATCTTTATTCATAATTATTCTGTCCTTATGTCTGAAAAGAGGTGGTGATTTTATGTTCAGTCAACACAGTTTTAAAATAACAGTTGTCCCACAATGAAATGAGGACGTCCATTTCACTTTAGTCTTGTGCTACCTGTGGTGTCCTCATCCTCAGGGAGCAGTGAAGACTCGGTTATAGAAGATATTCCAGGCTGAGATCTTTACTGGACAGAAGGGTCAGTGGTTATTGTGAAGAAACAGGAAATGGATGGTCAGGCACACTCGGATAAGCCATCAGCATTCTGAATGGTGCAGCCGAATGGGCAACTTCTGCCCCTACCCCATGTGTTCCCTCAATCCACCCCTCGAGGCTGTTACAGAGATATACTGCTGTCCCTATCCCATGTGTTGTTCCCTCAATCTACCCCTTGATGCTGTTACAGGGTTGGGGACTACTCCATGAAGTCAGACAGGATCGTTACAATGAGACAGGAGGAGACCATTCTGACCCTCTAAGGAATTACACAGGAATATAGAATGAAGTAATTCAGCTCGTTCAGTCCACTACACAGTCCAGGAGGAGGCCTTTCAACCCGCCTGAGCCGCTACACAGGAACAGGGAAGCTGTCGCTAACAGGAAATAGAGAGTAGAGACAAATGTTTATTTTCAGGCTGCAGAGCTGTAACTGATGGAGTGCCTCAGAGATCACTGTGGGGTCATCAATGATGAATAATCTGTATCAAAGATCTGGAGGAAGGGGAGGGAATGGCTTGCAGCTCAATTACCTTATACACCAAGATGGCCATTCAATGTGCCGTCAAATGGAGGTAGTGAGTCTGCAATGTGATACAGACAGGGAAGGTTAGTGAGCAAACCTTCAGCAGAAATAACATAAGGTAAGTTATCTATTTTGGCATGAAAGATGAAACAATGGAAACCAATTTAAATGGAGAGAGATTGCCGAATTCTGTGTACAGGACGTTTCCATGTTCTTGCGACATGAATCATATGAATTCAGATACAGCAAGTGATTTGGGAGGTAAGTGGAATGATGCTGTCTTTGGCAAAAGGTATCAGTTTTAATCGCAGGAATGTTTTACTGCATCTGTACAGGGCATTGCTGAGACCACATCTAATACACTGTGTGCAGGTTTGATATCCTGAAATAAAATAAAAAGATATAATTCTTTTCGAAGATTTTCAAAGATGTTTCCCTTTACTCATTCCTGGAATGCCGGCATTTTGTTATGGAGGTTTATCAGCTTTGATCTTAGCTGAGAAATAGTATTGAACCATCCATAACTTTCTGAAAAGTGTATCAGCTGGATGCATATTATCTCCTGTCAGGGAGACAAAAGCTAGAGTATAAATTTTAAGGAAAAGATACATTGATGTTAACACGCATACTATGAAGACACCTACCAATATTTACAAATTACACAGACACATATAAGCATGTCATAAAATTATAAAGTGGGGACATTTTTGGGATTGGAAGGGATTGTGTACAACAAGAGCAATGGCGCACCTGCATATAATCCATAATCAGGTTTTCCAGAGAATGTTCCAGGAGATCGCACATTGTCCAGTTTGGTGTTCCGTTGACATTACTGTTTGTTCCAACACAGAAAGGGAGAAAAATGTTCCCTGGCTGAGAAGCAGCAGCTGATTGATCCCTCTCTCTTACTTTGTTCTGCCCGATAGCAAAGTGTGAGATCAGAACATCTCTGAGTTATCTTTACCACTTGTGAAGGATTCCTAGTGAGGACTCATTGGAATTCTCCACTGCCTGAAACGAAGGGAATTTAGCCAAATCCAACTGTTCCAGAAAGAAATCCCACTAGCAGTAGCGTGTGTGAGCAGAGTAACTTCAAAGGCAGAATAACATTTGGGGCACCCTGTCATTTTACTATTTGTTATGAGTTCAACTTTCTGTGTCTCACATTTTTCTCGAAAATTACCGACTCTGAGATCCAAATCGTTGGCCACATTCCTAAACTGGTTGCATTCAATATTGGTGTAACCATTGGAGGAGTGGGACTGGAAAAGTACATAGTGACCTTCCAACCTTTGTTGGAACACAAATGAGAAATTCTCAAAGGGCTGTTCAAGTGGAAATTCCCTTCCCCAGAGGATTGTGGTTTCTGGATGTTTGCATTTATTCAAAGTTGTTTTTGGTACGTAGTAAAATGGCACACAGACAGAAACGTGCTGCTGAGACCAAAAACACATGGAGCGGTAATAAAGTATCTGATGGCCCGCTCCTGCTGCTCAGTCCTGTTTTGCTATGTTCTCTTCAACTCCTCACACCTCCTGCAAGGAGCACATGGAGGCCACTTGTCCCAGATACCTGGTCAACAGTAACACAGGATCTCATTCAGTCCCTCAAGACTGTCACACATGGTTTGGTGTAGGTTGGAAATTGTTATTTGTGTCAAAAGATGCCTCTGGTCTCAGTACAGAGTGTTTCCTCTCTGCAGCTTGTGATTCATTTACTGGTCATATTATAGACCCAGATTCACTGTGAATACAGTCCCCATACCTCAACCAGAGATGACTCACAAAATACTTCACTCTCTCTGATTGCAAAGTTCAATAAAAGAACGTTCAGGAAAATTACTAACATTAACTTTGCAGTTACTGAATATGAGGACAAAAGGAACAGGATCAGGTAATTCGGATGATCAATCCATTGTATACCATCATGTCTGATCTACTGTTGACATTAATCCCTCTTTTAATGCCCAATTCTTCACCCCTTAGCTCTCTGATATGTCAAAAATCCATCTACCTCCTCCTTAAATGCTTTCAGTAATGTAGCTACCCTAGCTCTTTCGCCCAGATAATTTCTAACAGTGATTACCTTCTGTGAGAGGAAAACACTCCCTACACATACATTGTCACCTATTGATATGAACAAGAGGCGAACACAGGGTCTCAGGAAAGAGTGAATGGCTATGATACCAATGTAGTATTTGACTGAGGATGGCATTGGGACCACCTATGTATTTGAGCTGAATGGGAATCAGGTGCAACTTTCCCACGGCCGGGTCTTTCAGAACACAGTAAGGTTTGGGGTCAGTGGCCAACAATCCTCTCAGTCCTGGGACATCTCTGCAGGGGATCCTCACGTTAGCCTCCTCAGCACAAACATCTTCAGTTGCTCCATCAATGACTTTTTTCATCATAAGATCTGAAATAGGTATGATGACTGAAGATCACGCAATGTTCAGAACATTTTGTCCCCCATCAGCTCCTGAACCATTCTGCGTCCATGTGCAGCAAGACCCGGACAGCATTCCAGTTTGTGCTGTTAAAGTGTCTGTAACATTTATGTAACAGCACAGCCCAGACACTGCACATTTCCACAGTTAAAAGAGCTCATTCAGCATTTCAAGCTGGTTGCACACGGGTATGAGCTCGCATTCAGGAACAGGAAGAGTGACTGCACATTCAATACTCCTGCCTGTTACACAGGAAGAAGAGTGGTCTGTTCAGTGCATCGAGCTGTGAAACAGGAACAGGCAGAGCCCAATCAAACCCTTAAACCTGTTCCATGAGATCAGAGGAGGCTATTCATCCCCACGAGACAGTTATACAGAAACAAGAGGTGGTCATTGATATTCCAACATGACAAACCAATGAAACCGAGACTGCACTGATAGAGGAGTCCATGATGTTAATCCTGGTTCCATTGTTTGTAGAACGTGTGCTACTTTAACAAGCTTGCTGGCAGTGAGGAGGGAAGCCAAATGATTTGTGCAAGTCTCAAGGAGGCATCTTCCATCTCCGAGAAGACACACCCATGTTCTCCATGGAGATCAGAATCTGGTTGGAATAGTTAACTGTTTTAGCATGAAGGTATTGTGGCTGCTGTAGGGATTGCGCATAACGAGACTTTCAGTGCAGGACTAAACACCAAATGTACTGTATTAATGTGGGGAGAGTTTATTCAAAGACTGGCCCTCTATCTCTCTCATGCGAAAGGGGGATTGGGTGTGGAGTGAAGGGAATATTCTCAGAGGCTCTTAAACTACCGACAGTCATGTAACCCAAATAGAAAAGAAGCCATGGAATTTCTCACCATATCAGTGTCTATTTAGAACATCATGAGTGACTGTCCCTCCCACTCAAGGTTCAATCAACTCTCGTTCTCTCACAACGCCAGAGATTAATCTTTACTCTCTCCACATGGCACCATAATCCCAGGGATTAGTCTGGTGAAACTCCATTGCACTCTCTCTGTGGCAAGGCGATCTTTCCTTATAAAGGAGGAAAGTCTGTCCACAAAATCCCAAATACGACCTCAACAACACTCACAGCGATTATCACAATAGGTATTTTTCCTCTTGGACATCTCTGTTTATTTCCTGTGTCGTAAAAAGACTTTCCTTCTCTCTACACTGCTGGAAATAATTAACTCTTTTATAATGAATATATTGCTGCTGTCGAGATTATGGATAACATGACGTTCATTGCAGTATCCCGTACCAATTGAACAGTATTAATGTTCGGAGAGTTTATTCTAAAGCCTGAGCCTCTCTCTCTCTATCTCTCTCTCTCTCTCTCTCCCTATTTCTCTCTCTCTCTTTCACTCTCTCTCTTTTTCTCTCTCTCTTTCTCTCTCTTTCTTTCTCTCTCCTCTATTTCCCTCTGTCTCAGTCGAAATAGGGAGTGGGAGTGGTTGGGTGCAGGCTCTTAAACTATCGAGAATCATGTAATCTGAGTGAAAAAAAGCCACGGAACTTATCAACGTATCAGTCTGTTAAGTAATCATGAGTGATTGTTCATCCCCCTTAAGTTCAATGCAATCACATCTTATTCTCGCACTGAGCTTCACTCACGGCTCATGGTGCCATCATCCCAGAGATTAGTCTGGTGAAACGTGAGAGGAAATCTATCCACAGTACCCCAAACACTGCCTCAACAGCAATCTCAGGCATGATCACAAACATATTTTCTCTCACTTAGACATCGCTATTTCTTTCCTGTGCCACAAAAAAGCCATTCCTTCTCTATGCGCTACGACTGACATGGAATATATAAATCTCTTACATCTGTACGTCCGCATTAATAAAACCAGCAGCAGAGATGCCGATGGAGCTGTGCGTCACTGTCAGGGTGAATTTCAATGAGATTGACGACACCTAAAATAGGGGATGATCACGTACCTGAGTGGAAATGAGATGTAGCAATACAGAAAACAGGCAGAGAAAGGGAGCTATCTTTGCCTTTGTTCTTCTCTCACAGGATGTCTGAAGGCCTGGTCGGGGCAGCATGTTATGCAGATCTTGAAATGAGTGGCTGGTTCAGCTGTTCCACAGTACCGTAAAGAGTAAATCACATAGCTATTGGTTTGTAGTGTCACAACACAGGATAAATCTTCCTGCTTAATTAAAATCAGCAACAGTGAAAAGATTTATCCCTCGCAGTAATTTGTGATAATTCTAGAGTCCAAATCTATTTAAACTAAAATTTAACAACTTTATTTCTTAAAGAATAACAGAGAATAATAAACGAATGACTATTTACAACTTCTTCCTCTAACCTGTCTTTTACCTTCCCCCACCACAATACTAGTCCGTAAGACTCCGAATTAAGATTTACAAAACAAAACTTCTTATCTCAAAACCAGCAAGCTTTCGGTTCTTCTCCATATTCCTGTCTTCTTTTCTTCTTAGGGAGTCTGCTTCACCAGTTACAATCAATAAAAGTACCTAAAGAAGAGCTCTTCTTCAGGCAGTCTTTGCATGCTGGTAGCTTGGCAGTTCTCCTCTCAACTGTTCAATTTTCCATGGTCTTGTACCGCCAAACTATTGGGGATTGTATCATTGGCTTTTCAGATTGACAATATAAAAAAAAATCAAACTTGGTTGGAGGTGGGTATTTTGGGTATAATTCAAGATGTTTTGCTGAATTTGTTTTTGTTTTGAGACAATGAGCTAATCAGGTTGTTCGACCAAATGTTACATTATATCTATTTTTCAGAACACTTGTGCAGTCAGGTAGTTATTACTGGCTTTTAATTCTCTCAAATGTACAGTACACCCACGTGTTTTAATCACAGAAGTAACACGGAAACCTGACGAGGGAAGCATGGCGCATTGACCTCCTTAAAGTACTTGAGGCACGCAGATTGGTTTTTATAACAAATGATAATGGTTGCTTTTAAACTCTCCAATTTTCTTGATGAGATATCAACAGACCATTATTCTGTGGCTCGAGATCATGAGTCACTGGCTTGACCACCATAAACTGTCTTCCTGTATGTGCAGGGAACAAGTTAAACATTCTCAAAGAGCAATTATTTAGTAACGGACATGTGGATAGAAGAACGTGAAACTATTGCATTCGGATTGAAGAAAGGCACAAATGGTTTATTCAGAAGTTGCACTGAGACTGAGGACGAGACTGGGATATCATGATGGTGGTATTGGACAGGATTGGTTATTGGGGAGGACATGGAGATGTAAATCTGTGAAGGAGAAAGTGGATTATGAAGTTTGAGAACAGTCTGGTTTCTTCTCACAAATCAGTGAGTAATTTATAAATAGTAGTTTGATAGTTATAATATATAATGAAATGAAATTTATTTTGGAACTGAAGACATTATCTTGCACTTTCCAAATTTTATATATCACGAGCAGATATTCAGTTCAACGCAGTTTAGTAGACAAATATAATGACTTACCAGGAACACCAACTATAGCGAGGATGGGATAGTAACCACCTTGAATGATCCAAAGGATATTCTGGATCCGTGATGCTAATGATATCCAAGGCCAAGAGAGATAGAAAAGACTGAAGGATAAACTCCTGTCTGTTATTGTAATATTCCAGTCTAATGATCTCAGATTCTGATACATTGTTGTACCATTCCAGTTTACTGATCTTAGATTCTGATCCATTGTTGGAACATTCCAATTCCAAGTGCTCAGATTCTGAACCATTATTGTAACGTTCAACCTAATGTTCTCAGATTCTGATCTCTACTCCCCCTCTCTCTCGAGCTGATGGTCCCTGTTAGTGCTGTCAGTGATGTTCCTACTCATACTATGGGGTAACATATTGAAAAGAGCCCATTTATCATTCAACGATGGAAACTCTCCACTGGGATAATTAGGATCCACAGAGATTGACATTAATCACAGCCACTGAACAAATAACTCCAATTAACCCCTTTCAATTTAATATTGATTTTATTAAAATTCAAAAGAACGCTTAAAATCTACACATTTTGGAATGGGATATGTGGGGGTGACAGAGGGAAGGAATATTGGAGATGGTAGATTGAATGCGTGCAATCATTCAATCTGCCTTGGATATGAGAGTAATGACAAAGGGTTGTCAGAACATAAACCAGTTTCTCCGTTTATAAATGGAAACATACAGTCTGTAACTACTGATCAGTGATTATAAGGTCAGTAAAATATGGAGAGAACTTTTCTAGTCCGTAATCTGATTGGCAAATGTGCCTACGACGAGATGAGTGATAAGAGACAAATGGCATGGATATGATCACAGAAAATATGACGTAATACACAATTCAGATGGTTATTCGAGGATCAGAGAGGGCAGGTGAGGGTCTTGCTTTTAATGTCATCGATGTCAATCAACTGTGATTAATTACCATTCAATTTCAATTTCAGTGTGATTATGATATTGGGGACATGGCTGCTGAGACTGGAGAGAGGGAACATGATATTTCCCAGTCATCAGTATTGAAATGTTACTCTTTATAAATCATTTTAAGATCAAATTCCAGGATACAACTCCAATGAGGAATGAGGAGAGCCTATATTAACCATACAACCAGAAAACATTGGAGCAGAAATTAGGCACATTGAGCCTGCTCCGCCATTGGATTGAGAGTTTTCCGATCCCTCTCTCAACCAAATCTCTTTAATATTTATATCTTAGTTATATATACTAATTCAAACTCCAAGCTCCAAGCTCATCTGTTTTGCCTGTCATACTGCTCACATTAAAATCAGTGCACTTCAGACTGCCAGTCCCATTTTGTTGAGGAGACAGTGAGGTCTGCAGATGCTGGAGATCAGAGCTGGAAATGTGTTGCTGGAAAAGCGCAGCAGGTCAGGCAGCATCCAGGGAATAGGAGAATCGACGTTTCGGGCGTAAGCCCTTCTTCAGGAATGAGGAAAGTTTGTCCAGCAGGCTGGACAAGTTCAGACAGGGTGGGGGGAGGGGAAACTCGGATTTCACCAGTTTCCTCATTTCCCCTCCCCCCACCCTGTCTCAGTCAAATCCATCGAATTCAGCACCGCCTTCCTAACCTGCAATCTTCTTCCCGCCCTCTCCGCCCCCACCCCAGTCTGACCTATCACCCTCACCTTGACCTCTTTCCACCTATCACATTTCCGACGCCCCTCCCCCAAGTCCCTCCTCACTACCTTTTATCTTAGCCTGTTGGACGAACTTTCCTTATTCCTGAAGAAGGGCTTATTTCCGAAACGTCGATTCTCGTGTTCCCTGGATGCTGCCTGACCTGCTGCGCTTTTCCAGCAACACATTTCCAGTCCCATTTTGTTCACTGCTCTCTTCCAGGTTGTTGGTCTTAGCTATACTCGGATTAGTCTCCAACTGCCCTTCAGTCACTGCTTGTGGATGTACTGCTCTGGCTCCCCCCACCCCGTCCCCTACCATCCCCCAACCGCCACACTAGTTTAAAACCTCCTGACTGACAATAGCAAACCTGTCTGCCAGGAGATTGCTGACAGTTCACACCCATCCCGTCCTTCTTGTGTATTTCTTACTGACCTAGGAATCCCAATGACCCACATATCGTAGATTGTTGCCAGTCCAAATGCATCCCATCCTTCTTGTGTATATCCTCCCGACCCGGGACTCCAAATTATCAACATATTGGAAGTGCTGCCTACCCGACCAGCTCTTTGGCCATGTTTTAACTGTGCTACCTACTTATTTCTAACCTCACAGGCACATGGCATGATCTAGTCTCTCCAACATTCAAATATGCTTTCAGCACAACTCCGGCAATACCATTACTTTAAAATGGATAGACTTGACAATAAAAACTTAAGTATGATCTCATTAACCAGGAAAGTGGAGCCCAATGAATCATTCGCAATGACCATCGATGTGATATCTATCACCTCCACCAAACCTGCGTGACAAGGTATACATATGGAGCATCTTTTTTTTAGATGGATGAGGATAAACAGAAGTTAGCCCAAAAGAAATTGTCAGAACAGATGAGTGCCATTCAGCCTGTTTACTCTGCTTTGCTGTTCAATTGGATTTTAGCTATCCCGTTCCTTTTAATGGCAGGGTCTTAACCCCGCATCCCTAGCGGGTCAGAAATTGTCCAGTGTCTTTGTGCGCTCCCTGCGGAGGGAGCATCCAGTGCTAGGCGATGGGGTGTGGGGGACCCCAGGGTGGCTCGATGAAAGGCTGCATGTCGTGACAGATGGACTCAGTGATCGAGAGAGACAGAGTAGATAATCAGGGACATGCACTCACATAAGTAGCTGGGCAAGATTCCCAAGCACTCGGGGAGCCTGAGCACCAGTGCCACTTTTACAATAAACCCATCATATTTGCAGCAATTCTCCATCAAACACAGGCAAATATACTGCAGATGACAGAAACCTGAAACAAACACAGAAACATACTGTGGAAATAGAAAACAGTTAATTCTCCCAATTCAGACACGGGGAGATTGTAAAACTCCACAAAGACAGGGTCCAGAGTTTGGAATTGATCCCGAGTCCCTGGCACTGTGAGGCAGCAGTGTTGTGTCACCGCGCAACCCAACGATGGACAATAGGATTAGTATATTTACATTATTATACTTTCGACAGTCAGTTAACTGGAATGCTCTCAATCAGATTGTCTAAGATTGGGAAGCCTTTATACAGCAGCAGAGGTCAATTGAAGTAGCAAGAAAGCGGTGAACACGAAACATATCAGCTAGCTCGCTTTAGAAAAGGAGATTACAGGAGTTTTGTTAAGATATATAAAAGGGGAAAGTGAACGTTGGACAACCAGAAATTGTGGCAGAATGCAGAGAAATGGAGAACAAAGAATTGGAGAATGGCCTGAATAGGTACTTTCCATCAATCCTCACAATGGTAGACACTAGGAACATTCCAGAACTTCAAGCAAGTCAAGGGTGAGGGATGGGTGTAGTGATCGGCGCTGAGGAGAAGGTACTGGGGAAGCTGCAATGTTTGAAAATGGATAAATCACACAGGCTGGAAGGATAACAACCAAAGTTCTGAAGGAATTAGTGGAGGAGATTGTGAAACCATTGGTCGTGACTGTTCAGGAATAACTATCATCAGACAGAGTCCCAGAGAACTGGAAAAAGGATAATGTAAAACCTCTGTCTAAGAAGGAAGAAAGGCAAAATGCAGGAAATCATGGGGCAATTAGCCTGGCATCGGTCGTTATTCGGGATTTAGAGTGCATTTCTAGCAATGACATTGCAGAATACTTGGAGATGCATTGAAAAATACGGTTGAGTCAGCATGACGTCATCAAGGAGTGGCCCCGCTGACAAGTCTGTCAGAACTCTTTCAGAAGATAATGAGCAGGTTTGACAAAGGGAGGATGTGATCTGATTTGCTAATAGGGAGTGGGTTAAATTTGATTTTTTTTTTAAATTGAATCATGTTAATTTATTGGTTACAACTTGCATAAGCAGATGCATAAAAACAAGTTAGAATTGTAAAGGAGCAATTCAATACTAGTGAAATAAAATAAGGATGGAGGGTCGGGTGATGTGTTGTTTCACCAAAATATAGGAGTGGCGGACCCCACTGTGTTTCCCAGTGATCATGTCTGGAGTAAATGTTGCATGCTGGAAGAACTCTGGCTCAGAGTCGATGATCTGGAGTTTACCCATGCAGTCATTTGGGCTCTGCTGACGCCTCAGCTAATTACATGGGCATATGATCAAAAAATGTTTACATATGTATGACATGGCCAATTGTACAGACCATCAAATTATTTTATGAATAAAGTATATTTTTTGAAATAAAACAAAATCTGGAGTTTAAGTGAATCCATGAGGATTCTAGAGAGAATCCATGAGGAAAGGCATCATCACCCTCGTCTACAAGCGGAAGGGGGAGGGGGAGAGGGAGGAACTCAAAAATTGGAGACCAATCTCACTGTTGAATGCAGATTACAAAATTCTGTCAACCGGGTCAGAATTCGCCAACCGGGTCAGGTCTGCTCTAGGGTCGGTGATTCACCCTGACCAAACCTGTGCTGTGCCGGGCAGGAAGATCGCTGAGAGTCTCGCACTCCTCAGGGATTCGATCGCCTACGTGCAGGACAGAGGGTTGGACACCTGCCTGATCAGCCTGGACCAGGAGAAAGCCTTTGACAAGATATCACACACGTATATGAGAGATGTTCTCATATGAGAGATGGGCTTTGGGGAGGGAATCTGCAATTGGATCTGACTGCTCTACACCAACATTGTCAGTGCAGTCTCAATCAACGGGTGGGAATCAGATAGCTTCCCAGTCAGATCTGGAGTCAGGCAGGGCTTCCCCCTCTCTCCTGCCTTGTTTGTGTGCTGCACAGAGCCATTTGCCTGAGTCCATCAGGAAGGATGCGAGCCTGAGAGGGGTGACTATTCCTGGCAGCGGGGGCCTGCAGGTTAAGGCCTCCCTGTACATGGATGACGTCGCCGTTTTCTGCTCGGATCCGCTGTCCGTGCGCAGACTCATGTGCATTTGTGACCAGTTGGAACGGGCCTCGGGGGCCAAGGTAAACCGAGGCAAGAGTGAGGCCATGCTCTTCGGGAACTGGGCCGACCAATCCTCGATCCCCTTCACCGTCAGGACCGATTACCTGAAGGTGCTGGGTATTTGGTTCGGAGGGGCTGGGGCGGGGAGGAGCGTATCAGCAAAGTGAGGCAGAAACTGGGCAGATGGAAGCTACGGTCGCTCTCCATCGCGGGAAAAAACCTGGTCATCAGGTGTGAGGCACTGTCATTGCTGTAAAATGTTGCACAGGTCTGGCCTATTCCCAGAACCTGTGCCGCTGCAGTCACCGGGCCATCTTCCAGTTTATATGGAGGTCAAAGATGGACCATGTCCGAAGGGACTCACTGTATAAAGATCTGGGCAACTGGGGTAAAAATACACCCAATGCCACCCTCACCCTGATGGCCACCTTTGTGTGTGGCTGCATCAAGCTGTGCGTGGATCCCCGGTACGCAAACACCAAGTGTCACTACGTACTGAGGTTCTACTTGTCCCCGGTGTTGTGAAGGATGGGCCTGGCCTCGCTGCCGCGGAACGCTCCGAGTAGTTGGACCGTTCCGTATCACCTGTCCTTCGTGGAGAAATTTATGAAGAAAAACACCTTTGACCACAAGTCCATTAGGAAGTGGTCAGCACGTAGTGTCCTTGAGACCCTTCGGGAAAAGGAGAGGGCGGATCCTATCGAGCGGTTCCCTGAGCAGACTGTCAAAGCCATTTGGCAGAATGCCTCATCGCCAGAACTTTCCAACAAGCACCAAGACATGGCTTGGCTGGTGGTGAGAAAGGCTCTGCCTGTGAGATCCTTTATGCACGCCCGGACTCTCAGCCGCACCTTACGCTGCCCTCGAAGCGGCTGCGGGGGAGACGAGACTGTCACACACCTCTTTCTGGAATGTGCCTTCGCAGAGGAAGTCTGGAGAGGAATGCAGTGGTGTTTGTCGAGGTTCGTCCCGAGCAGCGCCATGACGCGGGATTCCGTGCTCTACGGTCTGTTCCCCGGGATGCACACCGAGACGAACACCAACTGTGCCTGGAGGATCATTAACTCGGTGAAGGACGCTCTCTGGGTGGTCCGAAACCTGCTGATCTTCCAGCTGAAGGAGTTGACCCCGACTGAGTGTTGCAGACTGGCACATTCCATGGTCCAGGACTACGTGTTGAGGGACGCGCTGAAGTTTGGGGCAGCTGCCGCCAAGGCTCTGTGGGGAAAGACCACTGTGTAAAGTCTGCCTGCCTAACGAAGAACAGGGGGCCCATGCAGTCATTTGGGCTCTGCTGACGCCTCAGCTAATTATATGGGCATATGATCAAAAAATGTACAGACCTGTATAAAAATGATAAGGTTTAATCTCTGTATGTACATGTTTACATATGTATGGCATGACCAACTGCACAGACCATCAAATTATTTTGTGAATAAATTATATTTTTGAAATAATAAAAAAAATCTGGAGTTTAAGCTCTCCATCGCGGGAAAAAACCTGGTCATCAGGTGTGAGGCACTGTCATTGCTATTATCCGTGGCACAGGTCTGGCCTATTCCCAGAACCTGTGCCGCTGCAGTCACCCGGGCCATCTTCCAGTTTATATGGAGGTCAAAGATGGACCGGGTCCGAAGGGACTCACTGTATAAAGATCTGGGCAACTGGGGTAAAAATACACCCAATGCCACCCTCACCCTGATGGCCACCTTTGTGTGTGGCTGCATCAAGCTGTGTGTGGATCCCCGGTACGCAAACACCAAGTGTCACTACGTACTGAGGTTCTACCTGTCCCCGGTGTTGTGAAGGATGGGCCTGGCCTCGCTGCCGCGGAACTCTCCGAGTAGTTGGACCGTTCCGTATCACCTGTCCTTCGTGGAGAAATTTATGAAGAAAAACACCTTTGATCACAAGTCCATTAGGAAGTGGTCAGCACGTAGTGTCCTTGAGACCCTTCGGGAAAAGGAGAGGGCGGATCCTATCGAGCGGTTCCCTGAGCAGACTGTCAAAGCCATTTGGCAGAATGCCTCATCGCCAGAACTTTCCAACAAGCACCAAGACATGGCTTGGCTGGTGGTGAGAAAGGCTCTGCCTGTGAGATCCTTTATGCATGCCCGGACTCTCAGCCGCACCGCACGTTGCCCTCGAAGCGGCTGCGCGGGGGACGAGACTGTCACACACCTCCTTCTGGAATGTGCCAACGCAGAGGAAGTCTGGAGAGGAATGCAGTGGTGTTTGTCGAGGTTCGTCCCGAGCAGCGCTGTGACGCGGGATTCCGTGCTCTACGGTCTGTTCCCCGGGACGCACACCGAGACGAACATCAACTGTGCCTGGAGGATCATCAACTCAGTGAAGGACGCTCTCTGGGTGGTCCGAAACCTGTTGATCTTCCAGCTGCAGGAGTTGACGCCGACTGAGTGTTGCAGACTGGCACATTCCATGGTCCAAGGCTACGTGTTGAGGGACGCGCTGAAGCTTGGGGCAGCTGCCGCCAAGGCGCGGTGGGGAAAGACCACGGTGTAACATCTGCCTGACTAACGAAGAACAGGGGGCCCATGCAGTCATTTGGGCTCTGCTGACGCCTCAGCTAATTATATGGGCATATGATCAAAAAATGTACAGGCCTGTATAAAAATGATAAGTCTTGATCTCTGTATGTACATGTTTACATATGTATGGCATGACCAACTGTACAGACCATCAAATTATTTTATGAATAAAGTATATTTTTGAAATAAAAAAAAATCTGGTGTTTAAGCTTCAAACATTGCAAGGCATCAGGGAGGGGGAGAGTTCTCTGGATTCTGTGATTCAGGAGATAGTTACACTCCTTAGATCAACTGACTCAAATTCAGTCAGTGGTTAGAAAGTGAAGGGCATGGTTATGAATGAGGCTGATAGAGGGATCCAGGAGGTAGAGTTGCAGGAGCCTCAGCGCTTGTCCGTGTCTAACAAGTTCAAGAGTTTTGTTCCCTGTGTGGATGGGAATGGAGACTGCAGGGAGGATGAGCTGATTGCCACAGTACCGACTTGAGGGAAGCTTTCAAGGGGGCAAGAGAAGAGAGATGTTCTTGTAATTGGGGGTAGTATAGTTAGCGGTATAGACGCTATTCTCTGTGATCTGGATTGAGAGTCCTGGAAGTTGCGTTACTTCCTGGTGTTTGGATAAGGGATATCTCATCTGGGCTGCTGAACGTGGAGTGGGAGGGTAAAGATCCATTGGTCGTAGTCTGTGTAGGTACCAGCGAAAGAGATAAAACTAGGGCAGAGGTCCTGCTAAGGGATATGAACAGCTCGGAGCTAAATTAGCACAGGGTCAGCAGGAAAATGCGTGGCTCAAAGTTTGGTGTGGGAGAAGTGGATTGTATCATGGGACATTGACGCCAGTACTGGCGAAAGAGGGCACTGTTCTGATCGGACGGTCTTCATCTAAAATGTGTTGGGACCAGAGTCCTGGCAAATCGCACTGTTGGAATATTGTGTGCAATTCTGGTCTCCTTCCTATCGGAAAGATGTTGTGAAACTTGAAAGGTTTCAGAAAAGATTTACAAGGATGTTGCCAGGGTTGGAGGATTTGAGCTATAGGGAGATGCTGAACAGGCTGGAGATGTATTCCCTGGAGTGTTGGAGGCTGAGAGGTTACCTTATAGAGGTTTACAAAATCATGAGGGGTATGGATAGGATAAATGGACAAAGTCTTTTCACTGGTGTCGGGGAGTCCAGAACTAGAGGGCATATTTTTAGGGTGAGAGGGGAAAGATATAAAAGATACCTAAGGGCAACTTTTTCACGCAGAGGGTGGCACGTATATGGAATGAGCTGCCAGAGGATGTGGTGGAGGCTGGTACAATTGCAACATTTAAGAGGCATTTGGATGGGTATATGAATACTAAGGGATTGGAGGCATATGGGCCCGGTGCTGGCAGGTGGGACTAGATTGGGTTGGGATATCCGGTCGACATGGACGGGTTGGACCGAAGGGTCTGTTTCCATGCTGTACATCTCTACGACTCTATGGCTCTAAGTTATTCAAATCTCCAGCACAGACGCAGAGAGTATGGAAAGTGTTAGCAATCAAACTTCAAACACACAGAACAAACAAATAACAATGAGAAGAGGGATGGTTATTACAGGGCTGAATTGTTGTATCGGAATGCATGCAGTATAAGGAATAAGGTAAATAAGCTTGTGACGCATACACAAATTGGCAGGTCGCCATCACGGAGACATCGCTGCAAGAGAATCAGGATTGGGAGCTGAATATTACATTAGATTACTGTACAGTGTGGAAACAGGCCCTTCGGCCCAACAAGTCCACACCAACCCGCCGAAGCATAACCTACCCATACCCCTAACCTAACACTACAGACAATTTAGCATGGCCAATTCACCTGACCTGCACATCTTTGGACTGTGGGAGGAAACCGGAGCACCCGGAGGAAATTCACGCAGACACGGGGAGAATGTGCAAACTCCACACAGTCAGTCACCTGAGGTGGGAATTGAACCCAGGTCTCTGGTGGTGTGAGGCAGCAGTGCTAACCACTGTGCCACCGTGCTGCCCACAAAGGATATGCATCCTATCAAAAAGATAGGCAGTTGTATCGAGGGGATAGGATTGTCTTATTAGGAAGAAATGACATTAAATCAATAATAAGAAATGAAGTAAGGTCAAATGGTGTAGAGTCTGTGTCAGTAGAATTGAGGAATCAAAAAGGTTAAAAAAATGTAGAAGGAGTTCTGTTCAGGCCTCCAAACAGTAGTCAGGAGCTGGGGTGCAAGATATACCAGGAGCTAGAAAGGCGTGCAGGAAATACAAAGTGACAGTGATCATGTAGGATTACATTACGGAGGTGCGCTGGGAATTCAGGTTGGTAGTGGTTTGCAGGAAAAGGAATTTGTGGAATGTCGCTGAGTTGCTTTTTTGGAACAGCTTGTACAGGCAGACGAGATAAGGGAGCTTAAGGTGAAGGAAATCATAGGAGGCAGTGATCATAATATGATTGAATTTACTCTGCAATTTCAGATGGCAAAGTCCGAATCAGTGGTGACGGTACTAAAACTGAATAAAGGCAATTAAGAGGCATGAGAGAGGAGCTGGATAGAATTAACTGGTAGAAGGGCCCAGCAGGAAAGACAGTGGAGCAGCAATGGCAGTGGAATTTTGGAGTAATTCAGGATGCAGCAGAGATTTACCCCGAGTAAAAAGAGGCATGGTACATGGAGAATGAGGTAACCATGACTGACGAGGGAAGTCAGGTATAGCAGTAAAGCAAAAGCGACAGGATACAATGTGGCAACGTGCAGTGGAAACCAGAGAGTTGGGAAACTTACAAAGACAAAACAGAATTTAAACAAAATAAAATAAGGAGGGAGATTATTAAATATGGGGGTAACGCTGGCCAGAAATATAAAGGAAGCCTGTAAGAGTTTCTTTCGATGTATAAAGTACAAAAGAGAGGCAAAAGAGGGCATTGGATTGCTGGAAAATGACACTAGAGAGATAGTAGTGGGGTCAAAGAAAATGGCGTGGGATTTGGATAATTACTTTGCATCAGTTTCATGATTGAAGACACGAATAATGTCTCAAAATATTCAGGAGAGTGAGGGGCTAGAACTGAGTGTGGTGACCACCACCATGGAGAACATGCTAGGAAATGTTGAATGGCTTAAAGTTGGTTAAATAACCTGAACCAGAGGGATTAAATCTCTGTGTTATAAGAAAGATAGCTGAAGAGTTAGTTGAAGCGATGGCGGTGAGTTTTCAGGAATCGCTCGAGAAAGGATCGATTCCAGACCATTGGAAACCCACTGGCGTGACATCTGTTATTACCCAGGGAGTAAAGAAGATAAGACAAAAAATACTTAACCTTTGTCGTGGGTAAGATCCTGGAATCCCTTGTGAAGGATGAGATTTCTGAATACTTGGAAGTGTTTGGTAAAATAGGGCAAAGTCAGCATGGTTCCATCAAAGCAAGGTCTTGCCTGACAAATTTGTTGGAAATCTTTGATGAATAAATGAGCAGGATTGATCAAGTACAGCCAATGATGTTATCCACCTGGACGTCAAGAAGGCCTTTGGCAAGGTGTCACACAGGAGATTATTGAGTATGATAAGGGTCCATGGTGTGCGAGGCATGGTAGAGGCATGAACAGAAGATTGTCCGTCTGACAGAAAGCAGAGAGTGGGGATAAAGTGGTCCTTCTCAGGATGGCAGCAGGTGACAAGTAATGGTCTGCAAGGCACAGTGTTGGTACCATAACTACTTACCTTATACGTTAACAATCTAGATGATGGAACTGCGGGCACTCCAGCTAAGTTTGCAGACGAAACAAAGATACATAGAGGGTCAGGTCGGAGAGAGGAGGCGGAGAGGCTGAAGAGGAATTGGCCAGGTAAAAGGGTTGGAAGATGTATTCCAACGTCTGAAAGTGTGAGGTCATGCTCTTTGGCATGAAAAATAGAGGCATGTACTATTTCCTAAATGGGAAGAAAATTCAGAAATCCAAAGGGATTTGGGAGTTATAGTGCAGGGTTTTCTTAAGGGGAGCTTGCAGGTTGAGGTAGTAGTTCGGAGGGTATTTGCAGTTATTATTGATGGCATTTAGATTAGATTACTTACAGTGTTGAAACAGGCCCTTCGGACCAACAAGTTCACACCGACCCGCCGAAACGCAACCCACCCAGACCCGCTGTCCTACATTTACCCTTTCACCTAACACTACGGGCAATTTAGCATGGCCAATCCACCTAACCTGCACTTTTTTGGACTGTGGGAGGAAACCGGAGCATCCGGAGGAAAGTCACGCAGACACGGGGAGAATGTGCAAACTCCACACAGTCAGTCGCCTGAGGCGGGAATTGAACCCGGGTCTCTGGCGCTGTGAGGCAGCCGTGCTAAAAAAAAACTGTGCCACTGTGCCACCGTGCCGTCCACAACGTTGCAATGTATTACGAGAGAGATTGAACATAAGAACAGGCTGTATACAGCTTTGGTCAGACTACATTTGTAGTATTTCGCACACTGTTGAGCCCCATATGTCCCTGTTGTGTGTTCAGAAGATGTTCATGGGAATAGCCATCGGAGTGAAAAGTTTATTGTATGAGGAATGTTTGAGTCTTTGGATCTATATTTGATAAAGTTTAGAAGGAAGAGAGGAAATGTAATTGAAACATACAGAATACTGAATGATCTGAACAGAGTGGATGTTCATAAGATTTTTCCATTGGTTTCCATTGAGAGTAGGATGAAAGGACACAGCCTTAGCTTAAAAGGAACGCCTTTTAGAACGTTGATAAGGAGACTTCTTTAACCAGGGAATGGTGAATCTTTGCAATATATTGCCAGAGAAGGCTGTGGGAGCAGGTCATTGAGTATATTTGAGACGGAGATAGTCTTTTGATTATCCAGGGGATCTATGGTTACGGGGAGAAGGTTGGAGAATGGGTTTGAGAAACATATCCGCGATGATTGAATGGCGGATGAGACTCGATGGGCAAACTGGCCTGCTTTCTGCTCCTATGTCCTGTAGTCTTATGGTCTAAACCTTAAGGGGGCACCTTGTATCGCTGACAATATGGATTCATGCTCTTCATGAAGTTCAGAAGCTGGTGGAAATAGTTGATTGTTTTCAAATGAAGGTATTGTGGCTGCTGTCGGGTGGTGGATAATATGACATTTAGTGCAGGATCACACACCAACTGCACTGTATTAGTGTGGGGAGAGTTTATTCAAAACCTGGACCTCTCTTTCATAAGCATTAGCATCGCGGTTGGGGTGGGTAGGCGTAACGTCCTCAGAGGCATTTAAACTATCCAGCATAATGCATCATGAGTGAAACAACAGTCATGGAATTTATCACCTTCTCATTGTCTGTTAGAACATAAGGAGTGACTGTCCATCCCCCTCAAGGATCAAGGCAATCATCTCTTGTTATCTCATAGCGCGACAGATCAACCTTTATTCACTCCTCATGGTGCCATCATATCAGGGATTAATCCGGTAAAATTCTGGTTTATTCTTTCTGTGATAAGGAGATCACTCCTTATAAGGAAGATAAAATCTGTCCACAATACCCCAAACACTGCCTCAACAACGCTCTCAGAGTTGATCGCAATAATTCCTTTTCCTCGCTTAGTTGGCTCCATTTCCTTCATGTGACACAGGAAACCATTCATTTACAATGCACTGCCGCTGATGTGGAATTTAAAACATCCTTACATCTGTTGGTTAGCATCAACAAAGCCAGCACCAGAGGTGCCTGTCAAGATAGACATCACTCTTAGGGAGAGTCTCAATCACAAAGAATGCATCTAAAATAGGGAATGGCCACCTACCTCAAAGGAATTCAGCTGCAGGAATATGGGATACACGCAGAGGAAGGGAGTTATCATTCCTTTTGATCTGCCCTCACGGGATGTGTACAGCCCTAGTCATGCCAGACTGTTATGCCGACCTTGAACTGAGTGGCTGATTCACCTGCCCCACAGGACAGTAAAGAGTAAAACACAGTGCTGGGGGTTTGCAGTTACACAGAAACCTGACCAGGGAAGTTTGACCCATTGCCTTCTTTAATGGGCATGAGGCAAGCCAATATCAACAGAGTATTATTTTGTGCCTCTTGATTATGATTACACTGTCTTCCCATCTTTCTAATTCTATGCAGAGAACAACATAAATATCTCAAGTGCAATTATTTTGCGATGGACACGTGGTAAGAAGGGACTTGAAAGAGCTGTATGCGGAGATGAACAAAGGAACAAACGTTGGTTTATTCAGGAGTTGTACTGAGGCTGAGGAGGAGACTGGGATGTCACGATTTTGGTACTGGACAGGATTGGTGAGTGGGAAGGGTACGGACATGTAAGCTTGTGCAGGCGAAAATGAATCAAGGAGAACAGCCTGTTTCACCCTCCCATATTGATGGGTAATTTGTAAACAACCATTTGCTAGTTATAAATTGTACGGAATGGAATCTTTGATTGGAACTGAAAACATTGACTTGCACCTTTCCAACGTTTCCATATCATGGCCATCCATTCAGTTCAGCCCGTTTCACTAGGCAGATAGAGTGACTTACCAGGAACACCAACTATACCAAGGATAGGATAGTAACCAGCTTGAATAACCATCAGTACATCTTCAATCCGCGATGCTAATGATATCCAAGGCTGGGAAAGCCAGAAAAGATCCGCAGTTAAACTCCTGTCCATTGCTGGAAATTTTCATTCGAACGTTCTCAGATCCTGATCCATTGTTGGAACACTCCAGTGTAATGTTCCGAGATTCTGATCTCTCCTCCCTCTCTGTCTGAAGCTGCTAGTCCCTGTTACTGGTGTGGGTGATGCTCCCGCTCAGACTATGGATAACACATTGAACGCGTTCCCTTACTGATAGAAGAGGGAAACTCTCTGCGCACCCATAGGATCCATGGAGATTCATATAATCACAATCGCTGAACAAATAGCTCCAGCTTACCACTTTCAATTTGATACTGTTTTACTAAAATTCAAAATGACTTTGAACATTTATGCATTCTGGATTTGATACGTAAGTGTGACTGAAGGAAGGAATGTTGGAGATGGCAGATTGATTGTGTGTAATCATTCAGCCTGCCTTGGAGAAAGAAGTCATGCCAGAGGTCTAACTGAACATAAACATGCTTCTCTGCTCGCAAATGGAAAAATAAATCCGATAATTACTGATCAGTCATTGCAAAATCAGTAAAACATTGAGAGAACATCTTCTGTCCATGATCTGATGGCAACATGTGCCTAAGACAATGTTGGTTTTTAACAATGAAACGGCATGGATATGTTGACAGAGAATTGTACGTGACAAATACAATTCAGATTGTTATTCCAGAATCAGAGAGGGCAGGTCTGGGTGTTGATGATATCAATGTTAAGGAACTGTGATGAAGTATCATTTACTGACTTCAATTACATTGTGATTATGCCATTGTGGAAAAGACAGAAGATGGAGAGGACTGGGGGACATGGCTGTTCAAACTGGGAAGAGGTACATTGATGTCCCCTAGTTATCAGTATTGGAACGTTTGTTTTTATAAGTCATCTGAAGAACAGATTCAAGGATACAGCTACATTGAGAAATTAGTAGAGACAATATTAATGAAATACATTTATGTAATAAAAAATACAGCGACAAAATGATTTTCTATACAGACCAAAATATGTAAAGATAAGGTTGTTAAAATGCATTCATAATATTGAGTTATATAAGTTGAAATGTGGATTAGAAAACTGGGAAAGTGGTGTGCAAACTTTATCAATCATTATTTGATCCAGAGCAGAGATGTTGATTTCCCCTCTGTCAGTGATTCCCCTCACTGATGTCCTCTATCCCAGTCTGTCACACAGTATCTGGAGGTGGGGTGGGAGTGGTGGGTGGGGTTATCATTTTCTGCTGCTCATGGCACAGTTTATTTTAAAAAATCTACCATCGCCATGTAACTAACCTACTGGTCTATTGGGTCCTGTTTAGCGGTCAGTAACATAGCTCTGTGATATTATTGGAAATAAATGATCTGGGATGACAGCCAGTATCAGCAGAGTGGTCACACAGTATGTGACCCAGACAAAGGGCTTGCAGTTCAGAGGAATTTCTAAATAAAACTTCCAACCTCTGTCTGTCCGTATTTATCTATCCTCATGCTGTCTTCTGATCGATCTGACTTCACCCTCATCTAACACTCTTCCTCTCCCACTCAGTGAGTCGCTCCCCTTTCTATCCTCTCTCAGTTTATCTCCGTTCACTTTCTTTTCCTCTGTTTATTTCTCTCTCACACCATCTATCTCCAAACTCTCTCTCTATCTCCAATTGTGCAGTTGAAGTGCTTGTGACCCCATAATGGGTTGACTGACCTCCACCGGCGTTATAATAAATCGGCAGTTCTCTGACCAACAATAAATACTTTAGGTGCCTGGACAGATAAGCTGGTCCGGTGACAGGTACAGTGCGCAATCACCCATTACCTCTTCCTGTTCTTCTCTGATCTTCATCTGCCTTGAGATGTCTGTGCAAACAAAATAGACTGAATGAAATTGGAGCAGTCCAGGAGACATTCCTGAGTGTGTATTTCAATCAGGATTTAATGGAGGATGAGATTCCAGAATAACCTAAACAATGAATGAAAAACAGGGCAACACAAGAAATAGCACCTGAGTACCACATGTGGCACCAAGTAGGCCTCATCATATTATCGCTAAATTATCAATCCAGAAATTCAGCGTTTGTTCTGTGGTCCCAGGTTCGAATCCCACCACTGCAGATGGTGGAAATTCAACTCAATAATTAAAAGAAAAACTGGAATTCAGAATCTACTGATGAGAATGAAATCATTGCCAATTGTCAGAAAAGAAAAACCATTTGGCTCACTAATATCCTCCAATGTAGTAATCTTCCATCCTCACGCCAGACCCAAAGCAATGTGATGACTCTCAATCGACCTCTGAAATGATCTAGCGTGTCATTCAGATATACCAATCGCTACAAAATCTCAAAGAAATGAAACCGGGGGGACCAACAGTTATCGATCTGACAACCGGAAAAAGTCAGTTGCAAACATCACTGTCGAACCTGCAAAGTCTTCCTTTACTAACATCTGAGGGCTAGTGCCAATATTGGGACAACTGCCTTACAGACAAGTCAAGCAACAGCCTGACATAGTCATGCTCAGGAAATTATACCTGAGAGATATACCCCAGACACCACCAACACCATCACTGGACATGTCCTAGCACAATGTCAGGACCGAACCAGCAGAGGGGGCAGCTCTGTGCGATACATTCTGGAGATAGTTGTTCTGCGAGTCCAAAAATTAACTCCAAACCCAATTAAGTTTTATTGCTTTAGATTAAACGTGGGTAAAGCAGCCCTACTGATTACTATGTAACATCATTCCTCAGCTGGATCAGGACTCCTCCATGTTGAACAACACTTGAAGAAAGCACTGACTGTGAAAACGGCACAAAGTGTATTCTGGCTGAGGAATTTCAAAGTCAACCACCAGCAGTGGTTTGGCAGCAGTACTACTGATCGCGCTGGTCGGGTCATAAAGGACATATCTACTTGACTGGGTCTGCAGAAGGTAGTGAGGGAATGAACGAGAGGAAACAAAAACATACCTGACCTCATCCTGACCAATCTGCCAACTGCAGATGCATCTGTCCGTGACAGCATCGGAAAAACTGACCACCGCACTGTGGTTGAGTAGACAATGTCACACGGTCATATTGAGAATACACTCGACTGTGTTGTGTGGCACTATCACCATGCTAAATGGCACAGCATTCAAACAGATCGAGCAACTCAAGACTGAGCACCCAAAAGACGCTGTGGTCCATCAATAGCAGAAGAACAATACTCCAGCACAATCTGTAATCTCATGGCGCAACATATAAACCACTCGATAATTACCATCAAGCCAGAGGATTAACCCTAGTGCAATAGACAGTGGAACAATGGGAAAAAGCTGCTCAAATCTATTATGTACATAAAACGCATGACAAATTCTTCACAGCCAAATACCACCTCATCAGTCTACTCTCCATCATCAATAAAGTGATTGAAGGGCTCATCAACAGTGCTATCAAGCAGCACCTTCTCAGCAATAACCTGGTCAGTGACACCCAATTTGGGTTCCACGGGTCCACTCAGCTCCTGACCTCAACACAGCTTTTGCTCAAAAATAGACAAATGAACTGAATTCCAGCACTTGAAAATCAAGGCTAGATTCATTCAAATGTGGCATCAAGGAACCCAAGCAAAAAGGATATTGCGAGCAAGTACTTCATTATTGGAGTTATACCTGACAGAAAGGAAAACGGTCATTGTTGTTGGAAGTCAGTTATCACACTTCCAGAATATCTCTGCAGTAGTCCCTCAGGAAAATGTGGACGTAGGTTTGCTCCATGAGCTGGAATGGTCATTTTCAGATGTTTCATCATCATACTAGGTAATATCTTCAGTTGCCCTCCGGATGAAACCTAGGTCCAAACATCTGCTGTTTCAAGAATGGCCTTTTCTCCATCATAAGGTCAGAAGTGGGGATATTCGACGATGACTGCACAATGTTCAGCACCATTCACAAATGCTCAGGTACGGAAGCAGTCCATGCCAAAATACAACAAGATCTGGACAATATCCAGGCTTGGGCTAATAAGTGACAAGTAACACTCGCACCACACAAATGCCAGACAATGACTCTCACCAATAAGAAACAATATAACCACTTGGTATTCAGCAGCATATTTCTCAATAAATTCCCCTCCCCACCACCCTATCAATACACCTGGGGTTACCATTGACCAGAAACTCAACTGGACTCGCCACATAAATATAAGAGCAGATCAAAGACGAGGAATACTGCGCGAGTAACTCACCTCCTGTCTTCCCAAAGCATGTTCACCATCTACAAGGCACAAGTCAGGAGTGAGATGGAATACTCCCCAATTGCCTGAATGAGTGTAGCCACAACGACACTAAAGAAGCTTGACACCATCCAGGACAAAAGAGCACAATTGATTAGCACCACATCCACTCCATTCAACACCAACGATGAGTAGCAGCAGTGTGTACCATCTACAAGACAACACCTTCCAATCCAACGAGCACATCCATCTTGAATTACAAGGGCAGCAGGCTTTTGCGAACACCTTCACCTTCAAACTCCCCTCCAAACCAGTCAACATCCTGAGTTGGAAATATATCACTATTATTTCACTGTTGCTGGGTCAAAACCCTGGAATTCCCTCCCTCGTAGCATTGTGGATCAACGCACAGCAGGTGGACTGCAGCGGTATAAATAGGCAGCTCAGCACCACCTTTTCAAGGGGGCAACTTGGGATGGGCAAGAAATGGTTGGCCCATCCAGCGATTCGCATAAACAAGAGTTAAGTTTTAAAAGTTCCAAGTTGAACACCTCGATGGGACAGGTTTTCTGATTTGAACATGAACAGGAAAGCAATGTTTCTGATACTGAACATTTTAGACCTTTCTATTATTAGAAAGGTGTTCAGTGTTCCATGACATATTGTTGCTGAGTGCGGTGATAAATTGCACCTATTTTATTAAATGAAACAATATTAGTGTAACAGGATCAATCCTTCAAAAATACCAGACTGAAAATGACAATCATCGTCGAGACAATGTACTCCCGCCAGATGAGACTCACAGATAGCAGATTATATTCAACATATTACCGCGCTACTGGTTAACACTGAATCCTGCCACTGTCCAAATTACAGGGGTTACCATTGACCAGAAGGTGAAGTCAAATCAACGTACAGAAAGAATGGTTACAAGAGCAGGTCTGAGATTTACAATTCTGCACTGAATAATAGACTGTATGACAATACGGGCATGTGATATAGCAATAGATTTAGGCCATTCAGCCTATCGCTTCATTCTGAAACTGTACCATTTTGTCATGGCCTCTAAAAGTAGTGAAAATATCTTCGAAACTCAAACTATATCAATCTTTGCAGTAATCAGTCAGTTTCAATCGATGCATCACCCCCATTCTTCTAAATTCCATTGAGTACAGACATAGAGCCCTCAACTGCCGCTCATATAACAAGCCATCATTCCCAGGACAGATCATGTCCAACACCCATTGATCCTTCCCCAGAACAGCTCATAATAATCTAAATGCCGTCTGACCATAGCCCATTACATTCGCAGCAATATGTCTCCGCTCTTGTATTCTAACTCTCTTGAAATAAATGTGAGCATCGCATTTGCTTTCACACCTGCCAACTGCACCTGTGCATTAACCGTAAGAGAGGACGAGGACTCCAAACTCGTTTCGTGCTTCAGATTTCAAGAAGCCTTTTAAAACATAGTGTCTGCCTGTATTCCGCCTACTGAAGTGCAGAATCTCACAAGTTCCCATATTGTGCTCCATCATCCATGTGTTTTCCCAGTGTCTTAAACTGTCCAAGTCTTTCTGCCGCCTCCCCACTTCCTCAATATCACCTGCCCATCCAATCACCAGTCCTTAGGTAGTCAGGAAGTGCAATTTACATCAACCATCTCATCTGTAAACTGAGGAAAACTGCCGTCAGATGAGATGGTTTACGTAAATGGCACTTCCTGACTACCTGAGGACTGTCCACCATTGAAAAGGCACAACGCTCAAGATGCTTGACTCCAATCAGGTTTAAGCAGTGGCTTGACTGGAATTACACCTGCAAAGTCTTCACTCCTTGTGCCACTGGCCATGACACCCTGCCCACCATTTTATTGTGAATTTACCCCCTTGTGGTGACAATGAACTTGATGGTGCACAATCCCAGTCTATTAATGGCAATCTGTCTCAATGCTAACTGTGTGGTGCTTACACCAACCAATGTAATTGTGTGTTGAAGAGGGAGGTGGGGTGAGGAGATGTCGATCATGAATGACTGTGTGACTGTCACTGAGGGCTGACACCGGCCGCGAAATCCCCAGATGTACCTGCGTCTGTTGTCACCGCTGCAGACATGGTCAGTCTTTCAGTGAGTCAAATCAAAGAAAGTGATGGGCCTGGAGAGTGTTCTTGGCTGAGCACTCAGATCCTGTTTGTACCAACTAGCAGAGGTATTCACATACAACTTCAGCCTCTCCCTCCTGAAGCCGAAGTCCCAATCTGATTCAAGAAGGCCATTATCATCCTCGTAAGTGAGAAAGCACATGGAACGTGCCCTTATAGACTACCACCCAGTGGCTCTGACCTCAATAATCATGAAGTGCTGTGAGAGGCTGGTGATGGTCTACACCAACACCAGTCTCTCAGCCTGACCTGCTGCCCTATAATTTGTCGACTGATGTAACGGTTTCACAACAGATGCTATTTCCGAGCCTGCACGCATCCCTGGAACATCTGGGCAACAAGGACACCTACACCACAATCCTGCTCATTGACTAAAGCTACACCTTCAAAATCATTATTCCCTACAGACTAATCACAAAACTCTTCGACGTTGGTCTCAGTTTGACCCTCTCCAACTGGATCCTCAGGTTTCTGAGCCAAAGACCGCAATCGTGAAGATCGGTAAAATCACATCCTCCACAATGGCACTCAACACTCAAGCTGCGGGAGGATGTGTTCTCAACACTCGAAAATACTCCCAGTACACCCACGGCTGTACCCTCAGCCCACTACTGTCCTCCCTGTACACCCATGGATGTGCCCTCAGCCCCTTACTCTACTCCCAGTGCACCCACGGATGTGTCCTCAGCCCCCCACTATTCTCCATGCACACCCCCGTTTGTGCCATCAGCCCGTTACTGTATTCCATGACGTCTCAGCCCTCAGCCCCTTACAGTACTCCAGGTACACCCACGGCTGTGACCTCAGCCCCTTCGTGTGTTCCCTGTACATCCACGGCTGTGCCTGCAGCCAACTACTGTACTCACTGTACACCCACGGTTGTTTCTGCAGCCACTACCGTTCTCCCTGTACTCCCACTGTTGCGTCCTCTTCCCCCAAATGTCCTCTCTGTGCACCCATGGCTGTGTCCTCAGCCCCCTACGAACTCCCTGTACATCCACGGCTGGGTTTCAAATTCCAAACAACGCCAGCTACAAGTTTGCTGATGTCAACACTACAGCAGTACGGATATCAAACAACAACGCGTCAGAATATAGAAAAGCGATAGAGAGCTTGGTGGCATGGTGTGTTGATATTGACCTCTCTCTCTAATCCGGCAAACGTCGAGGACTGATCATTGACTTTATGAAGAAAGGAGGGGAAAACACGCCGTCCACATCAACCGTTTGAGGGAGTGCAGAGCATCAGGTCCCTCCGAGTGATGGTAACTCACAACCTGTCCTGAACTTCTCACATAGATCCGACGGTCGGGATGGTTCAACAATGCCTCTCCTTCCTCAGGTTGTTCAGGAAATTCAGCATGTGCTACATCTACAGATGCACCAATGAGAGCGTACTGTCCCGGTGCATAAGAGCTTGGTACGGCAACTGCTCGACTCAGGACCCTGAGAAACTACAGAAGGTTGGGTGCACAGCTCTGACCAACACGGACTCTAACATCCCAACCATTGATTCAATTTGCATGGCTCGTTGCCGCAAAAAGACTGCCAACATCTAACCTAGATTACTGAGGGAAGGGAGACAGGAAATAGCTGGGGCAATATCAGATATCTTTGTCACATCCTTGAACATGGCTGAGGTCCCGGATGTATGGGCAGTTGTTAATCCCCTTGTTTAAGAAAGGTAGTAGGGACAATCCAGTCAATTATAGACCGGTGAGACTGATGTCACGGGGAAGGGAACCTGCTCAAGAAGATACTGAGGGATAGGATCCATTCTCATTTGGATGAAAATAGTCTTATCAGTGATAGGCAACATGGTTTTGTGCAGGGAAGATCATGTCTTACCAACTCAATAGAATTATTTGAGGAAAAGACAAAGTTGATTGATGAGGGAGTGACTGTAGATGTCATGTACATGGACTTCAGGAAGGCGTTTGATATGTTTCCTCACGGTCGCGCTATGGAGAAAGTGAAGTCACATGGTGCTCTAGCAACGTTGATAAAGAACTGGCTGGGCAACAGGAGGCAGGGAAAGGGAGTTTCTCAAAATGGAAGACTGTGACCAGTGGTTTAATTTAAGATGTTTCTGGAAAAATATATGCATGATCAGGGAGCAAAGAGTTACAGATCCTTAGAAAATAGGCGATAGGTTTAGATAGAGGATTTGGATCGGCGCAGGCTTGGACCACCGAATGGCCTGTTTCTGTGCTTGGATGCTCTTTGTTCTAACATTATCAAAGACCCATCAGACCCAGTAATGGTGTGCTCCAACCTCTTCTATCAGGCTAAAAAGTACAGAAGCTTGAAAACACAGAGCAGCAAGTTCAGGAACAGCTTCTTCCTGACTATTATTAGACTGTTGAATGTACTCTCTAATCTCAGATAAAGCTGACCTTGTTCATGTTGATCTCGCCAAGTGCACTCCCTGTGCAGCGTAACCTACATGCCTCTCAGACATGTTTTACAGCCATTGTTCTGTACATCCTTGCTTACTATGATCTGCCTGTATATCTTGGTACACGTCAAAGTAAATCCACACCTCCCTCCCCACAGCTCCCTCCAGAGCTCACTCCGAGAGCGCTCCAGTCCTCACCCCGAGGTCCTCCCATTCCCCATCCCTAGCTCACTGTGGCTCCATCCCCAGCTCACCGTGTGCTTTGTATCTCACTATTTCTCTCACACTGTCTTTTTCCCTGCTTTTCTTTTCTCTGTCTTCCGTTTCTTTCCCTGAACTTACTATCTCCACTTCTCCCTGTCCATGTGACTGTTTGTTTCTTGTTCTGTTGCCTTTCTCTGTTTAACTCACTGTCCTTTTGTTTCCCTCGCAATGTTTCTCTCTCTCTCCTTCTACGTGTCTGTCTCTTTCTCCCTCTTATGATGGTGATGGCTTCTCTTATCTTTTGAAGCATGTGATGGCTCTTTGGCTTGACGTTGGCGATACAATAAATTCACTTGTGTTTTGGTATAGAACATAGAACATAGAACATAGAACATAGAAGAATACAGCGCAGTATAGGCCCTTCGGCCCTCGATGTTGCGCCGATCCAAGCCCACCTAACCTACACTAGCCCAAGATCCTCCATATGCCTATCCAATGCCCGCTTAAATGCCCATAAAGAGGAAGAGTCCACCACTGCTACTGGCAGGGCATTCCATGAAATCACGACTCGCTGAGTAAAGAACCTACCCCTAACATCTGTCTTATACCTACCATCCCTTAATTTAAAGCTATGTCCCCTCGTAATAGCTGACTCCATACGTGGAAAAAGATTCTCACTGTCGACCCTATCTAAACCCCTAATCATCTTGTACACCTCTATCAAGTCACCCCTAAACCTTCTTTTCTCCAATGAAAACAACCCCAAGTGCCTCAGCCTCTCCTCATACGATCTTTCTACCATACTAGGCAACATCCTGGTAAACCTCCTCTGCACCCGTTCCAGTGCCTCCACATCCTTCCTATAGTATGGTGACCAAAACTGCACACAATACTCCAGATGCGGCTGCACCAGAGTCTTATACAACTGCAACATGATCTCAGTACTCCGAAACTCAATTTCTCTACCAATAAAAGCCAGTACGCCATATGCCTTCTTCACCGCACTATTTACCTGGGTGGCAACTTTCAAAGATCTGTGTACATGGACACCAAGATCCCTCTGCACATCCACACTACCAAGTATCCGATCATTAGCCCAGTACCCCATCTTTTTGTTACTCTTACCAAAGTGAATCACCTCACACTTAGCTACATTGAACTCCATTTGCCACCTTTCTGCCCAGTTCTGCAGCTTATCTATATCCCGCTGTAACCTGCCACATCCTTCCTCACTGTCTACAACTCCTCCGACTTTCGTATCATCCGCAAACTTGCTCACCCAACCTTCTAACCCCTCCTCCAGGTCATTTATAAAAATGACAAACAGCAATGGTCCCAAAACAGATCCTTGCGGAACACCGCTAGTGACGGCACTCCAAGATGAACCTTTGCCATCAACTCCTACCCTCTGTCTTCTTCCAGCCAGCCAACTCCTAATCCAAACCTCCAACTCACCCTCAATGCCATACCTCCGTATTTTTTGCAGTAGTCTACCATGGGGAACCTTATCAAACGCCTTACTAAAATCCATATACACCACATCTACCGCTTTCCCCTCGTCCACCTCCTTAGTCACCTTCTCAAAGAATTCAATAAAGTTTGTGAGGCACGACCTGCCCTTCACAAAGCCATGCTGACTATCCTTGATCACATTATTCCTATCCAGATGTTCATAAATCCTATCCCTTACAATTCTCTCCATGATTTTGCCCACAACAGAAGTCAGACTCACCGGCCTATAGTTACTAGGGTTATCCCTACTCCCCTTCTTGAACAAGGGAACCACATTTTCTAGCCTACAATCTTCTGGCACGACTCCTGTAGACAACGAGGACATAAAAATCAAGGCCAATGGCTCTGCAATCTTCTCCCTTGCTTCCCAGAGAATCCTAGGATAAATGCCATCAGGCCCAGGGGACTTATCTATTTTCACCCTTTCCAGAATTTCCAACACCTCTTCTCTACATACCTCAAAGCCATCCATTCTACTTAAGTGTGACTCAGTATTCACATTGACAACAATGTCCTGTTCCTGAGTGAATACTGACGAAAAGTAGTCATTCAGTGTCTCCCCAATCTCTTCAGCCTCCACACGCAACTTCCCACTACTATCCTTGACAGGACCTATTCCTACCCTAGTCATTCTTTTATTCCTGACATCCCTATAGAAAGCCTTAGGGTTTTCCCTAATCCTACCAACTAAGGACCTTTCATGTACCCTCCTTGCTGCTCTTAGCTCTCTCTTCAGGTCCTTCCTGGCTACCTTATAACTCTCAATCGCCCCAATTGAACCTTCACGCCTCATCTTTACATAGGCCGCCCTCTTCCATTTAACAAGGGATTCCAATTCCTTATTAAACCACGGCTCCCTCACACGACCCTTTCCTCCCTGCCTGACGAGTACATACTTATCAAGGACACTCAATAGTTGCTCCTTGAACAAGCTCCATATATCAATTACGCCCTTGCCTTGAAGCTTACTTTTCCAAGCCACACATCCTAAGTCATGCCTCACCGCATCATAATTTCCCTGCCCCCAGCTATAACTCTTGCCCTGTAGTGCACACTTATCCCTCCCCATCACTAGAGTGAAAGTCACCGAATTGTGGTCACTGTCCCCAAAGTGCGCACCTTCCTCTAATTCTAACACCTGGCCTGGTTCGTTACCCAGAACCAAATCCAGTATGGCCTCACCTCTTGTTGGCCTATCTACATATTGTGTCAGGAAACCCTCCTGCACACATTGGACAAACACTGACCCATCTAACGAACTTGAGCTATAGCTTTCCCAATTAATGTCAGGAAAGTTAAAGTCCCCCATAACAACCACCCTATTACTTTCACTCTTCTCTTGAATCTTCCTCGCAATTCTTTCTTCGACGTTTCTAGGATGATTAGGAGGCCTGTAAAAAACTCCTAACAGGGTGAGCTCACCTTTCCTATTCCTAACCTCAGCCCAAACTACCTCAGATGGCGAGTCTTCATCCATCGTCCTTTCCACAGCTGTAATACTATCTTTGGCAAGCAATGCCACACCTCCCCCTCTTTTACCCCCACCTCTGACCCTACTAAAACATTTAAACCCTGGGACCTGAAACAGCCAATCCTGTCCCTGTTCTACCCATGTCTCCGTAATAGCCACAACATCGAAGTCCCAGGTACCATCCCACGCTGCAAGTTCATCTACCTTATTTCGTATACTTCTTGCATTGAAGTATACACACTTCAAGCCACTTTCCTGTTTACAGGCACCCTCCTTTGAAATTGATGCCATGTTCCTAACATCCCTACATTCCAGGTCCTGCACCCTAAAGCTACAGTCTGGGTTCCCATACCCCTGCAGAGTTAGTTTAAACCACCCCCCCCCCCTCCCCCACCAAGAGCACTAGCAAACCTCCCACCATGGATACTGGTGCCCCTCAGGTTCAGGTGCAGACCATCCTGTTTATAGAGGTCCCACCTTCCCCAGAAAGAACCCCAGTTATCCAAATACCGGAATCCCTTCCTCCTGCACCATCCCTGTAGCCACGCATTTAACTGTTCTCTCTCCCTATTCCTCGACTCTCTATCACGTATCTTGGACATAATTTAAATTTATTGGTTAAATTTCAATTGTTGTCAAAACAGCGAACAGAAATTAGCTATCAATTTAACAGCCAATTATTACATCTAAATATTTTGGAACTGTCTTATCCCAATACTGGCAACTGAAAGCATTCTATTCACATGCATAATAGTGTGGCGGTAACTGCTCTTCTCAGGACCAGAAGAAACTACAGACGGTTATGTGCACAGCCTAGACTATCACGGAAGACAACCTTACATCCATTTATACTTCTCATTGTCAGCGAAAGGCTGGCAACACCAAATAGCTCCCCAAAACCGATAATGGTCTCCTCCAACCTCTTCCAAAAGGGAAGAGATACACAGGTTTGTAAACATGGGCCAGCATGCTCAGGAACATCTTCTTCCCTACCGTAATTAGCCTGACGAATTGATATCTCTAACTTTTCAAATAATATTAATCTTGCTAACGTCGATCTTGCTTTGCACAGCTCCTGTGCAGCTGTCACCTTGTATGCGTCACTCTGTCGAAGTGACCTGTGAGGCTCAAGGTCTTCTCAAGGGCAATCAAAAAGTGAACTAATGCTGGCCCAGCCAGCGATACCAATATCCCATTAATAAATATAAGAAGATGACGACACTCAGGGAAGACAGACAGTTGGGATCAAATCACATTTAACATGATCTTAGATACATACAGGTTTCCCTCAGTAATTGAAAGTAGAGTGTTCCTACAAAACCTTTGTATAAGCTGATATGGCGTAAAGCGACGTAGCATTGATTTATGTGGGAAGGAAAAATCACTTTTCTTGGTAAAAGGGAAAACCCTCTACGGATATATTTTGGTTCGAGAAATCAGGACCTAATGGAGGTTTTTCGGAAAGGGAAGTTGCAAAACGCGAGGGATACATGTACTGGCATGGGCAAGACATTCAGGAAGATGGGAAAAGTTAAAAATAAATGAGGTGAATCTCACATTTTATTTCCATCCCAGCTGATCATCTTTCCCTTTGTTTGCTCTTTATTTCTTCTATCTCTATCTTTATCGATTAAACTCACTCCTCCTCCTCTTCTAAGCAGACTTTCCTGTCGCCAGCATTATTCACACGATTTTCCAGCTGCTTTCAGGTCAGAAAAGCTCCCCAGCACTTTGTGTTCTTTTCTTGGCATTTTTTATGAAATTTCAGACCTCCAGCATCTTTCTTTATTTGGTTTAACCTTCAAATTTGTTAATCCATGGGAAGTCGACATCTCTGTCCAGGGCAGCATTTGTTAATCATCACTAATTACCCTGACTGTGAGGCCATTCCACAAGCCAATAAAGTCAAGCACGTTGATATGGGTCTGAAGTCACACTTAACCCAGACTGGGTCGGAACATTAGATTTCTCTCCCAAAGCTCATCAGTGAAACAGGAAGATTTTCAGACAAAACATGGGTTTTATGGTTGTTTTTCGTGAAATTCACTTTTATTCCAATTCTTATCATTTTTATTTAAGTTCTGCCATCAGCTGTGGTAGGACGTGAAACAAATTGCTTGAAAAAATGTCTTTTGTTTAATAAGCTTTGCTCCTGAATTGCATTGATGGAAATTCCCACTATGATACATTGTTCTAATCATGAAGTAACGTCCGAGACAAGAACAATTTTGTGATTGAAATACTTGTAACTGGAAAAGTTGCCAGAAGAGAGCTTGAAAATAAAGTCTGAATTTTACCAACGTGCAGACAATGGTTTGTTCAGCCACAGCACTGACGCAGAGACGGAGATTGGGGATATTATGAGCTGGGAGTGGACAGGGTTGGTGACAGAGAGAAAACGAGACATAAATCAGTTCAGGGCAAAACGGGATATCGAGGTTGTGCACAGTTTTGTTCTCAGATGTCTGTAAGGGAATGGTCTGCAATTCAGATGAATGGAAACTGTAACTGAAATTGAAGATAAAAGTTTCTTTCTTTGACCAATATTGAAAACAGAAATTGCAATGAAGTTCAAAATTGTTTATGGGATTAATGAATGGACAGAAGTAGAAACCATCAACAATAGCGAGAACAGGTTAGTAACACACCCTCCACCCCGCCCAAAATAATAATCAGCACTGCTAATATCCGATATGGTCGAAATTCCCAAGAGAGTAAAATGTTGAAAAGACCCAAGGAAAGCGTCCTCCCCATTTGTGTAATTATCCAGTCCATTATTCTCAGATTCAGATCTGTCCTCTCCACGTCTGTGCAGCTGCTGATCTCTGTTACTGTTAGAGCTGATGCATCTGTTCCGACACTGGGATAGCGCAGAGTGAAGCCCCTCACCAATGGAGAGGGAAGCCCTCAGTGACACAGTTGCAATGCATGGAGACTGCCATCAATCACAGTCGCTGAGAAAACAGTTCAATACAACACATTCAGTTCACAATATAAATGGACTGGACGAGATGCTGACGTCGCTGGCTATTGGTCACATCTCCAATCATCAATTCCTCAAATGAAGTCAGTTGTGAGGGCGAATGATGGATATTTTCTTATGGCAGGCTGGATGACTCTGCCCTGTTGTACGTTTGCAATGCTGTAACCATCATTCCCAGTTTTTCTGCCCCTCCAAAAAAAAGAGAAATACAATCAGGATGTTGTTACTGTGCTGACCTCTCCTCCACGGGAACAAACGCGAGCGATCAGACTGTCAATGGGTGCAGTTGCCCTGAACATAGGCAGGAAGTGTGGACTTCTCTGAATGTTCCTCTCCCTGCTCTAATACGGAAACGTTGGAACTTGCATACAGAATATGCTTCAGTAAATTATTTATACAAATTGACAAACAGCTTAATGCAGTTTTATTTGTTGTGAAGCAATATTTTTTACGCTTTTTCCCCTCAGTCCAAAACCAAAAGTGATAAGCACAATGAACTTATTCATTAAGAATTATGAATTAATGAGTTGGATCAGGGAGGAATGGGGACAATAGCTGTGGAGACTACATGGGGAGTACAATGCTATTCTCCAGTCATCATCACTCTTTCTGACATATAGAATTAAATATAATGCACAACAAGGAACCAGCCAACGTTGGGAGATGCAATGCTGAATGACAATGTGAGCTAAACATGATAATTTTAAATGCGATAAAGTGAACTATATTTTATATGCACAATTTAATCATTTGGAATACAGATTGAGTAGGGTCACCGCACCAGAAACATTAACATTGATTTCTCTTCACAGATACTACCAGACCTGCTGAGATTTCCCTCCAACGTCTGCTTTTGTTTGAGATTGATCATGCTGTTCATATCTGGCAGGAAACATACAATTAAAAGCAGATACTTATAACAAAATGTGCAGGGCTATGGGGACAATAATAGTAGAGAAATTAGATCACTTACAGTGTGGAGACAGGCCCTTCGGACCAATAAGTCCACACCGACCCGCCACCCAGACCCATTCCCTTGCATCTAACACTACGGGCAATTTAGCATGGCCAGTTCAGCTAACCTGCACATTTTTGTGACTGTGGGAGGAAATTGGAGCACCCAGAGGAAACCCACGCAGGCACCAGGGGAAAGTGCACACTCCACACAGTCAGTCGCCTGAGGCAGGGATTGAACAGAGGGCTTTGGTACAGTAAGGCAGAAGTTCTAACCACTGTGCCACCATGCCGAATCGCTCTGCCTGCATTGAAAGACAAAATATGCTGCGTTTTGATCACCTTTGCTGTAATAATTCTATGTTACGCATTGAAAGCTTTTGGAGAGTGGAGAGACAAGCTTGTTCAGTGAAGGACACAGAGTGTCCCATCATCAATAATCTATTCCTATTATTTCAATGCAGTTCAGCTGCCTCTAAAATGTATTTTCAAACAAAATACATTTCCTGAGATTTACGGGATGTTCAGATTTTTTTTTACTTTGTATCTTCAAGAAGAAACAGGTTTCGGCTGTAATTCAGGTGTCACAGACACACCAACTGTAATAGGAATAGGAAATGACCACATTGTCCAAATATTACCAAGTGCAACATGTAGACCTGTCAAGCAACATGAAATATAGAGATAAGGGAAACATGAAATACAAACAGAAAATGCTGGAGAAACGAAAAAGATGAGGAAGCATCTGCAGAGATCAATATAATTAACATATGTGATATCAGGTGACACTGTTCTGGAAGGTCCTATTAGAATGAAAGGTTAATTCTTTGCATCTCTGCTCAGATGTTGCCAGATCTGCTGGGTTTCACTCCAGCTCTTTTGATTTCATTCTTCTTTCTGAACTGTGACAAAGTGTCTGATCTGAATGATAGCTGAAAAGCTGTTATCTCAGTTGAATCTCGATTAATTTGTTATGGACACTAAATGCGAAATTACGACGTTCCTATGTTTGACAGGGCTCTAAATATCGATGATGTATTGCATTGTGAGAACTTGCCATGAAAATGATGAAACAAAAGTTGCAGCAAATGGTCAGCAGGTCTGGCAGCAACTGTGCAGAGAAATCAGAGTTAAAGTTTCAGATCCAGTGACCCTTCCTCAGAACTGATGGTAACACGGAAAATGTTGGCTTATATGCAGAAGAGATGGATAGCTCTTAATGGAGACTGTTAGTAGCTAACAATAGGGAGTGAGTAATGGAAGGCTATGTGACAACTAGGCCCGGTGTATTGGTCGGGGGCTAGGACATTGGGGAGTTCAGGCCCGAAAATTATTGAACTTGATTTTGAATCCAAAGGGCTGCAGGGTCCGCACATGGAAAATGAGGTGTAGTTCTTGCGTAGAACACTGCAGCAATCCTGACACAGAGATAATGGCCAGGGAACAGGATGTGCTGTTAAACTGGCAGGCAACTGAAAGCTCAGAGTCATTTGCAGTGGTCCAACTTGGATGTTCTGTGAAGCGTTCACCCAGTCTACCCTTCATTTCCCCAATGTAGAAGAGACCACATTGTGAGCAGCGAATGTAGTAGATTGGATTGTGCTGCTTCACCTGGAAGGTATCGTTGAGCCCTTTGATACTGATGAGGAGGGAGGTAAATGAGAAAGTGTCATACCTCCGGCAGGGGAAAGTGAAGTGGACTTGAATAAAGAGTGTGTCCTGGAGGAAATGATGCCTCCAGAAGGTGGACAAGGGAGGAGAGGTGAATATGTGCAAGTGAGGCATCTCGCTGGAGGTGGGGGAAATGTGGCTGATGATCCTCTGCATGTGAATGCTGGTGGGATAGTAGGTAAAGACAAGAGAAACTGTGTTTCGAGAGGGAAGGAAAGGGGGACGCTAGAAGTACAGGAGATGGGTCAGACTCGGTTGAGGACCCTGTTGACAACAGTGATGGGGAATCCCTTGATTGAGGAACCAGGTGGACATTTCAAAGGCTTCCTTGTTGAATTTAGCATCATCAGAATCAATGTGGTGGAGACGGAGGAACTGGGGGAATGGAATTGAGTCTATGCAGGAAACCAGGTGTGAGGACGTATACTCCAGGTAGCTATGGGAGTCGGTGGATGAATATTGGATATCAGTGGCCCCAGAAATGGAAGCAGAGATGTTGAGGAAAGGAAGGAAGGAATCGGAGATAGACCAGATGAAAGTGATAGAGTGGTTCAAATTCCAAGTGAAATCGATTAACTTATCCAATTCCGGACAAGAGAGAGAAGCAGCAGCGATGATATCGTCTATGTATCAGACAAAGAGTTGTGGATGGGTGCTGGAATAGAACTGGAACAGGGAATGGTTGACGTACCACAAGAAGAAACAGGCATACCTGGGGCACACGTGTGTATCCATGGACTTCCTCTGTGTGGCACGAGCAGGCTGAAGCAATGGCAGTTCTGTTTGTGAATTTTTGGGGGGAGATAGAAGCGAGGTCTGCTATCAGAGGACCATCAGCTCTGGGGCAGTTTGGGGGAGGGGGCGAGTGGGACAGAAATCTCAAGATGAAATGTGGTCAGTTATTGTAGTTGATACAATGGTCTGATGTACCGTGGTAGGGTCATTGTGCAGGGGGAGATTAGAGGAGGTATCTGAGAGTGGGCGTTCAACCTCTACAATGTCGAAATCAGTCCATCAGACTATAGCAGCACGACCCGTATCGGCACAGTCTTAATAACACAGTCAGTGTTGGATCTAAGCACACGGAATGGAGGCTGTTCGGACAGTGATAGGTTGGATTTGGTGAGGGGAGTGCAGAGAAATTAAGACAACCAATGTCATGTTGGGATTTCTCAATGAACCGATTTAGTTCAGGTAAAGGCCAGAGAGTGGCGTCCAAGCAGAAGTGTTGCAGCTGGGTAACGGGGTCTATGGTGCAGGGAGAGGAATATTGTCGAAAGAAATGGGCACTAAGTTGAAGACAGCGGACGATCTCAACTGAATGTCATGCCTAAAATTCATTAAAGTGGAGGCACAGAGAGGTAATGCTCAGATATTTGCTGAGTACAGAATATTCAGCATCAGAGAGTGGAAGTTCAGGAGGGATGGTGAATAAACGACAGGAGGTGGAGTTGGGGAGGGCATGGAGTCAGAGGACAGTGTATGGGAGGGGAGGAAGATTCCAGAGGGTCAAGAGCGTCTCCACGTTGTTGCACATTGCGTGCCCAGTACATCTGGTTAGCACGACGAATGAGCTGGTGAATAAATTAGAATTGTGGAGTAGTGCAGCCTTGAGCCAACGTGATGTGACGCTGCTGGACAGAGAAAACGTTGATCTCAGTGGTACTGACATCGCATGATCAGTCCTCAGAAAGTAACTAATTGAAAATAATTGGGAAGGTAGTCTTAATGTAACGTCCTGATTTCACTGGAGTGACACTGAAGCAGCAAGGTCTTACTTTTCGGAGACTTTAGACCAAACTGTGAAAACATAATATTTCTTCATGCTATTAACAGGACAAATTTATCCATGGTTTTGGAAGGAACTAGCAAGGGCAGAGTTTATTTGTCACTCCCAAGAGCTCTGGGGAAAGTGTCATTGTTCGGTGAGGAAATTACCAGCGCAGAATTTCCTGCGATTCCCATTGACCACAGTTTAATCAGGATCCCTGATGTCACACGAGTCAAATACTACTTTCATGCAACGCAAGTTACTCTGCTCTCACCACAACTGACATTGGAAAATCAATTAAATGCAAAACGATCAAAAAAAGTACACGGCCTGTTTGAACAATGTGCTCACCCTACTCACAATATTTCAGGTAAAACTGATGCATGGATTTCTGATTCTGAGGAGAGGTTTGTCCTATTTGTGATGTGGCTGTTTGGTTAAGCACTGTGACAGAGACAAAAAGACACTCCACTCTGTTCCATGAGGAACACAACTAGCCTGTTCACCGTGCATCAGACAGTGACAGAAACACACTATTGTCTGTTCCTATTGGACATTGATCATCTCAACCTCATCATTTTCTGATGACAAATTGCACCACAGAAGCCAGCGGCTCCCGTCATCCCAGTTGGAAAGCAAAAAGGGGAGGGGATGGCAAGAGAAACTGGGAGTAACTGGGGAATTGATGTAACTAACAGGGGGAGTGGCAGAAGAAGAGTGTGAAGGGAGATCATCAGTGGAGAGTATGTAGCAGCAGGAGAGGCAGTGCAAGGGAAGTAGGAGTGTAAGAAAAGAGTAGGACGGAGGAGAAAGAATGACAGATGAAGTTTTAGTGTCAGGGAAAAGCTTGGTTTTAAGGAAGTGAGATTGGATGAGAAATCATCACTGTTCAAGAAAATCGGGATCTGGTTTCCATTCAAAATTAAGAAAGGATTTCTTCTACTCTCTCTTCTATCACTTGATTCTAGTTCAAGTTGTACATGCACTGCATATTTCTATATCTCCATCAAGAGCAGACGACATGTTCTTTTTCTCCCCTACTGTGGTATTTCAATATTTTTCATTTTTTTACATCATGTATTTGCTTCCAATTCAAGGTGGATATAAGAATTTGATTTGATCTTCTGCAGATTTCCCATAATATAGAATTTATTTGAACATTTATCCTCATCACGCTCACTGATTAAAACATGCAATGAATGAGTGCATGTCCATCCTGCAGATGAAAAATTTCTTCAGCTCTGGATATTGCAGGGAATGTTACAAAGAACAGTGCCACGCAAATTGCTAATGTTCCAGCGCAAGGTGCCAAACCCTAGTTTATCCTAAATTATTTACAATGCCAATAAATAAAACATGCAGAGAGGCAGAGTGTAAATTCTGAATTCAACTCTGTGTCAAAAATGCTATTTGTGGCTCCCTCATAAAATGTGTTAATTACATCACTCATAAATTCACCAAAATAGGAAAAGCAAGAGAATAGAATTGTCAAATCAGCCTCTAAACAACATCTGGAGAATAGGATGGAAATCACGGTTTGTTTGTGATATTCAGAAATGACGATTGTGAGAAAGTAGAACGTGGGAAGCAGAGGAATCATGACCAATATTGTAGATGGCATAAAAATGAGCTGGGTGGATCACAGTCAGGAGGAAAGTTTTAGGCCACAGGTGCATATAAAAAGATTATTCCAATAGCGAGATCAACTGAAATGGCTGATGAACTTTAACACCGATAAATTGGGAAGATGAAAGTTAGAAGTAACAAGACAAGTGAGTACTCAAAAGTGAGTATGAAAGAGGAGGGCTAAATTTGATTGTTTTTTTCCTTTTCAGCAGGGGAGGTTGAGGAGCGAACCAGGTACAGGTGTACAAGAGCAGAAGGAATATGGAGAGGGTGAACAGACAGCAGCTGTTTTCCACAGTCAAAGGATAAAAAAAAACAAATGGACACGCTTTTAAATTGAAAGGCAGGGGTTTGAGAGAGGATTTGTGGAATGCGTTTCGAACTGAGAGGGTAGTATGAATCTGGAATGCGTTGTCATGGAGGGTGGTTGAGGCGGGTAACCTCACAAACGTTTAAAAAGCTTTTGGATGTGCACTTGCTGGCACAGACGTGATAGGCCTGTTTTTCATTGCATGATTGTGTGCAGTGGCAGCCATGAACACTCTGATATATTCTGAAGCAATAAGCAACGGAGTTGCTGCTTTGTTCCTTTGACTGGACTCAGTAAGTGGCTACATCACAAAACAGCATCATCTCACGGAGCTTCAGCACTTACTCAATCACAGGCAGTCCAGCCATCTCAGGGAACATCCAGGGTAATTCATATGCTCAGTGCAAGCATTGTCCAATAATAACACTGATAAAATTCTAGCTTTTTGCCACCATTATTATAGCTACAGACATAGCATGAACACAGCTTTCCCCTCATTGTAATACAGACCTCTAGCAAAAAGAGACGTATTTCTCTGAAGCATAATAAATTCTATCCCAGGTATTCACTTTGACAAACTGCAATTTTTCCTATTTTTGCTGCCAGTTGTTTATCACAGAATTCCCCAACCCACTCCACCTCAAACTCTTTCCCCTTTAATATTTTCTTTTGCATTGTCTCCCTGATCTCACACACCTCACTCCCTCACATCCCCCACATTTTCCATCCTTAATTTGTTAATCCCTGAAAAACCTGTGCCTCGTCTCGATCATTTATTCCAACTCTCAACTCACATTTTGGACTGATTTAAGATGCAACCTGTCTTCTTTATACAGGTCCCATTTGTCATAGAACATAGAACATAGAACATAGAAGAATACAGCGCAGTACAGGCCCTTCGGCCCTCGATGTTGCGCCGATCCAAGCCCACCTAACCTACACTAGCCCCTATCCTCCATATGCCTATCCAATGCCCGCTTAAATGCCCATAATGTGGGAGAGTCCACCACTGCTACTGGCAGGGCATTCCATGAACTCACGACTCGCTGAGTGAAGAACCTACCCCTAACATCTGTCCTATACCTACCCCCCCCCCTAATTTAAAGCTATGCCCCCTTGTAATAGCTGGAAGATATCTCAAAAATCCAAAAATCTGAAACCATCAATCCTGAACGAGCTTTTTAACAGCATGTTAAGCTATACTGTCTTCCTCATCCTTCCCTCTTTTCCACATGGCACGAGGAGTAATCCAGAGATTACAGAGGATTGCTCTCTCTCTCTCCCTCTCGCAATCTCTCCCTTACTCTATCTCACACACACACATTCTTACACAAACAGACAGACAGACACCACATTACTTTGCAGAAGAATACAAATAACCTTAGAGTAATCAGAATGATAACTGGAATGAAGGATTCAGATAAAGTGCGGATTAGAGAAATTGCGCTTCTTCTGGATGTCAGTTTGCTCGATGAGCTGGAGAGTTCATTTTCAGATGGTGCATCACTATACTAGGGAACATTATCAGTGAGCTTCTGGTGAAGTGCTGGTATTATGTCCCACTTGATATTTAAGAGTTTAGGTTTCCTTGAGTCAGTGATGTAACTTCCAGTATTGGTGTATTTATGTCCGGTTCATTTTCTCAGAGAGTGTTAGATGGAATCAAGATCGATGTTTGTTGATGGAGTTTCCTTTGGAATGCTATGCTTCTAGGAATCATCGTGCGTGTCTATGTTTGGTTTGTCCTAGATGGATGTGCAGACGCAGCATAAATGGTGTACTTCCTCATCTGTATGTAAAGAAAAGTAGTGATCGTGGGTCATGTCTTTCTTCTGGCTAGTTGTTGTTCATGTATCCAGGTGGCTAGTATTCTGACTATTTTTCCAATGTAGTGCTTATTACAGTTCTTGCAAGGCTTATTCTTCCTGGAGGAGAACAGACAAAGATGTGAACGTATTGCGGTGCTCAAAAGTATGAAATAAAGTTGTAGAGTAAAACAGGAATACTCTGTTTCTGTTAGTTGGCATTACAGCACCAAGGAGATCTACTTTCAAGATTGTCAGCAAAAGAGCCAGGAGTGAGATAAGGAAAACTTCTTTATTGAGAAAGTTGTTTGGATTTAGAATGGACTACCTGGGAGAGTTTCGGATGAAGATTAAAAAGAGAACCGGTAATGTATTTGGAAATATGAATTCAACAGGCTGCTGAGATAGGGTTGGCAAACGTGAGGGGCTTGGGAGACATTCTTGGAGCTGATGTAAGCACAGTGGTCAATGGCCTACTCCTATACTTTAAAGTTTTGCTCTCTATCATGTGTCTGATGCAAAATAAGTCAGTACCACATTATTTCTCATTGTAAATGCTCGCAAATATCTGATTATTTAATGCAGCATAAGCATTTAAAATGCAAGTATTGCAAGACCAGCTTCATTATATAGTCTAATTATTGCTCAGAACATGACTATTTTAATTGTTGTATTCCAATTACTAAAACAAATCTGTCATTGCTTTGGCACAAATCTCTTTGAAAATGTCTGACTTTTCACTCACACGATAATATGTTCATCGTTTTTGTTAACTGTCCACATTTCATATTAAATAACATTCTTTCTAAAAATTAAATTTTTTCAAATTATTGTTCATTAAACTTTGATAGCACAAATCATTTATTTAGTTGAATATTCACAGTGCATGTTGAATTATAGCCATTTCTAATTCACTGGCAAATAGCTGAAGCTTGTACATTTCAGTGAGAAATTAAACTGATTGATTATATATAAATGTATAAGAACGCTAATTCTATTTGATTGTTCAATCGTTTGCTCATCCTGAACATGTAATCATTCAGAAGCCAACTACTTTCAAAATGTTGGAGTGACAATGCATTATTTTGAATCCTGACATTGTCTATGTTATTCTGATCTCCACAAGAGTTACATCCACGTTGTTTGTTCGATACAAAATAAAATGTACATTCTTTATTTCTGTGTTAGAAGATCTTCACAGGTGTTTATATTTTTGTTCCATAAATATAGAATCAACCTAATGCTTTTCAGAGATTATAGTTCAGTCGAATAATCATAGTTGACATCTTATTTTTGCCCAATTCATGAAACTTCGCACATATCTGATTAGTACATGAGTCACCTAACAGATTGTATCTGAAGAAAGCAGCAGCAAATGACATGTCAAGAATCACGTTGATAACTGAACTTGGCGGAGCCTGCCTGGTGTAGGACACCACACATACTGTACTGGCATTCAGTTGAATGTTGCAATGAACAACATAACTGGAAGTTTTGAGCTAACGCTCCTCCCTAGCGTCCTAATTTCACACACATCACTCCCTCACACATTCAACAATTGATAAGAGTCCACAGGCTGCGTGAAAAACAAAACACAGAACAGTACAGTACAAACCGACCCTTAGACCCTTGACGTCCCGCCGAATCTTTATCCGACTCGAAGATCGGGCTAACTGACATATCCTTCATGTGCCTATCCAATAGTCACTTAAATATCCCTAATGCAGCTGACTCTACTAACGCTGCATTCCAAGCACCCACCACTCTCTGTGTAATGAACCTACCTCTGACATCTCCTGAAACCTTCTTCCAATCATCTTAAAATTATGCCCGCTTGCGACAGCCATTTCCACTCTGCGAGAACGACTCTGGCTACCCATTACACCTATGCCTCTCAGCATCTTATACATCTCTATCAAGTCACCTCCCATTCTTCATTGCTCCAAGGTGAAAAGCCCTAGCGCCCTCAACTTTTCTTTGTAAGGCATGCCCTCCAGTCAAGGTGTTGTCGGCAGGATTGGCTGAGCATTTCAGGACCAGTGACCGTGACTCAAGCATTTTTAGCTTATTAAGGAAAAGACCAAAAGAAAAAAAGGCTTGAAAAATAAAAATAATTTGGATGATAGAGGCAGATTTTATCAAAAGTAAGACAGAATCTGGCCACCGTACAGTTACTTCGGGGTGAAACTGTAGCAAAACAGCGTGGGGATGGTGGGGATCACACGCTCAAAATGAAATTGATGAGGGTGTCACCACAACATGTTACAACAAAGATAAAAATTATGAAAACAAGCCCAGAGAGTTTGGGATGTCTACAAGTATTCAGAACAGAATTGAAAATGAAAGAGAAGCTTAAAGCACGCATAAAGTGAGCAGGTCAATGGAGGTCGCAGAAGAGTAGAGAACGTGCAGGGCTAAACTCAAGAAAATAATTAGAAGAGCAAAAAGCGGGGTGATTAAATCATTATTGGGCAGTATTATCAAGAATTCAAAGACATTTTTTGGTTTATTAAGAGTAAGAGGGTAACAACAGAAAGAATAGGGAGAATTAGGGACCGAGGAGGCAACCTGTGCATTGAGCCTGAGAATATCAAACACGTCCTGGATATTGGTCTTCACTTTGGAGAAGCAGTTCCTGGACAGAAGCTGAAGGATAATTGGAAGTTGATGCAGTATAAAAAGTAGGCAAATCTCTAGATCTGGATGAACTGTATCTTAGACTGATGTGGAAGATGAGGGAGGAGATTACAGGCTCTTAAATTTTGTGCTTTATTTTGTTTTGCCTCGGGCCACAGAGGTGGTGTAATCGAACAGGACAACATCTAATGTAGGTTCAACTTCCACACAGAGTGCTACAAAAAAAAAGCCATGGGATTAAAGACCACCAATTCTCACATCAGTGGGAGGGAAACAATTGCAGAAAATTGTGAAGGCTGTTGAGGAATGATCACGAAATATCTTCAAGGCTAAGATGCACAGATTTTTAAACAAGGGTTACAGGGAATACGCAGGAAAATGGAATGGAATGTTATCAGAATAAATGTACCCTAATTGAAAGTAAAAGCAGAGTCAGAGAGCGGATGGGCATACTGTCGCTCGTATGTCTAATGGCAAACCTTTTTTAATAGACTGTATTCACTGGAACATCAATATCTCTCCCTCCGGAGTGAGAAACAGTTTCGAATACAATCAATAGTTACAAGGAGTTCATAAATGCAGTACTAGTGGACAGAAAAGACCAGAGGACGGCGACAACGCGGATGGGATGTCAGGGTGAATATTTGCATCAGCGCAGTCACCATTACTAGGAGGAAGACCTCAGCAAGGCACACCCCCTCAAAATCAAGCATGAGCCTTGTGTTTAGGAGTGGTTAAGGTCCAAATAATACATCACTGTAGTGTCTCCATCCTCTCGGTCAGATCCACCGACGTCAAGCCGGTGTTCTTCTCCGACACTGCCTCCTGCTGGCCGTCTGTCACCTACAGGACGAGCAGCGGGCTGGTCAGGGAATGTGGAAGCTGAACACCAAGCTGTTGACCCCGGGAAACATTGAGGAGTTCAAAAGGGACTACGCAGGTTGGAAAACCGTGAAGTCCCTCTTTGAGTCCCCAGCGGACTGGTGGGAAACAGGAAAAGCAAACATCAAGAGGTTCTTCATCCTCAAACGTGTTCAGGAGGCGAGAGAGAGGCGGGGAAAACTGTCCCAGCTCCAGGAAAGTATGCAGAACCTGCTCTTGCTGCAGACGATGGGGGTGGATGTCACGGAGGACATCAAGGAGGTGAAGGGCCAGCAAGCCTCGCTCTTTGCTTCGGAGGCCTCCAAGATAATCTTTCGGTCCAGGGTCCGCTCGGTGGAGTAGGACGAGACGTGCTCACGTTTCTTCTTCCAGAAGGTGCACAAAGAGAGCTCTGTGCTCAGCAGCCTGAATGAAGAAGATGTCTCGCCAACGTCATCTCAGGCTGACATCATGAGGATCAGTAAATCCTTCTACGCCAGTCTGTACGACGCGAAGCCGACCGACAGCACGGCCTCCCAGTCGTTCCTGTCCTCTATCACGGAGGTCTTAGGCGACAGAACACGGGAGAGGCTGGACCTGCCGCTATCTCTGGACGAGCTGACCAAGGCCCTCGAGTCCTTCGAAAAGAATACAACTTCCGGAGGCGACGGCTTACCGGTCGAGCTCTATTCCGCTCTGTGGGACTTGATTGGCCAGGACCTGCTGGAGGTGTATGTCAGTATGCTTCGGGCAGGTACCATGAGTGAATCCATGAGGAAAGGCATCATCACCCTCGTCTACAAGCGGAAGGGGTAGAGGGAGGAACTCAAAAATTGGAGACCAATCTCACTGTTGAATGCAGATTACAAAATTCTGTCAAAGGTAATCGCCAACAGGGTCAGGTCTGCTCTAGGGTCGGTGATTCACCCTGACCAAACCTGTGCTGTGCCGGGGAAGCAGATCGCTGAGAGTCTCTCACTCCTCAGGGGTACGATCGCCTACGTGCAGGACAGAGGGTTGGACACCTGCCTGATCAGCCTGGACCAGGAGAAAGCCTTTGACAGGATATCACACACGGGTATGAGAGATGTTCTCTCCAAAATGGGCTTTGGGGAGGGAATCTGCAATTGGATCAGACTGCTCTACACCAACATTGTCAGTGCAGTCTCAATCAACGGGTGGGAATCAGATAGCTTCCCAGTCAGATCTGGAGTCAGGCAGGGCTGCCCCCTCTCTCCTGCCTTGTTGTGTGCTGCATAGAGCCATTTGCCGAGTCCATCAGGAAGGATGCGAGCCTGAGAGGGGTGACTATTCCTGGCAGCGGGGGCCTGCAGATTAAGGCCTCCCTGTACATGGATGACGTCGCCGTTTTCTGCTCGGATCTGCTGTCCATGCACAGACTTATGTACATTTGTGACCAGTTCGAACGGGCCTCGGGGGCCAAGGTAAACCGAGGCAAGAGCGAGGCCATGCTCTTCGGGAACTGGGCCGACCAATCCTCGATCCCCTTCACCGTCAGGACCAAACACCTGAAGGTGCTGGGTATTTGGTTCGGAGGGGCTGGGGCGTGCGCTAAGTCTTGGGAGGAGCGTATCAGCAAAGTGAGGCAGAAACTGGGCAGATGGAAGCTACAGTCGCTCTCCATCACGGGAAAAAACCTGGTCATCAGGTGTGAGGCACTGTCATTGCTATTATACGTGGCACAGGTTTGGCCTATCCCCAGAACCTGTGCCGCCGCAGTCACCCGGGCCATCTTCCAGTTTATATGGAGGTCAAAGATGGACCGGGTCCGAAGGGACTCACTGTATAAAGATCTGGGCAACGGAGGAAAAACTACACCCAATACCACCCTCACCCTGATGGCCACCTTTGTGTGTGGCTGCATCAAGCTGTGTGTGGATCCCCAGTACGCCAACACCAAGTGTCACTACGTACTGAGGTTCTACCTGTCCCCGGTGTTGCGAAGGATGGGCCTGGCCTCGCTGAAGAAACTAAACAAATAGAGCATTTGGGCTTATGCACTCCTTAATATCAAGCCCATGCTTGGACTTGAAGCGTGTCTTGCTGAGGTCTGCCTTCTCGTAGTGGTGACTGCGCTGATGCACATATTCATCCTGACAGCCAATCCGCGTTGTCATAGTCCTCTGGTCTTTTCTGTCGATGAGTACTGCATTTATTAATTCCTCGAATCTAATTATTGAACTCCAAATTGTGTCCCACTCCGGAGGGAGACCGGTTGATGGTCCAGTGAATACAAGCTATTACAAAGAGTTGACCATTAGACATGTGAGCGACAGTATACCCATCCGCTCGCTGAGTCTGCTTTTCCTCTCAATTAGCGTACATTTATTCTGGTAACCTTCCATTCCATTTTCCTGCGCTTTCCCCATAACCCTTGTTTAAAAATCTGTCCATCTCAGCCTTGAAGACATTTAGTGACCCAGCCTCAAAAATCTTCACAATTTTGGACAATTGTTCCCTCCCACTGATGTGAGACTTGGTGGTCTTGAATCCCATGACTTTTGTTCTGGCACTCTGTGTGGCAGTTGAACCTACATTAGATGTTGTCCTGTTCGAACACACCACCCCTCTGGCCAGTGGCAAAACAAAAAACAACACAAATTTTAACAGCCTGTAGTCTCCTCCCTCATTTTACACATCATTCTAAGATACAGTTCATCCAGATCGAGGGATTTGCCCACTTTTTATCCTGCATAACCTCCAGCTCTTCCTTAGCTTCTGTGTCAATTTGCTTTAGGTCACTCTGGCCGGAACAGACAGTGAATCCAGGAACTGATTCTCCAAAGTGAAGACCAATATGTAGTAAGTTACTACATATTATCTGGCTCTGTGCACAGGTTGCCTCCTCGGTCCCTAATACTGGCTATTCTTTCTCTTGTTACCCTCTTACCCCTAACAAACCGATAAAATGTATTTGGATTCTTTAAAGTATCGCCCACTAATGTTTTTTTTTATCACCCCCCTTCCCGCTTTTTGCTCTTCTACTTACTTTCTTGAGTTTAGCCCTATATTGTCTCTACTCTTCTGGGACCCCCCCATTGTCCTGCTCACTTTATTTCTCCTTTAAGCTTCTCTTTCATTCTTAATTCCGTTCTGAATATTTGTAGACATCCAAGCTTCACTAAGCTGGTTTTCCTAAATTTCACCCCCGGTATAACATGTTGCCGTGACATTCTCATCAATTCCATTTTGAACATGTGATCCCCACCACACCCATCACCACCCCATCTACACGCTGTTCTGCTACAGTTACACCCAGAAGGAACTGTACTGTGGCCAGATCCTGTCTTATTATTTGATAAAATCTGCCTCGCTCATCCAAGCTATTCTTATTTTTCAAACGTTTTCTTTTGGTCTTTTCTTTAACAAGCTAACGTACATGGGTCACGTCATTGATCCGACAATGATCTCCCAATTCTGACTGGCTTCGTTCCCCACAGTGAGGCCCGGCACAGCGCCGCCCATTGTTGTATCTGCTCCATATTTATATAAGAGGCTCTCTGGAATTAATGTCAAGACATCTGTCCCATCTTTTTACAAATTATCACTGCCTGAATGAATGTTTGGAATTGAAATGCCTGATTACAATGATCCTATTATTGTATTTACACACCTCAGCGAATTGGTTATATACCTGCTACTGTATTTTCTTTTATCTGGGTGTCTATAATATATTCGTACCAGTACGTCTGTCATTGCTTTGATCCTAACCTCAACCCACAAAGCGTCATTTGAATACCCTTCCAAGATATCATCCGTCCTTACTGAACTCATTGATCCATAACTAACAATGCAACACCACCTCTTTTACTCCTCTCCTGTGCTGCCTATAGTTCTTGTACCACAGAATATTGAGTTGTCCGCTCTGACCTCCCTCAAACACATCTATGTGATGGCAAAAATATCCACTTCTCCAGGTCACCCTTTTCACATCAGTCGGTCCGATAACATTCCCACCATTACGGTAAAGGACATCCAGTCTGGAATATGGCACTGGAATACTCTGTACCTCAGAGTTGTTCTGTCATTTACTATTTGTTGTCAAGCTGCATTTTCATGAACTAAAACTGTAACTCTGCGACTGAATGAATAATTGTTGAGTTGTAATTTCTTTTTCAATTAATCAAATTCAACGCTCCAGAACTGAACAGTCAGCTCCACATACAATGAATTTCTGCTGATTAATTCCCTGCTCAGTGTGCAGAGGAGTCAGCCCTCAGTAATGGAAAAAGTGAGGACTGCAGATGCCAGAGATCAGAGTTGAAAAGTGTGGTGCTGGTAGGAACAATGTCCCGTTTGAGGCCCTCCCTATGGGTACAGAACCGGGACCTCAACCGGGACCTTGGGTTCATGTCACTTTGCAGGTGACCACCATTGCGCTGCACACACCCAGATACTCCTACACACACGCACTCTCACATACACACGGACAAAGCTACACACAGATGTGCACACAGGCACCCACACACACTCTTACAGACACACACACTCCCACATGCACCCCTTCTCAGACTGAACACACTCTGCACTCACCACACAAACACACACACACACACATACATACATTTTCTCATACTCACAACTCCAAACCCAGACAGACAAACAAACACAGACAAAGACCCACATGCACACATAGATTTTGTGGGGTGAAATTGTACTTGCAGGGTCACAATGTACTTTGCTCAAAAACTGCATAGAATGCCAATCTCGTTTTAACACTCCCCTGTTGCACTAGTAAAACTGGCTGCGAAAATATTGGTTCGCCCTTCAGTGAATGTGCCATCAGTTCCTCCTGAACAGGTCAACTCTGTCACAGAAAAGCTCCCAATGGTCTAAAAATATGAATCCCTCCCACTGCACCAATTCTTTAGTCATATATTTATGTTGATATCCTCCTATTCTTACCTTCACAAGCTCATGACACTGGAAGTAATCTGGAGATTATCACTATCGAGGTCCTGGTTTTTAACTTTTCTCCTGGTTCTCAGTTAATCATTGTATAGAAACACATTCCTATATCTAACCGTTTCATTTGCACAATCGTGCACAATGACTTCTGGCTGCTCACCTTGAGAACTTTCAGCAGCCACTCAGAAACATCCTGGATCCTGAAACCTGAGAGCCAACACACCATCTGAGTTGCCCGTTTGAGGCCACAGAATCTCCGATCTGTCCTCCCTAACAATCAAATCTCCTATCTCTAAGACCCTGTTTACCTTTATCCTTTCCTGCTGCTCCCCAGATTCAGTGCAACCATCTTGGCTACTGCACTTTCCCTTGACCAGTCATTCCCTGACACCTATCGCCCATCTCCCAACATACACAAAACCAGTATCCAGAATGGTATACTTGGTTTCGAGAGGAATAACCACAGGGGATTCCTGAACTTTCTGCCTACTCACTTCGCCATTCCTGGTGGTCGCCCAGCTATTCTCTGCTTGGAACACGACAGGAAGCAAGGAAAGCCTGTTGGATTAAATTGCTTTTAATTAAATGGAACTGGACTGACAGGTAAGGCAGATGAAGTCAGGGCGTTGATCTTTACATGAGACTGGAACATTATAGTCCTTACAGAAACATGGCTAAGGGAAGGACTTGCGTGTGATCACCTCACGAAAGCTTTTATGTATGAACTGTTCCGTATCTCGGATGATCCAGAGTGCTCCTGAACACGGTCTTCCAGGAGCTGCAGCAGTGTGCACTGCCCACGCGTGTAGTCATCAGGGACAGTGGAAATCTCCCCGAGCTCCCACAAACCGCAGGAGGGACATGCAACTGCCCTAACTGCCATCTCCATTGCTGTCAGACTAGCGTTAAAAAGAGTTTACCGGAGCTTACCTTTACCTTTTGCTGAACCGCTGCTCACCGATGTCTCTGGAACCAAAGCATTACTACCTCTTCTACCACTCACAGTACGTGAATAGACCACTCCACATTTAGGTTTGGTTAGGGAAGGATGGAGACACTTTTTTTTATTTCAAAAATATACTTTATTCATAAAATAATTTGATGGTCTGTACAGTTGGTCATGCCATACATATGTAAACATGTACATACAGAGATCAAAACTTATCATTTTAATACAGGTCTGTACATTTTTTGATCATATGCCCATATAATTAGCCGAGGCATCAGTAGAGCCCAAATGACTGCATGGGCCCCCTGTTCTTCGTTAGGCAGGCAGACTTTACACAGTGGTCTTTCCCCACCGCGCCGTGGCGGCAGCTGCCCCAAGCTTCAGCGCGTCCCTCAACACGTAGTCCTGGACCTTGGAATGTGCCAGTCTGCAACACTCAGTCGGGGTCAACTCCTGCAGCTGGAAGATCAGCAGGTTTCGGACCACCCAGAGAGTGTCCTTCACTGAGTTGATGATCCTCCAGGCACAGTTGGTGTTCGTCTCGGTGTGCATCCCGTGGAACAGGCCGTAGAGCACGGAGTCCCGCGTCACGGCACTGCCCGGGACGAACCTCGACAAACACCACTGCATTCCTCTCCAGACTTCCTCTGCATAGGCACATTCCAGAAGGAGGTGTGTGACAGTCTCGTCCCCCCCGCAGCCGCTTCGAGGGCAGCATGCGGTGCGGCGGAGAGTCCGGGTGAGCAAAAAGGATCTCACAGGCAGAGCTCTTCTCACCACCAGCCAAGCCATGGTGCTTGTTGGAAAGTTCTGGCGATGAGACATTCTGCCAAATGGCTTTGACAGACTGCTCAGGGAACCACTCGACAGGATCCGCCCTCCCCTTTTCCCAAAGGGTCTCAAGGACACTACGTACTGACCACTTCCGGGAAGGATGGAGACACTACAGTGATGTATTGTTTGAACCTTAAGCACTCCTAAACACCAGGCCCATGCTTCGATTTGAGGGGGGGGTGCCTTGCTGAGGTCTTCCTCCTAGTAATGGTGACTGCGCTGATGCAAATATTCACCCTGACATCCCATCCGCGTTGTCGCCGTCCTCTGGTCTTTTCTGTCTACTAGTACTGCATTTATGAACTCCTTGTAACTATTGTTTGTATTCGAAACTGTTTCTCACTCCGGAGGGAGAGATGTTGATGTTCCAGTGAATACAGCCTATTAAAAAAGGTTTGCCATTAGACATACGAGCGACAGTATGCCCATCCGCTCTCTGACTCTGCTTTTACTTTCAATTAGGGTACATTTATTCTGATAACATTCCATTCCATTTCCCTGCGTTTTCCCTGTAACCCTTGTTTAAAAATCTGTGCATCTCAGCCTTGAAGATATTTAGTGATCATTCCTCAACAGCCTTCACAATTTTCTGCAATTGTTTCCCTCCCACTGATGTGAGACTTGGTGGTCTTTAATCCCATGGCTTTTTTTTTTTTGTAGCACTGCTTCTCCAAAGTGAAGACCAATATCCAGGACGTGTTTGATATTCTCAGGCTCAATGCACAGGTTGCCTCCTCGGTCAGTAATTCTCCCTATTCTTTCTCTTGTTACCATCTTACCCTTAATAAACCAAAAAATGTCTTTGAATTCTTGATAATACTGCCCAATAATAATTTAATCACCCCGCTTTTTGCTCTTCTACTTATTTTCTTGAGTTTAGCCCTACACGTTCTCTACTCTTCTGCGACCTCCATTGACCTGCTCACTTTATGCGTGCTTTAAGCTTCTCTTTCATTTTCAATTCTGTTCTGAATATTTGTAGACATCCCATACTCTCTGGGCTTGGTTTCCTAATTTTTATCTTTATTGTAACATGTTGTGGTGACACCCTCATCAATTTCATTTTGAGCATGTGATCCCCACCACCCCCACGCTGTTCTGCTACAGTTTCACCCAGAAGTAACTGTACGGTGGCCAGATTCTGTCTTACTTTTGTTCAAATCTGCCTCTATCATCCAAATTATTTTTATTTTTCAAGCCTTTTTTTCTGTTGGTCTTTTCCTTAAAAAGCTAAAAATGCTTGAGTCACGGTCACTGGTCCTGAAATGCTCGGCCAAACCTGTCTGCAACACCTTGACTGGAGGGCATGCCTGACAAAGAAAAGTTGAGGGCGCTGGGGCTTTTCACCTTGGAGCAATGAAGAATGGGAGGTGACTTGATAGAGATGTTTAAGATGATGAGAGGCATAGGTGTAATGGGTAGCCAGAGTCGTTCTCGCAGAGTGGAAATGGCTGTCGCAAGCGGGCATATATTTAAGATGATTGGAAGAAGGTTTCAGGAGATGTCAGAGGGAGGTTCATTACACAGAGAGTGGTGGGTGCTTGGAATGCAGTGCCAGCAGCGTTAGTAGAGTCAGATGCATTAGGGATATTTAAGTGACTGTTGGATTGGCACATGAAGGATATGTCAGTTAGCCCGATCTTCGAGTCGGATAAAGATTCGGCGGGACGTCAAGGGTCTAAGGGTCTGTATTGTTCTGTACTGTTCTGTGTTTTGTTTTTCACGCAGCCTGTGGACTCTTATCAATTGTTGAATGTGTGAGGGAGTGATGTGTGCGAAATTAGGACGCTAGGGAGGAGCGTTAGCTCAAAACTTCCAGTTATGTTGTTCATTGCAACATTCAACTGAATGCCAGTACAGTATGTGTGGTGTCCTACACCAGGCAGGCTCCGCCAAGTTCAGTTATTAACGTGATTCTTGACATGTCATTTGCTGCTGCTTTCTTCAGATACAATCTGTTAGGTGACTCATGTACTAATCAGATATGTGCGAAGTTTCATGAATTGGGCAAAAATAAGATGTCAACTATGATTATTCGACTGAACTATAATCTCTGAAAAGCATCAGGTTGATTCTATATTTATGGAACAAAAATATAAACACCTGTGAAGATCTTCTAACACAGAAATAAAGAATGTACATTGTATTTTGTACCGAACAAACAACGTGGATGTAACTCTTGTGGCGATCAGAATAACATACACAATGTCAGGATTCAAAATAATGCATTGTCACTCCAACATTTTGAAAGTAGTTGGCTTCTGAATGATTACATGTTCAGCAAACGATTGAACAATCAAATATAATTAGCGTTCTTATACATTTATATATAATCAATCAGTTTAATTTCTCACTGAAATGTACAAGCTTCATCTATTTGCCAGCGAATTAGAAATGGCTATAATTCAACATGCACTGTGAATATTCAACTAAATAAATGATTTGTGCTATCAAATTTTAATGAACAATAATTTTTAAAAAAATTAATTTTTAGAAAGAATGTTATTTAATATTAAATGTGGACAGTTAACAAAAACGATGAACATATTATCGTGTGAGTGAAAAGTCAGTATTTTCAAAGAGATTTGTGCCAAAGCAATGACAGATTTGTTTTAGTAATTGGAATACAGCAATTAAAATATTCATGTTCTGAGCAATAATTAGACTATATAATGAAGCTGGTCTTGCAATACTTGCATTTTAAATGCTTATGCTGCATTAAATAATCAGATATTTGCGAGCATTTACAATGAGAAATAATGTGGTACTGACTTTTTTTGCATCAGACACATGATAGAGAGCAAAACTTTAAAGTATAGGAGTAGGCCATTGACCACTGTGCTTACATCAGCTCCAAGAATGTCTCCCAAGCCCCTCACGTTTGCCAACCCTATCTCAGCAGCCTGTTGAATTCATATTTCCAAATACATTACCGGTTCTCTTTTTAATCTTCATCCGAAACTCTCCCAGGTAGTCCATTCTAAATCCAAACAACTTTCTCAATAAAGAAGTTTTCCTTATCTCACTCCTGGTTCTTTTGCTGACAATCTTGAAATTAGAATACCTTGGTGCTGTAATGCCAACTAACAGAAAAAGAGTATTCCTGTTTTACTCGACAACTTTATTTCATACTTTTGAGCACCGCAATACGTTCACATCTTTGTCTGTTCTCCTCCAGGAAGAATAAGCCTTGCAAGAACTGTAATAAGCACTACATTGGAAAAATAGTCAGAATACTAGCCACCTGGATACATGAACAACAACTAGCCAGAAGAAAGACATGACCCACGATCATACTTTTCTTTACATACAGATGAGGAAGTACACCATTTATGCTGCGTCTGCACATCCATCTAGGACAAACCAAACATAGACACGCACGATGATTCCTAGAAGCATAGCATTCCAAACGAAACTGCATCAACAAACATCGATTTTGATTCCATCTAACACTCTCTGAGAAAATGAACCGGACATAAATACACCAATACTGGAAGTTACATCACTGACTCAAGGAAACCTAACCTCTTAAATATCAAGTGGGACATAATACCAGCACTTCACCAGAAGCTCACTGATAATGTTCCCTAGTATAGTGATGCACCATCTGAAAATGAACTCTCCAGCTCAGCGAGCAAACTGACATCCAGAAGAAGCGCAATTTCTCTAATCCGCACTTTATCTGAATGCTTCATTCCAGTTATCATTCTGATTACTCTAAGGTTACTTGTATTCTTCTGCAAAGTAATGTGGTGTCTGTCTGTCTGTTTGTGTAAGAATGTGTGTGTGTGAGACAGAACGAGGGAGAGATTGCGAGAGGGAGAGAGAGAGAGCAATCCTCTGTAATCTCTGGATTACTCCTCGTGCCATGTGGAAAAGAGGGGAGGATGAGGAAGACAGTATAGCTTAACATGCTGTTTAAAAGCTAGTTCAGGATTGATGGTTTCAGATTTTTGGATTTTTGAGATATCTTCCAGCTATTACAAGGGGGCATAGCTTTAAATTAGGGGGGGGGGGTCGGTATAGGACAGATGTTAGGGGTAGGTTCTTTACTCAGCGAGTCGTGAGTTCATGGAATGCCCTGCCAGTAGCAGTGGTGGACTCTTCCTCAATATGGGCTATTAAGCGGGCATTGAATTGGCATATGGAGGATAGTGGGCTAGTGTAGGTTAGGTGGGCTTGGATCGGCGCAACATCGAGGGCCGAAGGGCCTGTACTGCGCTATATTCTTCTATGTTCTATGTTCTATGACAAATGGGACCTGTATAAAGAAGACAGGTTGCATCTTAAATCAGTCCAAAATGTGAGTTGAGAGTTGGAATAAATGATCAAGACGAGGTACAGGTTTTCAGGGATTAACAAATTAAGGATGGAGAATGTGGGGGATGTGAGGGAGTGAGGTGTGTGAGATCAGGGAGACAATGCAAAAGAATATATTAAAGGGGAAAGAGTTTGAGGTGGAGTGGGTTGGGGAATTCTGTGATAAACAACTGGCAGCAAAAATAGGAAAAATTGCAGTTTGTCAAAGTGAATACCTGGGATAGAATTTATTATGCTTCAGAGAAATAAGACTCTTTTTGCTAGAGGTCTGTATTACAATGAGGGGAAAGCTGTGTTCATGCTATGGCTGTAGCTATAATAATGGTGGCAAAAAGCTAGAATTTTATCAGTGTTATTATTGGACAATGCTTGCACTGAGCATATGAATTACCCTGGATGTTCCCTGAGATGGCTGGACTGCCTGTGATTGAGTAAGTGCTGAAGCTCCGTGAGATGATGTTGTTTTGTGATGTCGCCACTTACTGAGTCCAGTCAAAGGAACAAAGCAGCAACTCCGTTGCTTATTGCTTCAGAATATATCAGAGTGTCCATGGCTGCCACTGCACACAATCATGCAATGAAAAACAGGCCTATCACGTCTGTGCCAGCAAGTGCACATCCAAAGGCTTTTTCAACGTTTGTGAGGTTACCCGCCTCAACCACCCTCCAAGACAACGCATTCCAGATTCATACCACCCTCTCAGTTCGAAACGCATTCCAGAAATCCTCTCTCAAACCCCTGCCTTTCACTTTAAAAGCGTGTCCCTTTGTTTTTTTAATCCTTTGACTGAGGAAAACAGCTGCTGTCTGTTCATCCTCTCCATATTCCTTCTGCTCTTGTACACCTGTACCTGGTTCCCTCCTCAACCTCCCCTGCTGAAAAGGAAAAATCAATCAAATTTAGCCCTCCTCTTTCATACTCACTTTTGAGTACTCACTTGTCTTGTTACTTCTAACTTTCATCTTCCCAATTTATCGGTGTTAAAATTCATCAGCCATTGATCTCGCTATTGGAATAATCTTTTTATATGCTCCTGTGGCCTAAAACTTTCCTCCTGACTGTGATCCACCCAGCTCATTTTTATGCCATCTACAATATTGGTCATGATTCCACTGCTTCCCATGTTCTACTTTCTCACAATCGTCATTTCTGAATATCGCAAACAAACCGTGATTTCCTTCCTGTTCTCCAGATGTTGTTTAGAGGGTGATTTTACAATTCTATTCTCTTGCTTTTCCTATTTTGCTGAATTTATGAGTGATGTAATTAACACATTTTATGAGGGAGCCACAAATAACATTTTCGACACAGAGTTGAATTCAGCATTAACACTCTGCCTCTCTGCATGTTTTATTTATAAGCATTGTAAATAATTTAGGATAAACTAGGGTTTGGCACCTTGCGCTGGAACATTAGCAATTTGCGTGGCAGTGTTCTTTGTAACATTCCCTGCAATATCCAGAGCTGAAGAAATTTTTCATCTGCAGGATGGACATGGACTCATTCATTGTATGTTTTCATCAGCGAGTGTGATGAGAATAAATGTTCAAATAAATTCTATATTATGGGAAAACTGCAGAAGATCAAATCAAATTCTCATATCCACCTTGAATTGGAAGCAAATAAATAATATAAAAATCAAAAATATTGAAATACCACAGCAGGGGAGAAAAAGAACATGTCGTCTGCTCTTGATGGAGATATAGAAATATACAGTGCATGTACAACTTGAACTAGAATCAAGTGATAGAAGAGAGAGTAGAAGAAATCCTTTCTTAATTTTGAATGGAAACCAGATCCTGATTTTCTTGAACAGTGATGTTTTCTCATCCAATCTCACTTCCTTAAAACCAAGCTTTTCCCTGACACTAAAACTTCATCTGCCATTCTTTCTCCTCCGTCCTACTCTTTTCTTACACTCCTACTTCCCTTGCACTGCCCCTCCTGCTGCTACATACTCTCCACTGATAATCTCCCTTCACACTCTTCTTCTGCCACTCCCCCTGTTAGATACATCAATTCCCCAGTTACTCCCAATTTCTCTGGCCATCCCTTCCCCTTTTTGCTTTCCAACTGGGATGACGGGAGCCGCTGGCTTCTGTGTTGCAATTTGTCATCAGAATATGATGAGGTTGAGATGATCAATGTCCAATAGGAACAGACAATAGTGCGTTTCTGTCACTTTATGATGCACGGTGAACAGGCTAGTTGTGTTCCTCATGGAACAGAGTGGAGTGTCTTTCTGTCTCTGTCACAGTGCTTAACCAAACAGCCACATCACAAATAGGACAAACCTCTCCTCAGAATCAGAAATCCATGCATGTTTTCCCTGAAATATTGTGAGTAGCGTGAGCACATTGTTCAAACAGGCCGTGTACTTTTTTTTTTGTTCACTTTTCATTTAACTGATTTTCCAATGTCAGTTGTGGTGAGAGCAGAGTAACTTGCGTTGCATGAAAGTAATATTTGACTCGTGTGACATCAGGGATCCTGATTAAACTGTGGTCAATGGGAATTGCAGGAAATTCTGCGCTGGTAATTTCCTCACCGAACAATGACACTTTCCCCAGAGCTATTGGGAGTGACAAATAAACTCTGCCCTTGATAGTTCCTTCCAAAACCATGGATAAATTTGTCCTGTTAATAGCATCAAGACATATTATGTTTTCACAGTTTGGTCTAAAGTCTCCGAAAAGTAAGACCTTGCTGCTTCAGTGTCACTCCAGTGAAATCAGGACGTTACATTAAGACTACCTTCCCAATTATTTTCAATTAGTTACTTTCTGAGGACTGATCATGCGATGTCAGTACCACTGAGATCAACGTTTTCTCTGTCCAGCAGCGTCACATCATGTTGGCTCAAGGCTGCACTACTCCACAATTCTAATTTATTCACAAGCTCATTCGTCGTGCTAACCAGATGTACTGGGCACACAATTTGCAACAACGTGGAGAAGCTGGAACCTTCCTCCCCTCCCATACACTGTCCTCTGACTCCATGCCCTCCCCAACTCCACCTCCTGTCGTTTATTCACCATCCCTCCTGAACTTCCACTCTCTGATGCTGAATATTCTGTACTCAGCAAATATCTGAGCATTACCTCTCTGTGCCTCCACTTTAATGATTTTTAGTTGAGATCTTCCGCTGTCTTCAACTCAGTGCCCATTTCTTTCGACAAGTTTCCTCTCCCTGCACCATAGACCCGTCCATTCCCAGCTCATAATATCCCCAATCTCCGTCTCTGCGTCAGTGCTGTGGCTGAACAAACCATTGTCTGCACGTTGGGAAAATTCAGACTTTATTTTCAAGCTCTCTTCTGGCAACTTTTCCAGTTACAAGTATTTCAATCACAAAATGGTTCTTGTCTCGCACGTTACTTCATGATTAGAACAATGTATCATAGTGGGAATTTCCATGGATGCAATTCAGGAGCAAAGCTTATTAAACGAAAGACATTTTTTCAAGCAATTTGCCTCACGTCCTACCACAGCTGATGGCAGAACTTAAATAAAAATGATAAGAATTGGAATAAAAGTGAATTTCACGAAAAACAACCATAAAACCCACGTTTTGTCTGAAAATCTTCCTGTTTCACTGATGACCTTTGGTAGAGAAATCTAATGTTCCGACCCAGTCTGTGCCAAGTGTGACTTCAGACCCATATCAACGTGCTTGACTTTATTGGCTTGTGGAATGGCCTCACAGTCAGGGTAATTAGTGATGATTAACAAATGCTGCCCCTGGCAGGGATGCCGACTTCCCATGGAATAACAAATTTGAAGGTTAAACCAAATAAAGATGCTGGAGGTCTGAAATTGCATAAAAAATGCCAAGAAAAGAACACAAAGTGGTGGGGAGCTTTTCTGACCTGAAAGCAGCTGGAAAATCGTGTGAATAATGCTGGCGACAGGAAAGTCTGCTTCTAAGAGGAGGAGGAGTGAGTTTAATCGATAAAGATAGAGATAGAAGAAAAAAAGAGCAAACAAAGGGAATGATGATCAGCTCGGATGGAAATAAAATGTGAGATTCACCTCATTTATTTTTAACTTTTCCCATCTTCCTGAATGTCTTGCCCATGCCAGTACATGTATCCCCCGCGTTTTGCCACTTCCCTTTCCGAAAAACCTCCATTAGGTCCTGATTTCGCGAACCAAAATATATCCGAAGTGGGTTTTCCCTTTTACCAAGAAAAGTGATTTTTCCTTCCCACATAAATCAATGCTACGTCGCTTTACGCCATATCAGCTTATAAAAAGGTTTTGTAGGAACACTCTACTTTCAATTACCGAGGGAAACCTGTATGTATCTAAGATCATGTTAAATGTGATTTGATCCCAACTGTCTGCCATCCCTGAGTGTCGTCATCTTCTTATATTTATTAATGGGATATTGGTATCGCTGGCTGGGCCAGCATTAGTTCACTTTTTGATTGCCCTTGAGAAGACCTTGAGCCTCAGAGGGCACTTAGACAGAGTGAGGCACACAAGGTGACAGCTTCACAGGAGCTGTGCAAAGCAAGAGCGACGTTAGCAAGATTAATATTATTTGAAAAGTTAGAGATATCAATTCGTCAGGCTAATTACGGTGGGGAAGAAGATGTTCCTGAGCATGCTGGCCCATGTTTTCAAACCTGTGTATCTCTTCCCTTTTGGAAGAGGTTGTAGGAGATCATTATCGGTTTTTGAGAGATATTTGGTGTTGCCAGCCTTTCGCTGACAATGAGAAGTATAAATGGATGTAAGGTTGTCTTCCGTGATAGTCTAGGCTGTGCACACAACCGTCTGTAGTTTCTTCTGGTCCTGGGAAGAGCAGTTACCGCCATACTATTATGCATGTGAATAGAATGCTTTCAGTTGTCAGTATTGGGATAACACAGTTCCAAAATATTTAGATGTAATAATTGGCTGTTACATTGATAGCTAATTTCTGTTCGCTGTTTTGACAACAATTGAAATTTAACCAATAAATTTAAATTATGTCCAAGATACCAAAACACAAGTGAATTTATTGTATCGCCAACACCCAACCAAAGAGCCATCACATGCTTCAAAAGAATAGAGAAGCCATCACCATCACAACGAGGGAGAAAGAGACAGACACGTAGAAGGAGAGAGAGAAACATAGCGAGGGAAACAAAACGACAGTGAGTTAAACAGAGAAAGGAAACAAAACAAGAAACAAACAGTCACATGGACAGGCAGAAGTGGAGATAGTAAGTTCAGGGAAAGAAACAGAAGACAGAGAAAAGAAAAACACAGGGAATAAGACAGTGTGAGAGAAATAGTGAGATACAAAGCACACGGTGAGCTGGGGATGGAGTCACGGTGAGCTAGGGATGGGGAATGGAAGGACCTCGGGGTGAGGACTAGAGGGATCTGTGGGGAGGGAAGTGTGGATTTACTTTGACCTGTACCAAGATGTACAGGCAGACCATAGTCAGCAAGGATGGACAGCAATGGCTGTAAAACATGTCTGAGAGGCATGCAGGTTACGCTGCACAGGGAGTGCACTTGGCGAGATCAACATGAACAAGGTCAGCATTATCTGAGATTAGAGAGTACATTCAACAGTCTAATAATAGTCAGGAAGAAGCTGTTCCTGAACTTGCTGCTCTGTGTTTTCAAGCTTCTGTACTTTTTAGCCTGATAGAAGAGGTTGGAGCACACCATTACTGGGGTCTGTTGGGTCTTTGATAATGTTAGCACAATGAGCATCCCAGCACAGAAACAGGCCGTTCGGTGGTCCAAGCCTGCGCCGATCCAAATCCTCTATCTAAACCTATCGCTTATTTTCTCAGGTTCTGTAACTCTTTGTTCCCTGATCATGCATATATTTTTCCAGAAACATCTTAAGTTAAACCACTGGTCACAGTTTTCCATTTTGAGAAACTCCCTTCCCCTGCCTCCTGTTGCCCAGCCAGTCTTTATCAACGTAGCTAGCGCACCATGTGACTTCACTTTCTCCATAGCCCGACCGTGGGGAAACATACCAAACGCCGTCCTGAAGTCTATGTACATGACATCTACAGTCTCTCCCTCATCAATCAACTTTGTCTTTTCCTCAAATAATTCTATTGAGTTGGTAAGACATGATCTTCCCTGCACAAAACCATGTTGCCTATCACTGATAAGACTATTTTCATACAAATGAGAATAGATCCTATCCCTCAGTATCTTCTCTAGCAGGTTCTCTCCCCGTGACATCAGTCTCACCGGTCTATAATTGACTGGATTGTCCCTACTACCTTTCTTAAACAAGGGGATTAACAACTGCCCATACTTTCGGGACCTCAGCCATGTTCAAGGATGTTACAAAGATATCTGATATTGCCCCAGCTATTTCCTGTCTCCCTTCCCTCAGTAATCTAGGTTAGATGTTGGCAGCCTTTTTGCGACAACGAGCCATGCAAATTGAATCAATGGTTGGGATGTTAGAGTCCGTGTTGGTCAGAGCTGTGCACCCAACATTCTGTAGTTTCTCAGGGTCCTGAGGAGAGCAGTTGCCGTACCAGGCTCTTATGCACCGGGACAGTACGCTCTCATTGGTGCATCTGTAGTAGTAGCACATGCTGAATTTCCTGAATAACCTGAGGAAGGAGAGGCATTGTTGAACCTTCCCTACCGTCGGATCTATGTGAGAAGTTCAGGACAGGTTGTGAGCTACCATCACTCCGAGGGACCTGATGCTCTGCACCCCTCAAACGGTTGATGTGGACGGCGTGTGTTCCCCTCCTTTCTTCATAAAGTCAATGATCAGTCCTCTACGTTTGCCGGATTAGAGAGGTCAATATCAACACACCATGCCACCAAGCTCTCTATCGCTTTTCTACATTCTGACGCGTTGTTGTTTGATATCGGTACTACTGTAGCGTTGACATCAGCCAACTTGTAGCTGGCGTTGTTTGGAATTTTAAACTCAGCCGTAGCTGTACAGGGAGTACGTAGGGGGCTGACGATACAGCCATGGGTGCACAGGGAGACAATTAGGGGGCTGAGGACACAACAGTGGGAGTACAGGGAGAACAGTAGGGGCTGCAGAAACAACCGTGGGTGTACAGTGAGTACAGTAGTTGGCTGCAGGCACAGCCGTGGATGTACAGGGATGTACAGGGAACACACGAAGGGGCTGAGGTCACAGCCGTGGGTGTACCTGGAGTACTGTAAGGGGCTGAGGGCTGAGACGTCGTTGTACATGGAATAGAGTAACGGGCTGTGGGCACAGACGGGGGTGTGCATGGAGAATAGTGGGGTGCTGAGGACACAGCCGTGGGTGTACAGGGAGTACAGTAAGGGGCTGAGGACACAGCCGTGGGTGTACAGGGAGTACAGTAAGGGGCTGAGGGCACATCCGTGGGTGTACTGGGAGTACAGTAAGGGGCTGAGGGCACATCCATGGGTGTACAGGGAGGACAGTAAGGGGCTGAGGGTACAGCCGTGAGTGTGCTGGGAGTATTTTCGGATGTTGAGAACACATCCTTCCGCAGCTTGAGTGTTGAGTGCCATTGTGGAGGATGTGATTTTACCGATCTTCACGATTGCAGTCTGTGGCTCAGAAACCTGAGGATCCAGTTGGAGAGGGTCAAACCGAGACCAACGTCGAGGAGTTTTGTGATTTGTCTGAAAAGAATAATGATTTTGAAGGTGGAGCTTTAGTCAATGAGCAGGAGTGTGGTGTAGGTGTCCTTGTTGCCCAGATGTTCCAGGGATGCGTGCAGGCTCGGATATAGCATCTGTTGTGAAACCGTTACATCAGTCGACAAATTATAGGGCAGCAGGTCAGGCTGAGAGACTGGAGTTGGTGTAGACCATAACCAGCCTCTCACAGCACTTCATGATTGTTGAGGTCGGAGCCAATGGGTGGTAATCTATAAGGGCACGTTCCATGTGCTTTCTCACTTACGAGGATGATAATGGCGTCCTTGAATCAGATTGGGACTTCGGCTTCAGGAGGGAGAGGCTGAAGTTGTATGTGAATACCTCTGCGAGTTGGTACAAACAGGATCTGAGTGCTCAGCTAGGAACACTCTCCAGGCCCATCACTTTCTTTGATTTGACTCACTGAAAGACTGACCATGCCTGCAGCGGTGACAACAGACGCAGGTACATCTGGGGCTTTCGCGACCGGTGTCAGCCCTCAGTGACAGTCACACAGTCATTCATGATCGACATCTCCTCACCCCACCTCCCTCTTCAACACACAATTACATTGGTTGGTGTAAGCACCACACAGTTAGCATTGAGACAGATTGCCATTAATAGACTGGGATTGTGCACCATCAAGTTCATTGTCACCACAAGGGGATAAATTCACAATAAAATGGTGGGCAGGGTGTCAGTGCCAGTGGTGCAAGGAGTGAAGACTTTGCAGGTGTAATTCCAGTCAAGCCACTGCTTAAACCTAAATGGAGTCAAGCATCTTGAGCGTTGTGCCTTTTCAATGGTGGACAGTCCTTCGGTAGTCAGGAAGTGCCATTTACGGAAACCATCACATCTGACGGCAGTTTTCCTCGGTTTACAGATGAGATGGTTTACGTAAATTGCACTTCCTGACTACCTAAGGATTGGTGATTGGATGGGCAGGTGACATTGAGGAAGTGGGGAGGCGGCAGAAAGACTTGGACAGTTTAAGACACTGGGAAAACACATGGCTGATGGAGCACAATATGGGAACATGTTAGATGCTGCACTTCAGTAGGCGGAATACAGGCAGACACTATGTTCTAAAAGGCTTCTTGAAATTTGAAGCACAAAAGTTTGGAGTCCTCGTCCTCTCTTACGGTTAATGCGCAGCTGCAGTTGGCAGGTGTGAAAGCAAATGCGATGCTAACATTCATTTCAAGAGAGTTAGAATACAAGAGCGCAGGCATACTGCTGCGAATGTAATGGGCTATGGTCAGACGGCATTTAGATTATTATGCGCTGTTCTGGGGAAGGATCAATGGGTGTTGGACATGATCTGTCCTGGGAATGATGGCTTGTTATATGAGCGGCAGTTGAGGGCTCTATGACTGTACTCAATGGAATTTAGAAGAATGGGGGTGATGCATCTGATTGAAACTGACTGATTACTGCAAAGATTGATATAATTTGAGTATAGAAGATATTTTCACTACTTTTAGAGACCATGACAAAATGGTACAGTTTCAGAATGAAGCGATAGGCTGAATGGCCTAAATCTATTGCTAAATCACATGCCCGTATTGTCATACAGTCTATTATTCAGTGCAGAATTGTAAATCTCAGACCTGCTCTTGTAACCATTCTTTCTGTACGTTGATTTGACTTCACCTTCTGGTCAATGGTAACCCCTGTAATTTGGACAGTGGCAGGATTCAGTGTTCACCAGTAGCGCCGTAATATGTTGAATATAATCTGCTATCTGTGAGTCTCATCTGGCGGGAGTACATTGTCTCGACGATGATTGTCATTTTCAGTCTGGTATTTTTGAAGGATTGATCCTGTTACACTAATATTGTTTCATTTAATAAAATAGGTGCAATTTATCACCGCACTCAGCAACAATATGTCATGGAACACTGTACACCTTTCTAATAATAGAAAGGTCTAAAATGTTCAGTATCAGAAACACTGCTTTCCTGTTCATGTTCAAAACAGAAAACCTGTCCCATCGAGGTGTTCAACTTGGAACTTTTAAAACTTAACTCTTGTTTATGCGAATCCTGGATGGGCCAACCATTTCTTGTCCATCCCAAGTTGCCCCCTTGATAAGGTGGCGCTGAGCTGCCTTTTTATTCCGCTGTAGTCCACCTGCTGTGCGTTGACCCACAATGCTACGAGGGAGGGAATTCCAGGGTTTTGACCCAGCAACAGTGAAATAATGGTGATATATTTCCAACTCAGGATGTTGACTGGTTTGGAGGGGAGTTTGAAGGTGAAGGTGTTCGCAAAAGCCTGCTGCCCTTGTAATTCAAGATGGATGTGCTCGTAGGATTGGAAGGTGCTGTCTTGTAGATTGTACACACTGCTGCGACTCAGCGTTGGTGGTGAATGGAGTGGATGTGGTGCTAATCAATTGTGCTCTTTTGTCCTGGATGGTGTCAAGCTTCTTCAGTGTCGTTGTGGCTACACTCATTCAGGCAATTGGGGAGTATTCCATCTCACTCCTGACTTGTGCCTTGTAGATGGTGAACATGCTTTGGGAAGACAGGAGGTGAGTTATTCGCGCAGTATTCCTAGTCTTTTATCTGCTCTTATATTTATGTGGCGAGTCCAGTTGAGTTTCTGGTCAATGGTAATCCCAAGTGTATTGATAGGGTGGTGGGGAGGGGAATTTATTGAGAAATATGCTGCTGAATACCAAGTGGTTATATTGTTTCTTATTGGTGATAGTCATTGTCTGGCATTTGTGTGGTGCGAGTGTTACTTGTCACTTATTAGCCCAAGCCTGGATATTGTCCAGATCTTGTTGTATTTTGGCATGGACTGTTTCCGTACCTGAGCATTTTTAGAATGGTGCTGAACATTGTGCAGTCATCGTCAAATATCCCCACTTCTGACCTTATGATAGAGAGAAGGCCATTCTTGAAACAGCAGAAGATGTTTGGACCTGGGTTTCATCCGGAGGGCAACTGAAGATATTACCTAGTATGGTGATGAAACATCTGAAAATGACCATTCCAGCTCATGGAGCAAACCTACGTCCACATTTTCCTGAGGGACTACTGCAGAGATATTCTGGAAGTGTGATAACTGACCTCCAACAACAATGACCGTTTTCCTTTCTGTCAGGTATAACTCCAATAATGAAGTACTTGCTCGCAATATCCTTTTTGCTTGGGTTCCTTGATGCCACATTTGAATGAATCTAGCCTTGATTTTCAAGTGCTGGAATTCAGTTCATTTGTCTATTTTTGAGCAAAAGCTATGTTGAGGTCAGGAGCTGAGTGGACCCGTGGAACCCAAACTGTGCGTCACTGACCAGGTTATTGCTGAGAAGGTGCGGCTTGATAGCACTGTTGATGAGCCCTTCAATCACTTTATTGATGATGGAGAGTAGACTGATGAGGTGGTATTTGGCTGTGAAGAATTTGTCATGCGTTTTATGTATATAATAGATTTGAGCAGCTTTTTCCCATTGTTCCACTGTCTATTGCACTAGGGTTAATCCTCTGGCTTGATGGTAATTATCGAGTGGTTTATATGTTGCGCCATGAGATTACAGATTGTGCTGGAGTGTTGTTCTTCTGCTATTGATGGACCACAGCGTCTTATGGGTGCTCAGTCTTGAGTTGCTAGATCTGTTTGAAGTCTGTGCCATTTAGCATGGTGATAGTGCCACACAACACAATAGAGTGTTTTCTCAATATGACCGTGTGACTTTGTCTACTCAACCACAGTGCGGTGGTCAGTTTTACCGATGCTGTCACGGACAGATGCATCTGCAGTTGGGAGATTGGGAAGGATGAGGTCAGGTATGTTTTTTTTTTACCTCTCGTTCATTCCCTCACTACCTTCTGCAGACCCAGTCAAGTAGATATGTCCTTTATGACCCGACCAGCGTGATCAGTCGTACTGCTGCCAAACCACTGCTGGTGGTTGACTTTGAAATTCCTCAGCCAGAATACACTTTGTGCCGTTTTCACAGTCAGTGCTTTCTTCAAGTGTTGTTCAACATGGAGGAGTCCTGATCCAGCTGAGGAATGATGTTACATAGTAATCAGTAGGGCTGCTTTACCCACGTTTAATCTAAAGCAATAAAACTTAATTGGGTTTGGAGTTAATTTTGGGACTCGCAGAACAACTATCTCCAGAATGTATCGCACAGAGCTGCCCCCTCTGCTGGTTCGGTCCTGACATTGGGCTAGGACATGTCCAGTGATGATGATGGTGGTGTCTGGGGTATTTCTCTCAGGTATAATTTCATGAGCATGACTATGTCAGGCTGTTGCTCGACTTGTCTGTAAGGCAGTTGTCCCAATATTGGCACTAGCCCTCAGATGCTAGTAAAGGAAGACTTTGCAGGTTCGACAGTGATGTTTCCAACTGACTTTTTCCGGTTGTCAGATCGATAACTGTTGGTCCACCCGGTTTCATTTCTTTGAGATTTTGTATATCTAATTGGTATATCTGAATGACACGCCAGATCATTTCAGAGGTCGATTGAGAGTCATCACATTGCTTTGGGTCTAGCGTGAGGATGGAAGATGACGACATTGGAGGATATTAGTGAGCCAAATGGTTTTTCTTTTCTGACAATTGGCAATGATTTCATTCTCATCAGTAGATTCTGAATTCCAGTTTTTCTTTTAATTATTGAGTTCAATTTCCACCATCTGCAGTGGTGGGATTCGAACCTGGGACCACAGAACAAACGCTGAATTTCTGGATTGATAATTTAGCGATAATACCATGAGGCCTACTTGATGCCACATGTGGGACTCAGGTGCTATTTCTTGTGTTGCCCTGTTTTTCATTCATTGTTTAGGTTATTTTGGAATCTCATCCTCCATTAAATCCTGATTGAAATGCACACTCAGGAATGTCTCCTGGACTGCTCCAATTTCATTCAGTCTATTTTGTTTGCACAGACATTTCAAGGCAGCTGTACATCAGAGAAGAACAGGAAGAGGTAATGGGTGATTGCGCACTGTACCTGTCACCGGACCAGCTTATCTGTCCAGGCACCTAAAGTATTTATTGTTGGTCAGAGAACTGCCGAATTATTATCACGCCGGTGGAGGTCAGTCAACCCATTATGGGGTCACAAGCACTTCAACTGCACAATTGGAGATAGAGAGAGAGTTTGGAGATAGATGGTGTGAGAGAGAAATAAACAGAGGAAAAGAAAGTGAACGGAGATAAACTGAGAGAGGATAGAAAGGGGAGCGACTCACTGAGTGGAAGAGGAAGCGTGTTAGATGAGGGTGAAGTCAGATAGATCAGAAGACAGCATGAGGACAGATAAATACGGACAGACAGAGGTTGGAAGTTTTATTTAGAAATTCCTCTGAACTGCAAGCCCTTTGTCTGGATCACATACCCTGTGACCACTCTGCTGATACTGGCTGTCATCCCAGATCATTTCTTTCCAATAATATCACAGAGCTATGTTACTGACCGCTAAACAGGACCCAATAGACCAGTAGGTTAGTTACATGGCGATGGTAGATTTTTTAAAATAAACTGTGCCATGAGCAGCAGAAAATGATAACCCCACCCACCACTCCCACCCCACCTCCAGATACTGTGTGACAGACTGGGCCAGAGGACATCAGTGAGGGGGATCACTGACAGAGGGAAACTCAACATCTCTGCTCTGGATCAAATAATGATTGATAAAGTTTGCACACCACTTTCCCAGTTTTCTAATCCACATTTCAATTTATATAACTCAATATTATGAATGCATTTTAACAACCTTATCTCTTTATACTTTACATATTTTGGTCTGTATAGAAAATCATTTTGTCCCTGTATTTTTTATTGCATAAATGCATTTCATTAATATTGTCTCTACTAATTTCTCAATGTAGCTGTATCCTTGAATCTGTTCTTCAGATGACTTATAAAGACGAACGTTCCAATACTGATAACTAGGGAACATCAATGTACCTATTCCCAGTTTGCACAGCCATGTCCCCCAGTCCTCTCCATCTTCTGTCTTTTCCACAATGTCATAATCACAATGTAATTGAAGTCAGTAAATGATACTTCATCACAGTTCCTTAACATTGATAACATCAACACCCAGACCTGCCCTTTCTGATTCTGGAATAACAATCTGAATTTTATTTGTCACGTACAATTCTCTGTCAACATATTCATGCCGTTTCATTGTTAAAAACCAACATTGTCTTAGGCACATGTTGCCATCAGATCATGGGCAGAAGATGTTCTCTCAATGTTTTACTGATTTTGCAATGACTGATCAGTAATTATCAGATTTATTTCTCCATTTGCGAGCAGAGAAGCATGTTTATGTTCAGTTAAACCTCTGGCATTATTTCTATATCCAAGGCAGGCTGAATGATTACACACAATCAATCTGCCATCTCCAACATTCCTTCCTTCAGTCACACTTACGTATCAAATCCAGAATGCATAAATGTTCAAAGTCATTTTGAATTTTAGTAAAACAGTAACAAATTGAAAGTGGTAAGCTGGAGCTATTTGTTCAGCGATTGTGATTATATGAATCTCCATGGATCCTATGGGTGCGCAGAGAGTTTCCCTCTTCTATCAGTAAGGGAACGCGTTCAATGTGTTATCCTATAGTCTGAGCGGGAGCATCACCCACACCAGTAACAGGGACTAGCAGCTTCAGACAGAGAGGGAGGAGAGATCAGAATCTCGGAACATTACACTGGAGTGTTCCAACAATGGATCAGGATCTGAGAACGTTCGAATTAAAATTTCCAGCAATGGACAGGAGTTTATCCTCGGATCTTTTCTGGCTTTCCCAGCCTTGGATATCATTAGCCCTTCTACCAGTTAATTCTATCCAGCTCCTCTCTCATGCCTCTTAATTGCCTTTATTCAGCTTTAGTACCGTCACCACTGATTCTGACTTTGCCATCTGAAATTGCAGAGTAAATTCAATCATATTATGATCATTGCCTCCTATGATTTCCTTCACCTTAAGCTCCCTTATCTCGTCTGCCTGTACAAGCTGCTCAAAAAAGCAACTCATCGACATTCCACTATTTCCTTTTCCTGCAAACCACTACCAACCTGAATTCCTAGCGCACCTCCGTAATGTCATCCTACATGATCACTGTCACTTTGTATTTCCTGCACGCCTTTCTAGCTCCTTGTATATCTTGCACCCCAGCTCCTGACTACTGTTTGGAGGCCTGAACAGAACTCCTTCTACATTTTTTTAACCTTTTTGATTCCTCAATTCTACTGACACAGACTCTACACCATTTGACCTTACTTCATTTCTTATTATTGATTTAATGTCATTTCTTCCTAATAAGACAATCCTATCCCCTCGATCCAACTGCCTATCTTTTTGATAGGATGCATATCCTTTGTGGGCAGAACGGTGGCACAGTGGTTAGCACTGCTGCCTCACACCACCAGAGACCCGGGTTCAATTCCCACCTCAGGTGACTGACTGCGTGGAGTTTGCACATTCTCCCCGTGTCTGCGTGAGTTTCCTCCGGTTGCTCCGGTTTCCTCCCAAAGTCCAAAGATGTGCAGGTCAGGTGAATTGGCCATGCTAAATTGTCTGTAGTGTTAGGTTAGGGGTATGGGTAGTTTATGCTTCGGCGGGTTGTGTGGACTTGTTGGGCCGAAGGGCCTGTTTCCACACTGTACAGTAATCTAATCTAATATTCAGCTCCCAATCCTGATCCTCTTGCAGCGATGTCTCCGTGATGGCTCCCTGCCAATTTGTGTATGTGTCACAAGCTTATTTACCTTATTCCTTACACTGCATGCATTCCAATACAACAATTCAGCCCTGTAATAACCATCCCTCTTCTCATTGTTATTTGTTTGTTCTGTGTGTTTGAAGTTTGATTGCTAACACTTTCCATACTCTCTGCGTCTGTGCTGAGATTTGAATAACTTAGAGCCATAGAGTCATAGAGATGTACAGCATGGAAACAGTCCCTTCGGTCCAACCCATCCATGTCGACCAGATATCCCAACCCAATCTAGTCCCACCTGCCAGCACCGGGCCTATATCCCTCCAATCCCTTCCTATTCATATACCCATCCAAATGCCTCTTAAATGTTGCAATTGTACCAGCCTCCACCACATCCTCTGGCAGCTCATTCCATATACGTGCCACCCTCTGCGTGAAAAAGTTGCCCTTAGGTCTCTTTTATATCTTCCCCCCTCACCCTAAAAATATGCCCTCTAGTTCTGGACTCCCCGACACCAGTGAAAAGACTTTGTCCATTTATCCTATCCATACCCCTCATAATTTTGTAAACCTCTGTAAGGTCACCTCTCAGCCTCCAACACTCCAGGGAATACAGCTCCAGCCTGTTCAGCATCTCCCTCTAGCTCAAATCCTCCAACCCTGGCAACATCCTTGTAAATCTTTTCTGAAACCTTTCAAGTTTCACAACATCTTTCCGATAGGAAGGAGACCAGAATTGCACGCAATATTCCAACAGTGCGATTTGCCAGGACTCTGGTCCCAACACATTTTAGATGAAGATGGTCCGATCAGAACAGTGCGCTCTTTCGCCAGTACTGGCGTCAATGTCCCATGATACAAACCCACTTCTCCCACACCAAACTTTGAGCCACGCATTTTCCTGCTGACCCTGTGCTAATTTAGCTCCGAGCTGTTCATATCCCTTAGCAGGACCTCTGCCCTAGTTTTATCTCTGTCGCTGGTACCTACACAGACTACGACCAATGGATCTTTACCCTCCCACTCCACGTTCTGCAGCCCAGATGAGATATCCCTTATCCAAACACCAGTAAGTAACGCAACTTCCAGGACTCTCAATCCAGATCACAGAGAATAGCGTCTATACCGCTATACTATCCCCAATTACAATAACATCTCTCTTCTCTTGCCCCCTTGAAAGCTTCCCTCAAGTCGGTACTGTGGCAATCAGCTCATCCTCCCTGCAGTCTCCATTCCCATCCACACAGGGAACAAAACTCTTGAACCTGTTAGACACGGACAAGCGCTGAGGCTCCTGCAACTCGACCTCCTGGATCCCTCTATCAGCCTCATTCATAACCATACCCTTCACTTTCTAACCACTGACTGAATTTGAGTCAGTTGATCTAAGGATTGTAACTGTCTCCTGAATCACGGAATCCAGAGAACTCTCCCCCTCCCTGATGCCTTGCAATGTTTGAAGCTTAAACTCCAGATTTTTTTTTATTTCAAAAATATACTTTATTCATAAAATAATTTGATGGTCTGTACAGTTGGTCATGCCATACATATGTAAACATGTACATACAGAGATCAAAACTTATCATTTTTATACAGGTCTGTACATTTTTTGATCATACGCCCATATAATTAGCTGAGGAGTCAGCAGAGCCCAAATGACTGCATGGGCCCCCTGTTCTTCGTTAGGCAGGCAGATGTTACACGGTGGTCTTTCCCCACCGCGCCTTGGCGGCAGCTGCCCCAAGCTTCAGCGCGTCCCTCAACACGTAGTCTTGGACCATGGAATGTACCAGTCTGCAACACTCAGTCGGCGTCAACTCCTGCAGCTGGAAGATCAGCAGGTTTCGGACCACCCAGAGAGCGTCCTTCACTGAGTTGATGATCCTCCAGGCACAGTTGATGTTCGTCTCGGTGTGCGTCCCGGGGAACAGACCGTAGAGCACGGAGTCCTGCGTCACGGCGCTGCTCGGGACGAACCTCGACAAACACCACTGCATTCCTCTCCAGACTTACTCTGCATAGGCATATTCCAGAAGGAGGTGTGTGACAGTCTCGTCCCCCCCGCAGCCGCTTCGAGGGCAGCGTGCGGTGCGACTGAGAGTCCGGGCATGCATAAAGGATCTCACAGGCAGAGCCCTTCTCACCACCAGCCAAGCCATGTCTTGGTGCTTGTTGGAACGTTCTGGCGATGAGGCATTCTGCCACATGGCTTTGACAGTCTGCTCAGGGAACCGCTCGATAGGATCCGCCCTCTCGTTTTCCCGAAGGGTCTCAAGGACACTACGCGCTGACCACTTCCTAATGGACTTGTGATCAAAGGTGTTTTACTTCATAAATTTCTCCACGAAGGACAGATGATACGGAACGGTCCAACTACTCGGAGCGTTCTGCGGCAGCGAGGCCAGGCCCATCCTTCACAACACCGGGGACAGGTAGAACCTCAGTACGTCGTGACACTTGGTGTTTGCGTACCGGGGATCCACGCACAGCTTGATGCAGCGACACACAAAGGTAGCCATCAGGGTGTGGGTGGCATTGGGTGTATTTTTCCCCCCGTTGCCCAGATCTTTATACAGTGAGTCCCTTCGGACCCGGTCTATCTTTGACCTCCATATAAACTGGAAGATGGCCCGGGTGACTGCAGCGGCACAGGTTCTGGGAATAGGCCAGACCTGTGCCACGTATAACAGCAATGAAAGTGCCTCACACCTGATGACCAGTTTTTTTCCCGCGATGGAGAGCGACCGTAGCTTCCATCTGCCCAGTTTCTGCCTCATTTTGCTGATACGCTCCTCCCAAGACTTGGCGCACGCTCCAGCCCCTCCGAACCAAATACCCAGCACCTTCAGGTGGTCGGTCCTGATGGTGAAGGGGATCGAGGATTGGTCGGCCCAGTTCCCGAAGAGCATGGCCTTGCTCTTGCCTCGGTTTACCTTGGCCCCCGAGGCCCGTTCGAACTGGTCACAAATGCGCATGAGTCTGCGCACGGACAGCGGATCTGAGCAGAAAACGGCAACGTCATCCATGTACAGGGAGGTCTTAACCTGCAGGCCCCCGCTGCCAGGAATAGTCACCTCTCTGAGGCTCGCATCCTTCCTGATGGACTCGGCAAATGGCTCTGTGCAGCACACAAACAAGGCGGCAGAGAGAGGGCATCCCTGCCTGACTCCAGATCTGACTGGGAAGCTATCTATAGCTTTCTATAAGCTTTCCCCATGGTAGGCTACTGCAGAAAATACGGAGATATGGCATTGAGGGTGAGTTGGAGGTTTGGATTAGGAATTGGCTGGATGGAAGAAGACAGAGGGTAGTAGTTGATGGCAAAGTTTCTTCATGGAGTGCCGTCACTAGCGGTGTTCCGCAAGGATCTGTTTTGGGACCATTGCTGTTTGTCATTTTTATAAATGACCTGGAAGAGGGGTTAGAAGGTTGGGTGAGCAAGTTTGCGGATGATACGAAAGTCGGAGGAGTTGTTGACAGTGAGGAAGGATGTGGCAGGTTACAGCAGGATATAGAGAAGCTGCAGAGCTGGGCAGAAAGGTGGCAAATGGAATTCAATGTAGCTAAGTGTGAGGTGATTCACTTTGGGAAGAATAACAAAAAGATGGGGTACTGGGCTAATGGTCGGATACTTGGTAGTGTGGATGAGCAGAGGGATCTTGGTGTCCATGTACACAGATCTCTGAAAGTTGCCACCCAGGTAAATAGTGCGGTGAGGAAGGCATATGGCGTACTGGCTTTTATTGGTGGAGGAATTGAGTTCCGGAGTCCTGAGGTCATGATGCAGTTGTATAAGACTCTGGTGCGGCCGCATCTGGAATATTGTGTGCAGCTTTGGTCGCGATACTATAGGAAGGATGTGGAGGCACTGGAACGGGTGCAGAGGAGGTTTACCAGGATGTTGCCTGGTATGGAAGGAAGATCGTATGAGGAAAGACTGAGACACTTGGGGCTGTTTTCACTAGAGAAAAGAAGGTTTAGAGGTGACTTGATTGAGGTGTACAAGATGATTAGGGGGTTAGATAGGGTTGACAGTGTGAACCTTTTCCCGCGTATGGAGTCGGGTATTACAAGGGGGCATAGCTTTAAATTAAGGGGGGGGTAGATATAGGACTGAAGTTAGGGGTAGGTTCTTCACTCAGCGAGTCGTAAGTTCATGGAATGCCCTGCCAGTAGCAGTGGTGGACTCTCCCTCTTTATGGGCATTTAAGCGGGCATTGGATAGGTATATGGAGGATAGTGGGTTAGTATAGGTTAGGTGGGCTTGGATCGGCGCAACATCGAGGGCCAAAGGGCCTGTACTGCGCTGTATTCTTCTATGTTCTTCTATGTTCTATCTGATTCCCACCCGTTGATTGAGACTGCACTGACAATGTTGGTGTAGAGAAGTCTGATCCAATTGCAGATTCCCTCCCCAAAGCCCATTTTGGAGAGAACATCTCTCATATACGTGTGTGATATCCTGTCAAAGGCTTTCTCCTGGTCCAGGCTGATCAGGCAGGTGTCCAACCCTCTGTCCTGCACGTAGGCGATCATATCCCTGAGGAGTACGAGACTCTCAGCGATCTTCCTGCCCGGCACAGCACAGGTTTGGTCAGGGTGAATCACCGACCCTAGAGCAGACCTGTCCCGGTTGGCGATTACCTTTGACAGAATTTTGTAATCTACATTCAACAGTGAGATTGGTCTCCAATTTCTGAGTTCCTCCCTCTCCCCCTCCCCCTTGTAGACGAGGGTGATGATGCCTTTCCTCATAGATTCACTTAAACTCCAGATGTTATTTTATTTCAAAAAATAAACTTTATTCATAAAATAATTTGATGGTCTGTACAATTGGCCATGTCATACATATGTAAACATGTACAAACAGAGATCAAAACTTATCATTTTTATACAGGTCTGTACATTTTTTGATCATATGCCCATGTAATTAGCTGAGGCGTCAGCAGAGCCCAAATGACTGCATGGGTAAACTCCAGATCATCGACTCTGAGCCAGAGTTCTTCCAGCATGCAACATTTACTCCAGACATGATCACTGGGAACCACATTGGGTCCACCACTCCTATATCATGGTGAAACAACACATCACCCGACCCTCCATCCTTATTTTATTTAACGAGTATTGAATTGCTCCTTTACAATTCTGACTTGTTTTTATACATCTGCTTATGCAAGTTGTAACCAATAAATTAACATGATTCAATTTAACAAAGATTCAAATTTAACCCACTCCCTATTAGCAAATCAGATCACATCCTCCCTTTGTCAAACCTGCTCATTATCTTCTGAAAGAGTTCTGACAGACTTGTCAGCAGGGCCACTCCTTGATGAAGTCATGCTGACTCAACCCTATTTTACAATGCATCTCCAAGTACTCTGCAATGTCATTGCTAGAAATGCACTCTAAATTCCTAATAACGACCGATGCCAGGCTAATTGCCCTATGATTTCCTGCATTTTGCCTTTCTTCCTTCTTAGACAGAGGTTTTACATTATCCTTTTTCCAGTTCTCTGGGACTCTGTCTGATGATAGTTATTCCTGAACAGTCACGACCAATGGTTTCACAATCTCCTCCACTAATTCCTTCAGAACTTTGGTTGTTATCCTTCCAGCCTGTGTGATGTATCCATTTTCAAACATTGCAGCTTCCCGAATACCTTCTCCTCTGCGCCGATTACTACACCCATCCCTCACCCTTGACTTGCTTGAAGTTCTGGAATGTTCCTAGTGTCTACCATTGTGAGGATTGATGGAAAGTACCTATTCAGGCCATTCTCCAATTCTTTGTTCTCCATTTCTCTGCATCCTGCCACAATTTCTGGTTGTCCAATGTTCACTCTCCCCTTTTATATATCTTAACAAAACTCCTGCAATCTCCTTTTCTAAAGCGAGCTAGCTTATATGTTTCGTGTTCACCACTTTCTTGCTACTTCAATTAACCTCTGCTGCTGTATAAAGGCTTCCCAATCTTAGACAATCTGATTGAGAGCATTCCAGTTAACTGACTGTCGAAAGTATAATAATGTCACTATACTCATCCTATTGTCCATCGTTGGGTAGCGCGGTGACACAACACTGCTGCCTCACAGTGCCAGGGACTCGGGTTCAATTCCAAACTCTGGACCCTGTCTTTGTTGAGTTTTTACAATCTCCCCGTGTCTGAATTGGGAGAATTTACTGTTTTCTATTTCCACAGTATGTTTCTGTGTTTGTTTCAGGTTTCTGCCATCTGCAGTATATTTGCCTGTGTTTGATGGAGAATTGCTGCAAATATGACGGGTTTATTGTAAAAGTGGCACTGGTGCTCAGGCTCCCCGAGTGCTTGGGAATCTTGCCCAGCTACTTATGTGAGTGCATGTCCCTGATTATCTACTCTGTCTCTTTCGATCTCTGAGACCATCTGTCACTACATGCAGCCTTTCATCGAGCCACCCTGGGGTTCCCGACACCCCATCGCCTAGCACTGGATGCTCCCTACACAGGGAGCGCACAAAGACACTGGACAATTTCTGACCCGCTAGGGATACGGGGTTAAGACCCTGCCATTAAAAGGAACGGGATAGCTAAAATCCAATTGAACAGCAAAGCAGAGTAAACAGGCTGAATGGCACTCATCTGTTTGACAATTTCTTTTGGGCTAACTTCTGTTTATCCCCATCCATCTAAAAAAAGATGCTCCATATGTATACCTTGTCACGCAGGTTTGGTGGAGGTGATATATATTACATCCGATGGTCATTGCGAATGATTCATTGGGCTCCACATTCCTGGTTAATGAGATCATACTTAAGTTTTTATTGTCAAGTCTATCCATTTTAAAGTAATGGTATTGCCGGAGTTGTGCTGAAAGCATATTTGAATGTTGGAGAGACTAGATCATGCCACGTGCCTGTGAGGTTAGAAATAAGTAGGTAGCACAGTTAAAACATGGCCAAAGAGCTGGTCGGGTAGGCAGCACTTCCAATATGTGGATCATTTGGAGTCCCGGGTCGGTAGGATATACACAAGAAGGACGGGATGCATTTGGACTGGCAACAATCTCCGATATGTGGGTCATTGGGATTCCTAGGTCAGTAAGAAATACACAAGAAGGACGGGATGGGCGTGAACTGTCAGCAATCTCCTGGCAGACAGGTTTGCTATTGTCAGTCAGGAGGTTTTAAACTAGTGTGGCGGTTGGGGGACGGTGGGGGACGGGGTGGGGGGAGCCAGAGCAGTACATCCACAAGCAGTGACTGAAGAGCAGTTGGAGACTAATCCCAGTATAGCTAAGACCAACAACCTGGCAGAGAGCAGTGAACAAAATGGGACTGGAAATGTGTTGCTGGAAAAGCGCAGCAGGTCAGGCAGCATCCAGGGAACAGGAGAATTGACGTTTCGGGCATAAGCCCTTCTTCAGGAATGAGGAAAGTTTGTCCAGCAGGCTAAGATAAAAGGTAGGGAGGAGGGACTTGGGGGAGGGGCGTCGGAAATGTGATAGGTTGAAAGAGGTCAAGGTGAGGGTGATAGGTCAGACTGGGGTGGGGGCGGAGAGGGCGGGAAGAAGATTGCAGGTTAGGAAGGCGGTGCTGAATTCTATGGATTTGACTGAGACAGGGTGGGGGGAGGGGAAATTAGGAAACTGGTGAAATCCGAGTTTCCCCTCCCCCCACCCTGTCTGAACTTGTCCAGCCTGCTGGACGAACTTTCATCATTCCTGAAGAAGGGCTTATGCCCGAAACGTCGATTCTCCTGTTCCCTGGATGCTGCCTGACCTGCTGCGCTTTTCCAGCAACACATTTCCAGCTCTGATCTCCAGCATCTGCAGACCTCACTTTCTCGTCAACAAAATGGGACTGGCAGTCTGAAGTGCACTGATTTTAATGTGAGCAGTATGACAGGCAAAACAGATGAGCTTGGAGCTTGGAGTTTGAATTAGTATATATAACTAAGATATAAATATTAAAGAGATTTGGTTGAGAGAGGGATCGGAAAACTCTCAATCCAATGGCGGAGCAGGCTCAATGTGCCTAATTTCTGCTCCAATGTTTTCTGGTTGTATGGTTAATATAGGCTCTCCTCATTCCTCATTGGAGTTGTATCCTGGAATTTGATCTTAAAATGATTTATAAAGAGTAACATTTCAATACTGATGACTGGGAAATATCATGTTCCCTCTCTCCAGTCTCAGCAGCCATGTCCCCAATATCATAATCACACTGAAATTGAAATTGAATGGTAATTAATCACAGTTGATTGACATCTATGACATTAACAGCAAGACCCTCACCTGCCCTCTCTGATCCTCGAATAACCATCTGAATTGTGTATCACGTCATATTTTCTTTTAACATATCCATGCCATTTGTCTCTTATCACTCATCTCGTCGTAGGCACATTTGCCAGTCAGATTACGGACTAGAAAAGTTCTCTCCATATTTTACTGACATTATAATCACTGATCAGCAGTTACAGACTGTATGTTTCCATTTATAAACGGAGAAACTTGTTTATGTTCTGACAACCCTTTGTCATTACTCTCATATCCAAGGCAGATTGAATGATTGCACGCATTCAATCTACCATCTCCAATATTCATTCCCTCTGTCACCCCCACATATCCCATTCCAAATGTGTAAATTTTAAACGTTCTTTTGAATTTTAATAAAATCAATATTAAATTGAAAGGGGTTAACTGGAGTTATTTGTTCAGTGGCTGTGATTAATGTCAATCTCTGTGGATCCTAATTATCCCAGTGGAGAGTTTCCATCGTTGAATGATAAATGGGCTCTTTTCAATATGTTACCCCATAGTATGAGTAGGAACATCACTGACAGCACTAACAGGGACCATCAGCTCGAGAGAGGGGGAGTAGAGATCAGAATCTGAGAACATTAAGTTGAACGTTACAATAATGGTTCAGAATCTGAGCACTTGGAATTGGAATGTTCCAACAATGGATCAGAATCTAAGATCAGTAAACTGGAATGGTACAACAATGTATCAGAATCTGAGATCATTAGACTGGAATATTACAATAACAGACAGGAGTTTATCCTTCGGTCTTTTCTATCTCTCTCGGCCTTGGATATCATTAGCATCACGGATCCAGAATATCCTTTGGATCATTCAAGGTGGTTACTATCCCATCCTCGCTATAGTTGGTGTTCCTGGTAAGTCATTATATTTGTCTACTAAACTGCGTTGAACTGAATTTCTGCTCGTGATATATAAAATTTGGAAAGTGCAAGATAATGTCTTCAGTTCCAAACAAAATTTCATTTCATTATATATTATAACTATCAAACTTTAATTATAAATTATTCACTGATTTGTGAGAAGGAACCAGACTGTTCTCAAACTTCATAATCCACTTTCTCCTTCACAGATTTACATCTCCATGTCCTCCCCAATCGCCAATCCTGTCCAATACCACCATCATGATATCCCAGTCTCGTCCTCAGTCTCAGTGCAACTTCTGAATAAACCATTTGTGCCTTTGTTCAATCCGAATGCAATAGTTTCACGTTCCTTCTATCCACATGTCCGTTACTAAATAATTGCTCTTTGAGAATGTTTAACTTGTTCTCTGCACATGCAGGAAGACAGTTTATGGTGGTCAAGCCAGTGACTCATGATCTAGAGCCACAGAATAATGGTCTGTTGATTTCTCATCAAGGAAATTGGAGAGTTTAAAAGCAACCATTATCATTTGTTATAAAAACCAATCTGCGTGCCTCAAGTACTTTAAGGAAGTCATTGCGTCATGCCTCCCTCATCAGGTTTCCGTGTGACTTCTGTGATGAACACGTGGGTGTACTGTACTTTTGAGAGAATTAAAAGCCAGTAATAACTACCTGTCTGCACAAGTGTTCTGAAAAATAGATATAATGTAACATTTGGTCGAACAACCTGATTAGTTCATTGTCTCAAAACAAAAACAAATTCAGCAAAACATCTTGAATTATACCCAAAATACCCACCTCCAACCAAGTTTGATTTTTTTATATTGTCAATCTTAAAAGCCAATTATACAATCCCCAATAGTTTGGCGGTACAAGACCATGGAAAATTGAACAGTTGAGAGGAGAACTGCCAAGCTACCAGCATGCAAAGACTGCCGGAAGAAGAGCTCTTCTATAGGTACTTTTATTGATTAGTAACTGGTGAAGCAGAGTCCCTAAGAAGAAAAGAAGACAGGAATATGGAGAAGAACCGAAAGCTTGCTGGTTTTGAGATAAGAAGTTTTGTTTTGTAAATCTTAATTAGGAGTCTTATGGACTAGTATTGTGGTGGGGGAAGGTAAAAGACAGGTTAGAGGAAGAAGTTGTAAATAGTCATTCGTTTATTATTCTCTGTTATTCTTTAAGAAATAAAGTTGTTAAATTTTAGTTTAAATAGATTTGGACTCTAGAATTATCACAAATTACTGCATGGGAGAAATCTTTTCACTGTTGCTGATTTTAATTAAGCAGGAAGTCCTGTGTTGTGACACGACAAACCCAAAGCTATGCGATTTACTCTTTACGGTACTGTGGAACAGCTGAACCAGCCACTCAGTTCAAGATCTGCATAACATGCTGCCCTGACCAGGCCTTCATACATCCTGTGAGAGAAGAACAAAGGCAAAGATAGCTCCCTTTCTCTGCCTGTTTTCTGTATTGCTACATCTCATTTCCATTCAGGTACGTGATCATCCCCTATTTTAGGTGTCGTCAATCTCATTGAAATTCACCCTGACAGTGATGCACAGCTCCATAGGCATCTCTGCTGCTGGTTTTATTGATGCTGACGTACAGATGTAAGAGATTTATAAATTCCATATCAGTCGTAGCGCATAGAGAAGGAGTGGCTTTTTTGTGGCACAGGAAAGAAATAGCGATGTCTCAGTGAGAGAAAATATGTTTTGTGATCATGCCTGAGATTGCTGTTGAGGCAGTGTTTGGGGTACTGTGGATAGATTTCCTCTCACGTTTCACCAGACTAATCTCTGGGATGATGGCACCATGAGCAGTGAGTGAAGCTCAGTTCGAGAAGAAGAGGTGATTGCATTGAACTTGAGGGGGATGGACAATCACTCATGATTACTTAACAGACTGATACGTTGATAAGTTCCGTGGCTTTTTTTCACTCAGATTACATGATTCTCGATAGTTTAAGAGCCTGCACCCAACCACTCCCACTCCCTATTTCGACTGAGACAGAGGGAAATAGAGGAGAGAGAAAGAAATAGAGAGAAAGAGAGAAAGAGAGAGAGAGAAAGAGAGAGTGAAAGAGAGAGAGAAATAGGGAGAGAGAGAAAGAGAGAGAAAGAGAGAGAGAGAGAGAGAGGCTCAGGCTTTAGAATAAACTCTCCTAACATTAATACTGTTCAATTGGTACGGGATACTGCAATGAACGTCATGTTATCCATAATCTCGACAGCAGCAATATATTCATTATAAAAGAGTTAATTATTTCCAGCAGTGTAGAGAGATGGAAAGTCTTTTTTACGACACAGGAAATAAACAGAGATGTCCAAGAGGAAAAATACCTATTGTGATAATCGCTGTGAGTGTTGTTGAGGTCGTATTTGGGATTTTGTGGACAGACTTTCCCTCCTTTATAAGGAATGATCGCCTTGCCACAGAGAGAGTGCAATGGAGTTTCACCAGACTAATCCCTGGGATTATGGTGCCATGTGGAGAGAGTAAAGATTAATCTCTGGCGTTGTGAGAGAACGAGAGTTGATTGCATTGAACCTTGAGTGGGAGGGACAGTCACTCATGATGTTCTAAATAGACACTGATATGGTGAAAAATTCCATGGCCTCTTTTCTATTCGGGTTACATGACTGTCGGTAGTTTAAGAGCCTCTGAGAATATTGCCTTCACTCCACACCCAATCCCCCTTTCGCATGAGAGAGATAGAGGGCCAGTCTTTGAATAAACTCTCCCCACATTAATACAGTACATTTGGTGTGTAGTCCTGCACTGAAAGTCTCGTTATGCGCAATCCCTACAGCAGCCACAATACCTTCATGCTAAAACAGTTAACTATTCCAACCAGATTCTGATCTCCATGGAGAACATGGGTGTGTCTTCTCGGAGATGGAAGATGCCTCCTTGAGACTTGCACAAATCATTTGGCTTCCCTCCTCACTGCCAGCAAGCTTGTTAAAGTATCACGCGTTCTACAAACAATGGAACCATGATTAACATCATGGACTCCTCTATCAGTGCAGTCTCGGTTTCATTGGTTTGTCATGTTGGAATATCAATGACCACCTCTTGTTTCTGTATAACTGTCTCGTGGGGATGAATAGCCTCCTCTGATCTCATGGAACAGGTTTAAGGGTCTGATTGGGCTCTGCCTGTTCCTGTTTCACAGCTCGATGCACTGAACAGACCACTCTTCTTCCTGTGTAACAGGCAGGAGTATTGAATGTGCAGTCACTCTTCCTGTTCCTGAATGCTAGCTCATACCCGTGTGCAACCAGCTTGAAATGCTGAATGAGCTCTTTTAACTGTGGAAATGTGCAGTGTCTGGGCTGTGCTGTTACATGAATGTTACCGACACTTTAACAGCACAAACTGGAATACTGTCCGGGTCTTGCTGCACATGGACGCAGAATGGTTCAGGAGCTGATGGGGGACAAAATGTTCTGAACATTGCGTGATCTTCAGTCATCATACCTATTTCAGATCTTATGATGGGAAACGACATTGATGGAGCAACTGAAGATGTTTGTGCTGAGGAGGCTAACGTGAGGATCCCCTGCAGAGATGTCCCAGGACTGAGAGGATTGTTGGCCACTGACCCCAAACCTTACTGTGTTCTGAAAGACCCGGCCGTGGGAAAGTTGCACCTGATTCCCATTCAGCTCAAATACATAGGTGGTCCCAATGCCATCCTCAGTCAAATACTACATTGGTATCATAGCCATTCACTCTTTCCTGAGACCCTGTGTTCGCCTCTTGTTCATATCAATAGGTGACAATGTATGTGTAGGGAGTGTTTTCCTCTCACAGAAGGTAATCACTGTCAGAAATTATCTGGGCGAAAGAGCTAGGGGAGCTACATTACTGAAAGCATTTAAGGAGGAGGTAGATAGATTTTTGACATGTCAGAGAGCTAAGGGGTGAAGAATTGGGCATTAAAAGAGGGATTAATGTTAACAGTAGATCAGCCATGATGGTATACAATGGATTGATCATCCGAATTACCTGATCCTGTTCCTTTTGTCCTCATATTCAGTAACTGCAAAGTTAATGTTAGTAATTTTCCTGAACGTTCTTTTATTGAACTTTGCAATCAGAGAGAGTGAAGTATTTTGTGAGTCATCTCTGGTTGAGGTATGTGGACTGTATTCTCAGTGAATCTGGGTCTATAATATGATCAATAAATGAATCACAAGTTGCAGAGAGGAAACACTCTGTAATGAGACCAGAGGCATCTTTTGACACAAATAACAATTTCCAACCTACACCAAACCATGTGTGACAGTCTTGAGGGACTGAATGAGATCCTGTGTTACTGTTGACCAGGTATCTGGGACAAGTGACCTCCATGTGCTCCTTGCAGGAGGTGTGAGGAGTTGAAGAGAACATAGCAACACAGGACTGAGCAGTAGAGCGGGCCATTAGATACTTTATCACCGCTCCATGTGTTTTTGGTCTCAGCAGCACGTTTCTGTCTGTGTGCCATTTTACTACGTACCAAAAACAACTTTGAATAAATGCAAACATCCAGAAACCACAATCCTCTGGGGAAGGGAATTTCCACTTGAACAGCCCTTTGAGAATTTCTCATTTGTGTTCCAACAAATGTTGGAAGGTCACTATGTCCTTTTCCAGTCCCACTCCTCCACTGGTTACACCAATCTTAAATGCAACCAGTTTAGGAATGTGGCCAATGATTTGGATCTCAGAGTCGGTAATTTTCGAGAAAAATGTGAGACACAGAAATTTGAACTCATAACAAATAGTAAAATGACAGGGTGCCCCAAATGTTATTCTGCCTTTGAAGTTACTCTGCTCACACAAGCTACTGCTAGTGGGATTTCTTTCTGGAACAGTTGGATTTGGCTAAATTCCCTTCGTTTCAGGCAGTGGAGAATTCCAATGAGTCCTCACTAGGAATCCTTCACAAGTGGTAAAGATAACTCAGAGATGTTCTGATCTCACACTTTGCTATCGGGCAGAACAAAGTAAGAGAGAGGGATCCATCGGCTGCTGCTTCTCAGCCAGGGAACATTTTTCTCCCTTTCTGTGTTGGAACAAACAGTAATGTCAACGGAACACCAAACTGGACAATGTGCGATCTCCTGGAACATTCTCTGGAAAACCTGATGATGGATTATATGCAGGTGCGCCATTGCTCTTGTTGTACACAATCCCTTCCAATCCCAAAAATGTCCCCATTTTATAATTTGATGACATGCTTATATGTGTCTGTGTAATTTGTAAATATTGGTAGGTGTCTTCATAGTATGCGTGTTAACATCAATGTATCTTTTCCTTAAAATTTATACTCTAGCTTTTGTCTCCCTGACAGGAGATAATATGCATCCAGCTGATACACTTTTCAGAAAGTTATGGATGGTTCAATACTATTTCTCAGCTAAGATCAAAGCTGATAATCCCCCATAACAAAATGCCGGCTTTCCAAGAATGAGTAAAGGGAAACATCTTTGAAAATCTTCGAAAAGAATTATATCTTTTTATTTTATTTCAGGATATCAAACCTGCACACAGTGTATTAGATGTGGTCTCAGCAATGCCCTGTACAGATGCAGTAAAACATTCCTGCGATTAAAACTGATACCTTTTGCCAAAAACAGCATCATTCCACTTACGTCCCAAATCACTTGCTGTATCTGAATTCATATGATTCATGTCGCAAGAACATGGAAACGTCCTGTACACAGAATTCGGCAATCTCTCTCCATTTAAATTGTTTACCATTGTTTCATTTTTCATGCCAAAATAGATAACTTACCTTATGTTATTTCTGCTGAAGGTTTGCTCACTAACCTTCCCTGTCTGTATCACATTGCAGACTCACGACCTCCATTTGACGACACATTGAATGGCCATCTTGGTGTACGAGTTAATTGAGCTCCAAGCCATTCCCTCCCCTTCCTCCAAATCTTTGATACAGATTGTTGATCATTGATGACCCTACAGTGATCTCTGAGGCACTCCATCAGTTACAGCTCTGCAGCCTGAAAATAAACATTTGTCTCTACTCTCTATTTCCTGTTAGCGACAGCTTCCCTGTTCCTGTGTAGCAGCTCAGGCGGGTTGAAAGGCCTCCTACTAGACTGTGTAGTGCACTGAATGAGCTGAATTACTTCATTCTATATTCCTGTGTAATTCCTTAGAGGGTCAGAATGGTCTCCTCCTGTCTCATTGTAACGATCCTGTCTGACTTCATGGAGTGGTCCCCAACCCTGTAACAGCATCAAGGGGTAGATTGAGGGAACAACACATGGGGTAGGGACAGCAGTGTATCTCTGTAACAGCCTCGAGGGGTGGATTGAGGGAACACATGGGGAAGGGGCAGAAGTTGCCCATTCGGCTGCACCATTCAGAATGCTCATGGCTTATCCGAGTGTGCCTGACCATCCATTTCCTGTTTCTTCACAATAAACACTGACCCTTCTGTCCAGTAAAGATCTCAGCCTGGAATATCTTCTATAACCGAATCTTCACTGCTCCCCGAGGATGAGGACACCACAGGTAGCACAAGACTAAAGTGAAATGGACGTCCTCATTTCATTGTGGGACAACTGTTATTTTAAAACTGTGTTGATTGAATATAAAATCACCACCTCTTTTCAGACATAAGGACAGAATAATTATGAATAAAGATAAACCATTCCGGACTCCAAACCTATCCAACATTCCCACTGACCCTTTCTAATCAAATATGTATCACACCCAGTCTCTGCTGCTGTCTCAGGAAGAGAATGCCTGATAGTATAATACCGCAGGAGCATTAAGGAAATGAGCAGATTGAGGCCATTCAGCCTATCGAGTCTGAAATTCCGTTCATTAGTTTCTTACTAGTACCTCGACCTCATTCTTCTGTCTTCTCCCTGGAATCCTTGATACCCTTACAACATATCGAGTTGTGTCTTAATGACACTATTGTCTGTGCCTCTGTGTGCCTGTATGTGAGTAAGTGTTTGTGCGTGTGTGTGTGTGCCTGTGTTTTTGTGTGTCTGTATGCATCTGTGTGTCTGTGCCTCTGTTTGTGTGTGTCTGTACAAAATGTGTGTGTGTGTGCCTGCGTGTGCGTCCGTGTGGTTGTTATCTGTGTCTCCGTATCTACATCTGTCTGTCTGCGTTTCAGCCTGTGTTGCTATCTGAAATAAGCCTATTTGTATGTGACGGTATATGTCTCTGTGTGTTTATACGTGTGTGTACGACTATCTCCTTGTAAGTATTGTGTGTGTTCGACTGTGTATTTCTGTGTCTGCGTCTCTGTGCAAGGAGGTATCTGTGGTTTTCTTTGGAAGTGAAAGGACTGTTGTGGGAGCTGCCAGTGGTTTTAAACTGAGAATTGTGTTTCACTGAACATTGCTCCTTAACTGGTCAGTAGAACGTGGATGTTTCAAGTTCTCCACACGAGGCGTCCTGGTCCTCTCCAGCTTTTTAAGATTCCTTTCCACATGGCGAGGTGAGGGGAGTGAGGGAACGGATATCGGGCACTCCACTACCCGGCATGGACCTTTCTATCCTATTCCAGGCGGTTTCTCCTGGAATGGGAGAAAGGGATGGAGGGAGAGTGTGAATGGGTGACCCTGCTGTTTGTGCTGGTGTAGGTGGGGCAAGTTGTGAGATGTCTGGAATGAGTCAGTCGACAGTTTTGAATCCTTATAGTATGATTAGTTGCTGAATTCAGTACTGAGAGTGGTAGTGCCTGAGCCTTATTTGGAGACAGAGCGTGAACCTTGTTCAGGGTTAGGTGCTATAACAGATATACAGTGAGTGTGAGAGAGCAGAGAGTATATGGTAACTCTTATCCTAACAGAACGAGGAGGATATTGTTGCTTGTCCAGTTTTGTGGGACATTTCTTCATATCATCTCAGCGTCGAGGTGAGCCTCCCAAATGTCTTGTCCAGGTCTATCACTAATAACGACACAGACCTGTTCCTCAGCTTCCACAGAATCAGTTTAGGTAGCGTTTACAGATAGCAAGGAGAAGCAAATATTGGTATTTTATATATCAAAACCAAAACAGTAGCAGAAAATCTGAGCATCATATGCTCTGGAAATTAGATAGACAAGTCATGTCGGTACCGCAGTCTTATTGAATGGCCACAGGTTTATCTAAGCTGCGTTAACTATGACAGCTGAAGCAATGAAAAATAAGTTCTGTAAGTGTCTATGCGGTCGGTTGAAGAGAATGTTGTGAAGCAAACTAGAGAGCAGGTTATTTCGGATTTCATGTTGTGTGGTCAGAATGACGAATTACTAACCTAGATCTGAAGCAGCTTTTAAGGGATAATGGCATTTATATGGTACATTTTGCAAGGTGTCTGTATACAATATAGAATGCTTGAATATTCTAGTCAAACATCATGAAAGACTGGAGGCTGGAGTGTCAAGATATCTTCAGTGCATTTGGAAAGTACAATATAACATTCAGTGGGAGAAAAGCAATGCTTGTTAGAGTCATAGAGTCCAAAGGCACGGAGACAGGTCCATCAGCCCAAACTGGTCCATTCCGACCAAAATGTCCATCCACGCTAACCCCACTTCCATGCCATTGTCCCATATCCTTCTAATCCTTTCCTATCCGTGTATTTGTAGAAATGCCTTTTAATTTTTTTAATGTATCCGCCTCAACCACTTCTCATTCCATATGAGTAACAGCTCCTGAGTTAAAAAGTTGTCCCTCAGATTCCCTTTTATTCTGCCCCCTCTGACCTTAAACTGATGCCCTCTAATCTGTGATTACCCAACTCTGGGAAAAAAGACTGGGTGCATTCACTCTATCCATGTCTGACATGATCTTATCAACCTCAATATGATCCTCTCTTTATCTCATGCACACAAAAGTAAAAGGTCCTAGCTTAGAACATAGAACATAGAACATAGAAGAATCCAGCGCAGTACAGGCCTTTCGGGCCTCGATGTTGCGCCGATCCAAGCCCACCTAACCTACACTAGCCCAATATCCTCCATATGTCTATCCAATGCCCGCTTAAATGCCCATAAAGTGGGAAAGTCCACCACTGCTACTGGCAGGGCATTCCATGAACTCACGACTCGCTGAGTAAAGAACCTACCCCTAACATCTGTCCTATACCTATCACCCCTTAAATTAAAGCTATGCCCCCTTGTAATAACTGACTCCATACGTGGAAAAAGGTTCTCACGGTCAACCCTATCTCAACCCCTAATCATCTTGTACACCTCTATCAAGTCACCCCTAAACCTTCTTTTCTCCAATGAAAATAACCCCAAGTGCCTCAGCCTTTCCTCATACGATCTTACCACCATACCAGGCAACATCCTGGTAAACCTCCTCTGCACCCGTTCCAGTGCCTCCACATCCTTCCTGTAGTATGGCGACCAAAACTGCACACAATACTTCAGATGCGGCCGCACCAGAGTCTTATACAACTGCAACATGACCTCAGGACTCCGGAACTCAATTCCTCTACCAATAAAAGCCACTACGCCATATGCCTTCTTCACTGCACTTTTTACCTGGGTGGCAATTTTCAAAGATCTGTGTACATGGACACCAAGATCCCTCTGCTCATCCAAACTACCAAGTATCCGACCATTAGCCCAGTACCCCATGTTTTTGTTACTCTTACCAAAGTGAATCACCTCACACTTAGCTACATTGAACTCCATTTGCCACCTTTCTGCCCAGCTCTGCAGCTTATCTATATCCGCTGTAGCCTGCCACGTCCTTCCTCACTGTCAACAACTCCTCCGACCTTTGTATCATCCGCAAACTTGATCACCCAATCTTCTAACCCCTCCTCCAGGTCATTTATAAAAATGACAAACAGCAGTGGTCCCAAAAAAGATCCTTGCGGAACACCGCTAGTAATGGCACTTGTCCAACCTCTTTCTATACCTCAGACCATTGAGACCTTGGCAACATCCTTTTAAATGTTTTCTGCACTCTTTCCAGTTTAATAACATCCGTCCTATAGCAAAGTGAGCAACACTGAACATAACGGTACCAATATGGCCTCAACAGCATCCTGTGTAACTGCAACATAACTCCCTAATTTCGCTACTCAGTGATACAAACCGAATAAGGCCACTGTGCCAAAAGCTTTCGTCACTGTCTACCTCGGAATCAACTTCCAGAGAACCATGCATCTGAATTCCAAGGTCCCTCTGTTCCACTACACTCCTTAGGACCCAACCATTCACCATGAAACTCCAAACTTGATTTGACTTTCTAAAATGCAAGAACTTATACTGATCTATATTAAAATCCATTTGCCATTTCTCAGCCACTTCTCCAGCTGATCAAGATACTGCTGTAATTTCTGAAATTTCTGATAACCTTCCTCACTCTCCATGATGCCGTCTGTTTCAGTGCCAACTTCAAACTTACAAATCATGCCTATACATTCTCATATAAATCATAGATGTATGTAATGTGTAGTGACCCCAATATCAACCCCTGAGGCATTTCACTATTCACAGGCCTCCAGTTTGGCCAGCATGTATCCAGTATTAATCTCTACTTCCTACCATCAAAGCAATTTTGTACCTAATTTGCCAGCTCCCCTTCAATTCCATGCGATATAACCGTCCAGAGCGGCGTATCATGTGGAACCTTACTGAAGGCCTTAGTGGAATCAACCCAGACTACGTATACCACCCAGACCTCCTCAACGTTGCTGGTCACTTGAGCAAAGAACTCCAATAAAATTGTGAGTCATGATCTCCCTTGCATAAACTCCCGTGCTGAATTTAATGAAGGGATTTTGCCCAAAATATCTATTTTCCTGCTCCTCGGATGCTGCCTGACCTGCTCTGCTTTTCCATCACCATTCTAATCTTACTCCGCACCAGACCCTGTCTTTCCAAATGCACGTATATCCAAATCTCTCCGAATCTTCGAAAGTAACCTACCCACTAGCTTTTAGGATTACTGGTCTTTAGTTCTCAGATTTATCTTTGTAGCATTTCTTGTATACGGGCTCAGCATTCGCTACATTCCAGTGGTCCAGGACGGCACTCGTTGGCCAGCGATGATAGAAAAGAGCCAAGCAGAGCTCCCGCAATTTCTTCTCTATCCTCCTATCCTCCTGCGGTGTTCCTGAATATAACTGGTCAGGACCAGGAGGTTTTAGAAAAACTAAAAAAGTCTGAAACATGCATCTATTTATTTCAGGTGCAAACACCAAAGAGTGAGAAAGTGACTCAGTGATGGTTAACATAACAAATTAGAAAATATGTTAATCAGAAGAAGTGACTTCACAAGAATTCCAGCTATTGTGGAGACCTAAGAATTCTCAGAAATTAACGATCCAAAAATGGAAGGCCAAGAAATCAAAAAGAGAACATGCATGCTAACAAACAGGAACACAAAGATTGCATCAATCTGCGATCTATATTTCAAAGGAAACAAAATAAAAGTAAGATCAAATGTGGAAATTTGTAATCGGGAGAGGAGAAGTCATTGTGGAGAACTGGGAAATGGCCAAGAAAACAACCAGTTACATTGCATCTGTCTTCATGGAGGAAGATCCAGAAAATCACCCAGTAAGACCAAGTGATCATATCGGACTCCTGGAGCAAAAGACATAACGTCATTTTATATCAGTAACAAGGTAGTACTTGAACATGGAGCTGGATTGAGTATTGCTAAGTCTGACGAAACAGATGTACTTCCTATAAAAATGCCAGAAATAAATCACCAATAGTAGTATTAATTGCACTGTCGATGACTGTGTTTTATTTTCCTGCACATTCTGCAGAGACCGGAAACTATTGTGGATAAATGTGAAACAAGCACTGTACATGAATGGAAGGGATCCAAACAGATCAAGGTAAAAATACATAGTGTGGAGAACTGTAGACCAGTTAATATGAGAGTTGTAGTGAAACTGTTGGAATCTATTACACAGGATGACATTTTTGCAATTTAGAAATTTAACAGCAACAATGGAGAGAATCAGCATTTCTGATACAGACATCATACTTGATAAACTTCGGAATTGTTTGAAGTTGTTTCTTACAGCATAGATAATGGGGAAACAGTAGAAGTGGTATATATTGGATTTTAGGAAGGGTTTCTATAAGAACTCAGTGAGTTCGTAAATGCAATGAATGTGAAGGGTATTTGGAGGAATATATGTAAGTGGAAAGTTAACGTTTGATTCACCTTCATTTAAGAGAGTCAGAACATTGATGTAAAGACATGTTGAAGCAGTTTCACAGCGTGTTGGTGGGACTCTACCTGGAGTATTGTGTACAGACTTGGTGTGGTGGCTGAATCTCAGAAAGAATATACTGACCACAGACGAAGTGCAATGGACATTCTCCAGATTAATCCCTCAGATGGTGAGATTGCCTCATGATGAAATTCGGCCTGTGTTCTCTAGAGTTTCCAAGAATTTTTGGTGGGTCACAGAGAAATTTAAAAATTCACAAAACATATGACAAGTTGGCAATTAACAGAACGCTTCCCTCACTGTCTATTCAACATTCAAGGCAAATAATGGCAGGATCTGGGACAGGCCAAGTAAGACTGCAATAAGATGGAAATTCTTCACTTGGAGGGGACTAACTAACACAGGGGCATGGAAACCTACTGGCAGGCAAGATTAGGGAGAATCTCTAGATAGTCTCCAAGTGTGTCCAGCGGAACTGAATAACCATTGAACAGGTAGGACACATTAGTGACTTGCCAAGTTGCATTCAAATCAACTTTAGTGGTAAGAGACAGACGGTGGTGGTAGAAGGCTGTTTCTGTGATTGGAGGCTAGTGTCCATTGGTGTACCATGGGGATCAGTGCTGTGTCTCTTAATATTTGTGATACGGAGGTGTTGGTGTTGGGCTGGGGTAGACAAAGCTAAAAATTGCATAACACCAGGTTATAGCCCAAAAGGTGTATTCGGTGGCACGAGCTTTCGAAGTGCTTCATCAAAGCGCATATTCACGTGATAAAGAAGCAGCACTTCGAAAGCTCGTGCCTCCAAATAAATCTGTTGACTATAAGCTGATGTTTTCTGATTGCAAACCTTATCATAAAGGATGCAGCTGTGAATATGGACGAGGGGTGGGGAGTGTCATAAGTAAGTTTGTGCTTGATACAAAGATTGACCGGGTAGTTGGCAGTAAGGAGGAAGGCCTTGTGTTGCAGGAAGATACAGATGGAATGGTCAGATAGTCACATCAATGGCAGATGGAATTGAATGGAATATGAGGTCATGCATTTGGGAGAAGGAACCAGGCAGGGGAGGATTCAATGAATGGCAGCACACAAGGAAGCTCAGATCATGCTTTTCCACACATCCCTGAATGTGGCTGGACAGGGTAACACACAATTTGAGAAAGCGTACGGGAGCACAAACATAGCTGACACACATCAAAGCATAGATTATAAGAGCTATGCAGAACTTTCGTTAGGCCAAGATGGAATGCTGTGTGTAGCTCTGGGAGCTACATTACAGGAAGGATGTGATTGTAGTGGCGGGTGCAGAGGAAATTCACCAGGATGTTCCCTGGGATGGAGCATATCAGCTATGGAGAAAGGCTGGGTAAGCTCGGGTTGTTTACATTGGAGCGGAGAAGGCTGAGGGGGATGTGATTCAGACGGATAAGATTACGAGGGGCATGGAGAGCGTGGATAGACAGCAACTGGTCCTTTTAATCAAAGTGAAGTGTTTGAGGTTTAGTGAAGATTTGAGGACTGTTTTTCACCCAATGTGTGCTGTGGTCTAGGATGCACTTTGAGAGAGGGGAATTGTCACAGTAACCTCAAAACCATTAGAAAATACATGTTTGTGCACTTGAGATGCCAAAAAATTCACAGCGACGGGTTTTGTGTGGGAAAGTGGGGCTAATGTAGTACATTTCCAAAACTGCACCTAACCATCGGAGTGGCCTTGATCTGGCCCTGTGCAGCAGGTCCGAAGGGCTGAATAGAACATCAGAACATAGGGCTGAGGGACACGAGTGGGCCATTCGGCCTTTGACACTAATCCACCAGTAAATAAAGTCGTGGCTCATCTCATTGTTGTCCCAGCTGCACTTTTCTCTCCATGCACCATTATCCCTAATTCACGTATGGAAAATCAGACGAAGCTAGCCTCAATATAATATAATGATTAAGCCAAACCAAACTTCTGGGAAAGAGAATTCCCACTTGAACGAATTCCCACTTTGTGATTTTTTTCTCACACCATTTGTGAGTGAGGATGGAGGGTGTCACTCTTTCCTTTTCTAGTCCCACTCTTCCAATGCTCACAATTTTTTTTAAATGTAACCAGCTTGGTGATATGGCCGATGATAAAGGTCTCAGACTGGGTCAGGTTCAGTGACAGGAACAAGTCAGGCAAATTTCTTGATTACCTCGATAACCCTATTTCTAAAGCCAACTCGTGTTCACATTTTTCTGGCCTGATTTCTCCGTTGACTATACACTTACTGCCATTATACTCCTCTGGGGATCCACTTAATTTCAGTTCTGTTTACCTGACATATGCCTCCTTTCTTACCTTGACCAGAGCATCAATATTTCTAGCCATCCAGCACTCCCTGCACCAACCAGCCTTCCCCATCTCATGAATGAGAACACATTGGCTCTGGACTCTCTGAAACCAAGTTTTGATTGCCTTGCATTTTCCAACCATCACTTTACCTGCGAATAGAGTATTCCAATTAGCCTTTCACAGGACTCACCTAACAGTTTCAAAATTGGCCTTGTTCCAAGTTAGAACTTTATTGCTTACATCAGGTCTTTCCTATTCCATAACTAGTTTAAACGTAATATTTATGCGTAACAGACTTGAAATGTTAACAAAACACTTCCTGCCCCTCTGTATCAGGCTCGAGAGGCTGCATGGGATCATCCTATCCCTCTATAACAGCCACGAGACTTTAAATGACACATCAAACCCTGGATTACTATCAGCCAGTAAACTGAATCTGATAGAGGTCCATCCCTTCTCAGTTACAGAAACAATGAACTTCAGGTGTCCTCTCAGTGACACCTCATATAGCTGTAGCAACAAATCCTTTTATTTTGAATGATTCTGTTGGCAAAATGAGCGAATATTCCAGAGTTCCACCTTTTCAAGTAACAGCAGGCTAATATGGACTGAATGGCCTTCTCCTATCTCTTTGTAAGAGGCTCATAGGCATAGAATTGCTTCAGCCTGTTGCTGAGCAGCAGTCTCCATTCTCTGCCTCAAGGTTATGAAAGGATTTGAAAACATGGCACTTAAACCCCGGAGTACCCTCACACTGGTCATTAAGTATCATACTGTAGAACTGCTTCCTTTCGTAAACAGAGTAGAACATATATACACCCCTGCAGTGTTCTTAATACTCTCATATACAACTAAAAAAAAGATTAAAAATATTTAAAGATTTATGGTCCATCCCTCAGCAACCCTCATCCATTCCACCCAAAACCGGTAAATGTTCCCTTTTATAGTGATATGAAAAGTGATGTATGGAATTGGATAACTGATCCTATTTGTTCAGTGACTGCGATTAATGCCAATCTCCATGGATTCTAATTATGCCAGTGGAGGGTTTCCATCTTTTAATGATAAATAGATGTCGTTCAATGTGTTACTCCATAACATGAGCGGGACCATCACCAACAGCACTGACAGGGATCAACAGATCCGGAGAGAGGGGGAGGAGAGATCAGAATCTGAGAACATTAGACTGGAATGAACTAAACATGGACCAGAATCTGAGAACATTAGACTGGAATATTCCAACAATAGACAGGAGCTTATCCGATTATGTTTGGTACCTTTCTGCATTTTATTGGTTGTCATTATCATTGCAGATCTATTATGCTCTTCGCATTATTCAATATTTTTATTATCCCTTCCTGGCTATCGTTGGTGTTCCCGGTAAGTGTTACTGTCCATTTTTTTATAAACCAGTTATGACTGTATTATTGGTCTTTCATATATTCTACACTTCTACCCACTATTATTGTTCCAGTTGAAACTCTGAATCCAGATATTTACTCTACAGACCTCTACAACTACATCAATGAAGGTGTTCAATTACTGTCTCCCTCTGCTTTGGCAATGTTACTGATGGGTCTCTATGTTGATCTACTCAGTTTCAGCAGATAACCGCAATGTATTGTATCTTTGTCTTTTTTTAAATATTAAGAGCATGGAGGTCACTGTCTGCTGTCCTGGTTACAGACCCCACTTCCATCCAGTGTTTCCAACCCATCCCTGACCAATATCTGCGGCTGTAGCAGACGAGTCATAACTGTGGGTGAACCCTTTGATCATGAGTTGATTCTTGACACCATGCCCTGACCATTTCTAACTTGAAATACTCACCACTCCACAATGTATCTCACTGGCTTATTCTATCTCCTGTTTGAACCTTGACGCTCCCGGCTTCAAACCTGCCCAAGCAAATCTGATTCGAACTCACACCAATTTCCCATCCATCTGTCATTCATGTGCACGCGGATATATATTGCTATTTTTATGGCAATGCTTTTATTGAACATTTTCAAACACTTTACCTCATCTGTCCATGAAAATTCTCTCGTTCTCTCTCTGTCGATTATCCAAAAGCCTGCCATTTGTTCGTATTTAAAATAGTTTCCTCCACGTGCGTTCCTTCTCAATGAGTTCGCATCAACCACGCCAATCGCATGCACACACGCACTGTCTCTCTCACACTCTGATGAACACACACACACACGCACGCACAGAGAGCAAACCTTCCCATTGTAGGCAGTAACCTGATGCGAGTGTGGTTAGCATATGATAGTAAAGTTTGCAATACTCTCTATGCTGGGCAGATAGTGCAGTTTACTGAGCAACACACTAGCATGGTCTGCACAGCTCTCCATGCTGGGCAGATAGTGCAGTTTACTGAGCAACACACTAGCCTGCTCTGCGCAGCTCTCCATGCTGAGCTGTCATCTTGTCCCAGTTTATGTTGTTTGTGGTGTTCTATCAAGCAGATTGAGAATTTGATGTAACAAACCATTTCAGCTGATCTGACAATGCCTTTATTCAATGTTCTCATTCTCATAATTTTACTGCCGAAGATCTCACTTCTCCAGTTAGTCCCACTGTTCTGTCTTTTTTCCCATATTTCCGCAACCTCCTCCCAGTTAATTAACTGTCTGTTTCTGTCTTTAATATGAATCTCTGTCCCTCTGCATCTTTCCCTGGCCTTGGGTTTTGGCTATATTTTGTATCGAGTGCTGGCATTGTGTAGCTCAGAAACAGTGAAATGGTGTGTGTCAGGCTGTTTTTCATTTCCCGGTATGTCTCATGTGATGGCCCATGGACGGCGTGTTTCAGAAGTTATGCGACGCATCCTTGTAACTTGGAGTGTACCTGTGTTTGCCCCACTCAGGTGACCTTGCAATCAGTAACACGGGGAAGCCCATGGAGTAAAGGACCAGGCATCTAAATTGTGTGACAATGCTGTCACTCTTTTTTTTAAAAAGGTCATTTTCTCTTTTTTTTGAACAAGAGATCTTAAAGTCCAAACTGCTGACTGTTAACGGCTCAAGTAAATAACTTTTAGGGTTTTAGGGTTTTTAATAAATAGCAGTAATAATGGCCAGCTCGCATAGACTAGGCTTTCTAGTTTTTTTCCTGATAGCTGTAAGTCACCAGGTGCTTGTGTCCCAGAAGGGTTGGAAGTTTTAGTAAATTATCCCTAGCTGCTATTCTCTCTGAAGCTTCACTTGATGCTATTTCCTCCTGGATTGGAGAACTGTATGTCTGAATGCGCCTTTTTACCATGGCGTGTTTTAGGTGATATTAGTATATTGGAACAGTTCATTTCTGGAAGGTTTTGTATCCATTGTTCGGTTAAGGTTTCCAATAGTTAAGTTATTCTAAAATCCTCTTCATTTTCTATGGATTTTCATTAGAGTGTTTAAATATATTGTGTTTTAATTACTGGTGAGTGGTTTGGCGAGTAGCATCACATCTGGAACACCCACTTCACATCTACCTTTAAAATAAGAAAAGGTTCGCATCCAAGCTTCCCACTTGAAATAGTTTGAGGCGGTCTGGTTGGTCTATAGCAAACTGTAGACTCTTGTCTGGTTCTAAATCGATAATAACAAATTGGGTTTGAATTACAATCCCTCCAATGTGCAAACAGGCCATTCGACCCAACAAGTCCACACCGACCTTACGAGGAGTAGCCTCCCCAGAAACATTCCTCTACACTATTATTACACATTTATCCCGACTAAGGCATTTAACCCACACATCCCTGAAAACTACAAACAATTTAGCATGTCAAATTCACCTGATATGCACATCTTTAGATTGTGGGAGGAAACCAGAGCATCCAGAATACTCTCATGCGGACAGTGGAGAGTATGCACTGGGAGGCTATTGGTTTCAAAGGTCGTGAATGGTAGTTGTTAGTGTCTTTTGTTCCGGATGTTGAATTCGGTTGGTTTAAACAGTGTTTTGTGTATAAAGATTCTTTCAGTCACTCAGAGTTCTTTGGGTGTGGAAGAAGTGAAGTTGGGGGTTTAATAAAAGGTAATGAAGGCAAAGCTGTAGGAATTGACAGAGAAGCTGGAGGTGGGGTTGCGTTTGTCTGTGAGAAAATGAGAGATAATTACAGCTACAGCTCGGCAATTACATTTTGTGGAAACGCCATCAGATTCTTTGGAAATGGCGAGAATTCAATTTCAAATGAGGCACCGTGAACATGAGAAGGAATTGAAACAGTTTGAATTATGATGAAGCGTAGTCATAAAAGAACAGAAAATGAAGAAGAAAGAGAAAAAGAGAGAAGAAAAGCAAAGAGTTTCAACATCAAAAGTTAGTAATTAGAGAGGAAAGTTGACGTAGAAGGTGGTGATGAAGGTAGACGGTAGGCTGGATGAGGAGGATAGTGAGGATGAGCAACCTTATAGTAGCCAAAGGCCTGATATGGATATGTTCAGATACATCCAGACATTATCTACATTTGATGAGAATGATGGGGGAGCCTTTTCAATTTCATTTGAGAAAGTGGCTTAACCAATGCAGTGGCCAGTGACCATGTGGATTTAGTTGATTCAAACAAAGCTGTAAGGTATTTACATCCCTATCAGAGGCGGTGTCTGGGGAGGAGGAGGAGGTGAAGAAAGCCATCTGAAGTGTATATGAGCTTGTGCCAGAAGCTGACAGACAGCGTTTCAGGAATCTAAAAAAAGGGCCCCTGGTTAAACGCACATTGAGTATGAAAGGATCAAACAAAGTAATTTTGAAAGGTGGGGAAGGGTATTAAAAACAGAGCAAACCTATGACACTGTTAGAGAGATTCTTATTTTGGAGAAGTTCAACAATTCACTTCCTGCAGCCGTGAGAACTCATGTGGAAGGGCAGAGAGTTACAATGGCAAGGTTAGAAGCTGAAATGGCTGATGATGATGATTGGATTCAGAAATCAAAGTTTGGTTTCTGTGAGGGATTGAGAAGAATGTGTGATGTCTTCTTAAAACATATCCCTGTGAGAGTAAGGTTTACTGGCGTAGGCCAGGAGTAGCAGGTAAAGAGGTTCCTGCATTAAGCGGTACAGAAGTATGTAATCCTTTTACACTGAGACGTGAGGAGCTATGTCATTCAGAGGGAGTGTTGGAGAGATGAGAAGTGCTCCATTATGTAACTTGTGGTTGGAGTGTCCAGTGGAAACATCAAAAGATTTATTCCACAATGGGGAAGGAGGCTTTCAGCTTGGTGTTGGCGTTCGAACATTTCAGCAGTTAAATTGCGAATAACATACCTGAGACAAATCTTTATCAATGATTGTGACCCTTTAAAGTTTTTTGGAGAAGTTGAGGGAGAAGAATGCCAGTCTGTTTCGATTGAGCTTATTCTTGATGTCATTCAATTTGAAATCATACAGGTGACAGGGCGAGAAAACCTAAGTTTTGACACGTTGTGGAGACTTGAATGAAGAAAGACAAAGGCATTCTGTGGCAGGAGTAAAATGACTGAAATCGAAACTAGTTGTGAACATTTGTATGCTCAGAGTCAATGTAATATATATATGCACCTCTTCCTCCGCTACATTGATGACTGCATTGGTGCCACCTCTTGCTCCCGTGAGGAATTTGAGCAATTCATCAACTTCACCAACACATTCCACCCTAACCTTAAATTTACCTGGACCACCTCTGACACCTCCCTTCCCTTCGTGGACCTCTCCATCTCCATCAATGACGACCGACTTGACACCGACATTTTTTACAAACGCACTGACTCCCACAGCTAAGTGGATTACACCTCTTCCCACCCTACTTCCTGCAAAAATATCATCCGGTATTCCCAAGTCCTCCGCCTCCGCCGAATCTTCTTCCAGGAGTTCCGGTTCCACCACAGAACACATCAGATGGCCTCCTTCTTCAGAGACCGCAATTTCCATTCCTACGTGGTTAAAGATGCCCTCCAAGGCATCTCATCCACATCCCGCACCTCCGCCCTCAGACCTCACCCCTCCACCCGTAACACGGACAGAACGCCCCTGGTGCTCACCTGCCACCCTAGCAACCTTCGTATAAACCAAATTATCTGCCGACATTTCAGCCACCTCCCAACGGACCCCAAAACCAGGGATACATTTCCCTCCCCACCCCTTTCCGCCTTCCGTAAAGACCGTTCCCTCCGTGACTACCTGGTGAGGTCCACACCCCGCTACAACCCACCCTCCCATCCTGGCACCGTCCCCTGCCACTGCAGGAATTGCAAAACTTGCGCCCACACCTTCTCCCTCACCTCCATCCAAGACCCTAAAGGAGCCTTCGACATTAGGTCTCCTCTCCATTGGGGAGTCTGGACGTCTCCTTGCAGAGCACTTTAGGGAACATCTCCAGGACACCCGCACCGATCAATCACACTGCCCTGTGACCCAACATTTCACCTCCCCCTCCCACTCTGCCGAGGACATGGTGGTCCTGGGCCTGCTTCACCGCCACTCCCTCACCACCAGAAACCTGGTGGAAGAACGCCTCATCTTTCGCCTCGGAACACTTCAACCGCAGGGCATCAATATGGACTTGAACAGTTCCCACATTTCCCCTTCCCCCACCTCACCCCAGTTCCAAACTTACAACTCAGCACTGAGCCAATATTATCTTACCTGCCTATCTTCTTTTCAACCTATTCACTCCACCCTCCCCCCGAAATATCACCTTCATCCCCTCCCCAACTCACCTATTGTACTCTATGCTACTTTCTCCCCACTCCCACCTTCCTCTCACTTATCTCTCCACCCTTCAGGCTCTGTGTCTGTATTCCTGATGAAGGGCTTCTGCCCGAAACGTCGACTTTACTGCCCCTCGGATGCTGCCTGAACTGCTGTGCTCTTCCAGCACCACTAATCCAGACTCGCGTTTCCAGCATCTGCAGTCATTTACAATATGCATTTCAGTCTGCAAATAGAGGACGATTAGCAGGTCTACAATTAATCCATCTTTGTATATTGATGGGTCATTTTATTAAAGGAGGAGTTGTGAGTATGCTATCACTGTAAAGAGGTTAGTTTCTCTTAGGTTGTTTTTGAAGAGAGGTTCTGAAGGCAGAGGTGCAGAACTGCTGTCTGAACACATTTTAAGTAAATAACTGAGGAGGCCTTTAGGTTTCATTAAATGGTGGTAACAATCGAAGGGCAGCGGCCAGCTCTCCCTCACCAGGTTTTCTCGTTTTGTTTTTCGCTGCAGCATTCAGAAGCTGTTGGAGATCCCAGAATGGTTGAAAGTTTCAATACATGGTCCCCAGCTGTTTCTCTCTGAGATCTCTGTCGATGTTGTTTCCCCCAGGATTGGAAAACTGCTGTAAAGATCTGTATTTGAATATATTTTTGTGCCAAGCGGTGTAAACCACAAATGTACGTTATCTATTGTTTGTGTTAGTGTTCCAACATATAAGCTATCCCACAATGTTCTTTTCTTTGATTGTATTTTAACTAAAGCATTTAAATAGATTATATTTTGCTTAATGTTGAGTGGTTTGACCAGTCGCAACATATCTGAAACGCACACTTCCCATCTATATTCAGAATAAGGAAAGCTTTGGGTCTAAGCGACCTTCTTAAATTAGTTTGCAGGGATCAGTAGCCGAGGGGTTTCTGATTGACTCCTGTTATTGAAAAGTTAGTGGAGGGGCTGGGGATGGTTTGTTGGAAGTTGTGCTGTGAGTGCCTTAGACATTCAGGGAGATCTGAGGACTTGGTGACCCAACTCTGGATAGAGCCTGGGGACTGTAGCTACAGCATCTGGGTCTGTAAGATGAACAACAAATGGAGCAGAAGCTGCAGAGAGTGGAAGCTCTGAAACCACGGAATGAGTGTGTGTGGGGAAAGGGATCTGCTGAATGCACTCTGGGATTTCCAGGAACAGCTTCCCAAGCTTCACTTAGCCCAGGAGCAGAGTGTGAGGGGACCCTGACTGAACAAGGAGCTGGTCACAGAGCGGTGTAATCTCCTTTAACACAACTTGCAGCTTCACACCAGGGGGACGATGGTGCTGCCGGTGGCTGTTAGGGTCACTGTTTCATTCAGCTTCTATGATCCAGAACTTTCCAGGCAGGACTAGGTGACATATCCATCATTTCCCAGTATCTCAACATCAATGTCACCATTCGGTGATGGAGGATATATATGGTGGATGAGGTAAATACATTGTTTCTCCCTCAGCAGATAACTGCCGGGTGTATCCAGTATAGTGGTATTCCTGATGGTGTACATGGCATCTGCAGAGGACTCATGTCAATGGGGAGAGGTAGAGGAACTGTAGGAGGTCTCTCTCTATTAATATTACAGTGTGCCCATGCACAGTACATCATGTTGGTGAATACCCACTGTCCTGGCAGCAGCCACGACCTCTTCATTCAGAAGCAGTCAGCCATTCCCATCTTCATCGGGTCTCTACGTAGAAAGAAATGAATATATCTTGGATAAAGGCCGTCCCCTTGATGCACGTTTCCAAACACAATCCCCTCCACCAATCAACCACATCAAAGTATTCTATGTGTCCAGAGAGCAATAGGGTCACTTGGAGTGTCTGGGAGCTGATGATCAGGGATGGAGCAAAACCTCCCGTGTCTGAATGGATCTGAGTGAACCCCCCAGTACACAGTATCAAAAATCCTTTGATCCCTCTCTATTTCAGGAACATACTGCCTTCCATTATTCCTGTATATGGAATGACAGGTTATATCATGTTAAATTCCACCTGCCAAACTATTATCTATTGTCTTTACCTCTCTGAATCTATTTGCAGACTCTCCACCCTCTCTTGATAATTTAATCTCTTGCTTATAACAGCGACATAACAATTATTTGAAGAGGTGACAAGTAGGTTAGACCAGGGAAACCCAGTGGATGTGGTCCATCTAGACTTCCAAAAGGCCTTTGATAAGGTGCCTCACGGGAGGCTGCTGAGTAAAGTGAGGGCCCATGGTGTTCGAGGTGAGCTCCTGGCATGGAATGAGGATTGGCTGTCTGACAGAAGGCAGAGCGTTGGGATAAAAGGTTCTTTTTCGGAATGGCAGCCGGTGACAAGCGGTGTCCCGCAGGGTTTATTGTTAGGGCCGCAGCTGTTCACGTTATATATCAATGATCTGGATGAATGTACTGGGGGCATTCTAGCAAAGTTTGCCGATGATATGAAGATAGGTGGACAGGCAGGTAGTACTGAGGTGGGGAGGCTGTAGAAGGATCTAGATAGTTTGGGAGAGTGGTCCAGGAAATGGCTGATGGAATTCAATGTGAGCAAATGCGAGGTCTTGCACTTTGGAAAAAGGAATACAAGCATGGACTACTTTCAAAACGGTGAAAAAATTCATAAAGCCAAAGTACAAAGGATTCTGGGAGTGCTAGTCGAGGATTCTCTAAAGGTAACCATGCAGGTTGAGTCTGTGATTAAGGAAGCAAATGCAATGTTGCCATTTATCTCAAAAGGGTTGGAATATAAAAACACTGATTTGCTACTGAGACTTTATAAAGCTCTGGTTAGGCCCCATTTGGAGTACTGTGTCCAGTTTTGGGTCCCACACCTCAGGAAGGATATACTGGCACTGGAGCGTGTCCAGCGGAGATTCACACGGATGATCCCTGGAATGGTAGGTCAAACATACGAGGAATGGCTGAGGATCCTGGGATTGTATTCATCAGAGTTTAGAAGGTTAAGGGGACATCTAATAGAAAATTACAAGATAATATATGGCTGGGAAAGGATGAACGCTAGGAAATTGTTTCCGTTCGGCGAGGAGACTAGAACCAAAGGGCACAGCCTCAGAATTAGAGGGGGTAAATTCAGAACAGAACTGCGGAGACATTTCTTCAGTCAGAGAGTGGTGGGCCTGTGGAAATCATTGCCGCGCCGTGCAGTGGAGTCTGGGATGCTAAATGTCTTCAAGGCAGAGATTGATAAATTCTTGATGTCACAAGGAATTAAGGGCTACGGGGAGAATGCGGGTAAGTGGAGTTGAAATGCCCATCAGCTTTGATTAAATGGCAGAGTGGACTCGATGAGGCGAATGGCCTTACTTCCACTCCTATGTCTTATGGCCTCATGGTCTTATGGACATCACCAAACTCAGCATCTGTATATCTGTTCCATCCTCCTGATCATTAATATAGACTGTAAATAGTTGAGAACCCAGCGCTGGTCACTGTGTGACCCGACTGGTTACGTTCTCTCTAACTGATTTATTCTGAGTGTCTGCTTCTTGTATGATACCCAGTCCTCCCCCATTCATGGGCAACATAGTTGAAGAGTTGAATAAGAACAAGGAGCATCTGTGAGGTATCCAACCCCTCGATGAGGCTGATGTCAACGCGGCCTCTATTCCACTTTCCTGCCATCTCTCTATCCTAAAACTCTCGTCTCTTGTTGTAGATTGCGCCACGTGAAAAAAATCCACTCCACATCTCTACTTTCAATGAATTTTTGCATTTTACAGACCTCAATGAGATCTCCTTTCATTCTTATAAAGTTGAGAGGAGAGGCCTAAACTGCTCAATTACTCTTCATAAGACAAATACATCAAATATAGAATTAATCTAATGAAGCTTTTCTGAATTGCGTCCAATGGAAATACCTCATTCTGCAGGACACCCAAACTGGACTCCAGTTGCAGCCTCACTAATGCCTTGCATAGCTACAGCAACACTGCCTACCTTTCTACTATATCCTTTTTATAAATAAACACTGAAATTATGCTTGCATTTCTCATTACTTGCAGGCAGGTTTCTGTGATATGCAAGCAGACACCCAGATCCCTGAAGAACTTTGAACTTTCTCTCCATTTAGATAATAATTTGTCTTTCTATTATACTGGCCAACTTGAATAGCCCCATATTTATTCACTTTAAATCTCTTGCATTGTCATTCCGAAGTAATGTCCCATCGATGTTAGTGTCATCTGAAAATGTGGAATTGTATTTTCTCTCCCGTCAACCGAGTACAGTAATACCATCGATTGCAAATGGGTGAGGCACGAGAACTGAAATCAATGCCAAAATAAAATGACACATTTATTCCATCTGACTACATTATGTTGGTTAACCAATCCTCCATCCAAGCTAATAAATTACTCCTAAACCCATGTTGTCTGATCTTACCATTTACTCTTTGGAGAAGCGGCATATCCGATGCCTTCAGGAAGACCAGATATGTTCCATCTCCAGGATTCCCACTATCCACCTTATTTGTGACATCTTCAAATAACTCAAGCAAACAATTCAAACATGATTTAGCCTTCATAAAACCATGTTGACTCTGACGAATTGTGATTTGAGTTTGCAAATGTCCTGAACAATGGACTCTAAAAATTTGCCTTAAACTACATAGTTTATTGTTACATTTTACTCCCTAATGTATACCATTATGACAAGCTCTTCCCTTTTGAAAACCTTCACCTTTTGCTTTGAATTCCTTTTTTATTGGGCACAAGGCTTTAAGAGATCTGCTCTAATTCTGGATCAATGGTGCTGGAAGAGCACAGCAGTTCAGGCAGCATCCGAGGAGCTTCGCTCTGCTCTAATTGCTGAGTAAGAGCCACGTGTAGCTGAATGGACTCATCATCCTGCTGGTGTACAATATCGATGGGCTGACGTCTTTCTGGTGTTCCCATGTGTAACAATCTCCAGTCACTGTGTGACCTCTTCTAGTTCCTATGTTACAGCCTTGAGGAGGCTGAATGGACTGATCCTGTTGCTGTTTAACAGGACACTGGTGCAGCATGGCCTACTGTTATAGGCTCGAGTGGCTGATTGGCCTCCTTCTGTAAATGTATAGGGGTTGAATAGCTTCGTTCTGTTTTGGGTGTAACACGTTCGAAGGCCTGAATATCCTCCTGTTGCTCCTGTGTAACAGGCTGGAGAACAGAATGGATTCCTCCATTATCTGTGTAATTGACTTCACTTGTTAACTCCTTCTGTCAGCTATGTTCAAATAAGATCATCTTTAATTTTTGTAAACTCCAATGGCTCCTGGGTCAACCTGATCATCCTTTCGTTATAAGGTAGCACCTTCATTGCAGGAATCAGTTGAGGGAACCATCTCTGAGCTGCTTCCAATATAGCAACATCCTTTCTTCATAGAATAGGCGAAATCTGTACACACTACTCCAGATGTGATCTCTCTGTACAGCAGCAGCAACACTTTACCAGCCTGCTGTAAGGTTCCCACCCAGGTTAGAGCTGTCTCAGCCCTCTGGGCGAATACAGAGCATTGGTGGAAGATCATTGTCCTTCTCTACTCCATCAGCATCACGGGAGATCCTGAGAAGTTAAAGTTGGAGAAGATCATAAATGATGTGAGAGATGTCTACCATTAATCTCCCCAGAGCCCACGTCGCTCAGATTCCACAGAATCTAGGAAGGTGGAGCGCAAAACCAGCAAGGAGGAGCAAACATTGATGGGAGTTATATATCAAAGGGAAAGCTGCAGTACAAATGATGGACATGTTATAAAACAGGAAATGAGATATACACATTTGTGGGTACTGCAGTAATAATGTACTGTTTAAATTATATCTAAACTGTGTTAACCCAGTTGAATGCTAATGCTGGGAAATATGGATTTCATGACCACGTGTTAGATGGTTTACATTAACATTATGTCGAGCACTGAGCTCGAGATCAGGTTATTTAGGAATTGGTATTGAGTGCTCAGAAGGGCCAATTGAAAATTTTGCTGTAAAGGACCTTTTGGGAACAGTGATCAAAATGTATTGGTTTTCTTTTATGCTGTTTGAGTACAAGACAATTTTTGTTTTATTTGCAGTAACCGTTATAAATCTGAGTCATGCAAGCCATGAAGGTGTGAGGAGAAAGTGGGGACTACAGATGCTGGAGATCAGAGTCGAAGAATGTGGTGCTGGAAAAGCACAGTGAGGCAGCATACTAAGAGCAGATAAATCGATGTTTCGGGCATAAGCCCTTCATCAGGAATGAAGCTTCTGGGCCAAGGGTGCTGAGAGATAAATGGGAATTGGGTGCGACAGGGGGAGGTAGCTGGGATTGCGATAGGGAGATGAAGGTGGGGTTGCAAGTGATATGTGACGAAGGGAGACAGAACGCCTCATATACTGCATCCATTAAACCCAATGTGTCTTCTCTACATTGAGAAAGCAGGAGGTCAACTTGTGATTAATTCAGAGAACATCTCTGGGACAACCACATTGAACAAATCCATCACCTTGTGGCTGAGCACTTCAATTCCCCTTCCCACTCTGCCAAGGACATGAGGGTCCTTGGCCTTCTCTATCGCCAAACCCGAGCCACCAGAAGCCTGGAGGAAGAAAGCCTCCTCTTCTGCCTTGGGATCCTCCAACCACAGGGGATCATAGTGGATTTCCCCATTTCCCCTAATGCCACATTATCCTACTCCAAAGTTCCAAATCAGCACCGTCCTTTTGAACGTTCCTACGTGTCCAACTTCCTCCCTATCAATCTGTCCACTCTTCTTCCTCTCCGACTATCACTTTCAACCTCACCTTCATCTTCCTATCAGATTAAAGGAGGCAGCTTAGAAAAATGCCAAGTGCTGCAGTCAGCCAGTGGATTCAGAGAAATGTAGGACCCAGCAAAGGATGACCAAGAAACAGAAGAAAATCAGAAAGAGAAAACACGTGCAAATGAAAGAAAAACATAAAGACTGCTAAAAAGTGTCTATCAATGTTTGAAAAAAACTAAAAACAAGGTCAAATGTGGAACAGTTGGTGCGCGTTCAGGATAATTTATTGCAGAGAAAAGAGAAATCGCAGGGAAAAGAAACAGCTTCTTTGTGTCTATCTTCATGGAACAATGTCCAGAAATTCTTCCAGGAATACCAAGTGACCATGGGACTGGTGTAGTAAAGTCTAAGATCATTCTTATCAATGTTGAGGTCATCTTTGAAAAGAAAGCTGGATTGAGTATTTATTAATCTGACAGACTAGATGTACTTCATACAAGAATTTCAGAGGAAGCAGCAATAGACATGTTAATTGCATCGTGGATTTTCACTTTATTTTCCGACACATTCCCGAAAGGCATTTAGCCAATCTGGATAAGGCAAAGGTTCTAAATATTATCCAACACTTTAAGAACGGATGAAGATGGTGAGTGGTGAACTACAGACCAGTTATCTTGTCATCCTCAGTCACGTATCTGTTGGATTCGATTACAAAGGACAAGCTACTAGATATTTAGAAGGTAATAACATAACTGGGGAGTGTGAGAATGTGCCGATGAAAGGAAAACCAGAAGTGGCAAACATTGTTTTGGAACGGTTTGACGGTGATTATTGTGGACATCGGCAATGATGAACCATTGGATAACGCAAAGTTGGATATTCCTGAGTTTTTTTTTTAAAGAATTCACACAGCACGTTCATAAGAAAAATTAAAACGAGAGGTATTGGGAAGAACATATGCAAATGGGAAAGTAAAAATTAGGTTTACATTCATGTGAATGTAATTGGAAGTTAGAGGATGTCGTGCACCAGTTGCATCGAGCGTTGGTGAGACTAAACATAGAGTATTGTGTATTGTTCGGAGTCCCAATCTAAGAAAGAATATATTGACTAGAGAGGAACTGCAAAATGTATTATGCAGATTAATCCGTAAAATGGCAAGATTGTCTGATGGGGAACCTCAGCCTGTAACATTGAGTTTCAAAACATGAGAGTTGATTGTAGTGACTCTTAGAAACATCGGAAGGACTCAATAACAGAGGGACATGAAGAAGTACAAATAGGCGAGATAAGGGATAATCCCACAATATTCTATATGGACTATAGAACAGAATAATCAGCAAACAGCTAGTGTCCATTCGAAACCAAAGGGGCAATCTGTGTGTCAAGCTGGAGAACATTAATGGATTGTTACATGAGACCTTCACATCTATTTTACTTGGGAGAAGGAGGAGGCAGGTACAGAATTCAAGAAGGTGGACTTGGAAGCTCTTGAACAGATTGATGTAAAATACGAGAATGGATTTGAGGTTTTGTTCTGTATCAATTTGGACCAATCTCCATGTCTGAATGAGTTGTATCACAGGCGGCTGTTGGGGTCAAGGGAGGAAAGACCCTGACTGAATATTTTAATCAGAATCTGGCCATAGGGGAGGTGCCGGAGAACTGGAGAACTGCTAATACGATTCCACTTCACAGTAAGAGTGGGAGAGATAGGCCAGGTTACTATAGACGAGCGAGCATTAGATCACTGTTAAGGAAACTACTGGATAAAATCGGGAAGGTGAAAATCGAACTCCAATCAGAGTTACAAGGTTTGATCAGGGATAATCATCATGACTTTATCAGGAGGAAGTCACATCCAATGGATATGATTGAATTAGTTTGAGGAGGTCGATTATTTCGTTTTGTCGGAAGGCCTTTGACAAATTCCCACCTGGGAAACTGAAAAATAAAGTAAAATCTCACAATATGATGGATAACTTGACAAGTTGCAATAAAAAGTGTCTTAGTAGCAGGAGACAGAGGGTGGTGGGAGAAGGCTGTTTGTGTGCCTGGAGACCAGTATCCCCTGGTGTACCACAAAGATCAGTGTTGTGTCCCTTATTGTTTGTGGTATTCATAACAAAATATAGATCTGAACGTGGAGGGGGCTAGGTGGAGCATGGGGGAGGTGTGATAATAAGTGTATGTTTGACATAAAGATTGGCTGGGTGGTTCGCAGTGAGGAGGAAGGCCTTAAGTTACAGGAAGATGCAGATGGAATGGTCAGATGGGCACATCAATGGCAGATGGAATGTTACCCTGACAAATATGAGATGATGCACTTTGGGAGAAGGAACCAGGTGGGGAGGACTCAATGAATGGCAGCACACTGGGAAGCTCAGATTGTGCTTCTCCACACATCCCTGAATGTGACTGGACAGGTTAATGCTTAAAAATGTGTTGCTGGAAAAACGCAGCAGGTCAGGCAGCATCAAAGGAGCAGGAGAATCGACGTTTCGGGCGGATTCCTTAAGAAGGCTTATGCATGAAACGTTGATTCTGCTGCTCCTTTGATGCTGCCTGACCTGCTGCGCTTTTCCAGCAACACATTTTTTAAGCTCTGATCTCCAGTATCTGCATTCCTCAATTTCTCCTAGACAGGTTAATGGACAAGTTAAGAATTGGACCTTGGGTGTAGCGTTTCCTAATCAGGGCATAGATTATAAGAGCAATACCGGGCTTTGGTTCAGCCAAAATTGAGTACTGTATGTAGCTCCGGGAAGCACATTCCAGGAAGGACGTGATTGTTCTGGAGAGGGTGCAGAGGTGATTCACCAGGATGTTCCCTGGGATGGAGCATATCAGCTATGGAGAGAGGCTGGATAAGCTCGGGTTGTTTGCTTTGGAGCAGAGAAAGCTGAGGGGTCCGTGATTCAGAAGGATAAGATTATAAGCGACACAGACAGGGTGGATAGACAGCAGCTGTTCCTTTTAGTCAGAGGGGCAAGAACAAAGGAGCACACTTTTAAAGTGAAGAGTTTGAGATTCAGAGATGATTTAAACATTTTTTAACCTCAAGGTGTGGGGATCTGTGATTATTTCCTGAGAGGGGAATGATCACCTCTCAACCGTTAAAAGTACTTGACCAGCAATTGGAAGTGTCATAACATTCCAGGCTATGGGCCTGCTGTAGGAAAGTGGGACTAATATAGATCGTGCTGTATTTCTGTTGGCACAGAGGCTATGCTCCTGTGAGTGTATGGTGTGGAATGTCAATTATTGAACAGTTGATGGCAGAAATTGATGGGTTTCTGAAGAATTATATTCATAAGGGTTATAAGAGTGAACTGTAATAGCTTGTTAAATTATGTCAATGCGAGAAATATGAGAAAACAAGTGCAGATTCCTTCCAGTTTGAAACCAGAGAATGGAGAATGGGGAACAGGGAAATGGCAGAACTATGAAGACACTACTTCTGTTCTGTCTTCACAAAACCTTCTAACAATACAAGGAAAACCGAGTCTGGTGTGGGAAAATGATAGAGTACATGGAACAATAAACATAGTAAGTAAATGGCTTAGCAGAAATTATTGTGGCTGAAAGTAATGGTCATAGACAACACTAACATAGATTTATGAAATGGGAATTATGTTTGAGAAACAAACTGGGAGACAAATGAAAGAGAAGCAATGGATGTAGAACATTTTGATATTTAGAAAAATGTTGGTAAAGCTCCAAGCCCAATTTGCAAAATCAAATCTGAGTGGATTGGGGCTAATATATGGACATGTTTCTAGAATGGGACAACTGGCAGGAAACAGTGAATAGAAATAAACAGACTCGTCAAGTAATAGCCTGACATTTTCTGAAAGGTATGATTCTGTGAGTATGACTATGTCCCAGACTCCCCATTACCTTCCCCAGATATCTCCTGTCTCATCAGCAGGACGGACACAGCAGAAGTGGCGGTACAGTGGGATACAGTTGGAAGGGAATTGCTCTTGGAGTCCTCAACAGTGATTCATTATCCCATGAAGTCTCATGGCATTAGTTTGCACATGGGAAAGGAAACCTCGTGCTGATTACCATGTACCAGCCTCTCTCAACTGATGAATCAGTACTCATCCATGCTAACCAACACTTGGAGGAAGCACTGAGGGTAGCACGGACGCAAGATGTACTCTGGGTGGGGGATTTCAATGTTCACCACCAAAAGTATCTCAGCGATAGCATTACTGATCGAGCTGGGCAGGCCCCAAAGGGTATAACTGCTCGACTGGTTCTGCGGCAGATTGTGAAGGAACCAACAAGAGGAAAATACAAACTTGACCACAGCCTTACTACTCTGCCAGTTGCAGAAGTATCTGTCCATGACAGTATCGGTAAGAGTGACCATCGCATAGTCATTGTGGAGACAAAGTCACACCTGTATATTGAGAATAACCTCCACCATTTTGGGTGGTGCTATCACGGTGCTTAATAGGGCAGAATTCAAACAGATCTAGCAGCTCAAATCTGGATGTCCATAAGGTATTGTGGGTCATCAATAGCAGTGGAATTGTTCTCCCGCATAACCTCATGGCCTGGCATATCCCCCTCGCAACAATTGCCATCAATCCAGAGGATCAACCTTGATTCAATGGAGTGTGAAGGCTGGCAGGAGCAGCACCAGGCATACCTGACAACGAGGTGTCAGCCTGGTGATGCCACCAAACAGGACAGCGTGTGTGCCAAACAGCATAAACAGTAAGTGATAGACAGAGCTATGTGATCCCACAAGCAACGGTTCAGATCTAAGCTCTGCAGTCCTTCCACATCTAATCGAGAAACGTTGGGGACAACTAAACAATTCACTGGAGGAAGAGATTCCACAAATAACCCCTTCCTCCATGATGGAAGAGCCCAGCACTTCAGTCTATAAGATAAGGCTGATGCAATCGCAACAATCTTCAGTCAGAAGTGCTGAGTGGATGATCCATTTCAGTCTTCTCCAATGGTCCTCAGCAATTCAGTTACCAGTCATCAACCAATTTGATTCAGTCCATGTGATATCCAGAAACGATTGGAGATACTGGATACTCCATAGGGTCCATAATCTGACAACATTCTGGCAATAGTACTGAAAACTTGTGCTCCATAACTTGCCGCTCCCCGAACCAAACTGTTTCAATACAGTTACAACAATGACATTTCCCCGGTTATGTGGAAAATTACACCAAGTATCTCCTGTATACAAAAAGCAGAACAAATCCAATCCAGCCAAATACCACTTCATCAGTCTACTCTCGATCATCAGTAAAGTGGTGGAAGGTCTCAGTGCTTTTAAGGAGCAACCTGCTCAGCAATACCCTGGTCAATGACACCCAGTTTTGGCTCCACCAGGGCCACTCAGCTCCTGACCTCATTACCGTGGTTCAAACATGGACAAAAGAGCTGAATTCCAGAGGTAGGGTGAAAGCGACAGCCCTTTAAGTCAAGGCTGCATTCGACCCTGTGTGGTATCAAGGGGCCTTAGCAACACTGGAATCAATGGATATCAGAGGCAAAACCCCTGCTGGTCAGATTCATACCTGACACGTACGAAGATGGTCATGGTTGATCAAGGTCAGTCAACTTAGCTCCAAGTCTGTAGGAGTCCCTCGAGCAGTGACCAAAAACTTCTTCAGGCTGCTTCATCAATGCTTCCTGAAGAAGGGCCTGTGCCCGAAACGTTTAATCTCCTGTTCCCTGGATGCTGCCTGACCTGCTGTGCTGTTCCAGCAATAACGTTTCAACTGCTTCATCAATGACCTTCCTTCTATTTTAAGGTCAGAAGTGGGGATGTTCGCCAATGATTGTACAATGTTTTGCAACATTTGTAGCTCCTCAGACACAGTCCATGTTCAAACGTGACAAGTTCTGGAGAGTATCCAGGCTGACAAGTGACAAGTAATATTCAGCTCACACGAATGCCAGACCATGACCATCACCACTAAAATACAATCTAACCTGCCCCTTGGCATTCAATGGTGTTACTATCACTGAATCCCCCAGTATCAGATTCCTGGTGGGTAATCATTGCTCAGACACTCACTGGCCTCGCCACATAAACACAGTAATAATAAGAGCAGGTCAGAAGCTAGGAATACTGCGGCGAGTAACTCACATCCTGACTTCCATAAGTCTGTCCATCGTCTACAATGCCTAAGTCAGAAGTGTAATAGGAGACTCCCAATTTGCCTGGATGAGTGCAGCTCCAACAACACTCAAGAAGCCTTATACCATCCAGGACAAAGCAGCCAGTTTGACTGTCCCTTCATCCACAATGCTCCACCATCAACGCTCAGCAGCAGCAGCAGTGTTTTACTATCTACATGCTGCAATGAAATGATTCACCTAAGATCCTCAGATACCATCTTCCCAACTCACGACCATGTCCATCTAGAACGACAAGGGCTACAGATGTATGGGAACATCATCATCTTCAGGTTCCTTCCAAGCCATTCACCATCCTGACTTGGAAATTTATCACCTCTCCTTCACAGTCACTGGGTCAGAATTCTGGGATTCCCTTCCTAATGGCATTGGAGGTCAACCACAGCAGGTGGACTGCAGCGTTCAACAAGGCAGCTCACCACCACCTTCTCAAGGGCAACTAGGGACAAACAATAAATGCTGGCCCAGCCAGTGACTCCGAGATTCACGAAATAAATAAATACAAATTAACAGAGGACGGTTGCTGAGGTGTCACAGGGATCGGTGCTTGGGGCCCAGCTGTTCACAATGCCCTTTAAACATTGGGTTGCTGGAATCAGATACAATATATCCCAGCCTGCTGACAGCACTAACGGATGTGGGATTGTGAGTGGGTGAGGAGGATGTAAAAAAGCACCGAGAAGACTAAGACAAGTGGAGTGAATGGGTCAATACGTCACAGAGGGAGAACAATGTGTATAGAGGTGACGGTGTGCTCTTTAACGGAAATGATAAATTGGCAGCCTACCATTTGAAAGGGATTGGTTGAAACATGTTGATCTACAAAGGGACGTATGTTCATTTTTGTTGTTTCCTTCTGCATAAACCTCTGAGGTCCCTGCAGCGCAGTGAGTTCTGCAACCAGACGTCAATACCGGGCATGGCATTGGCACAAAGTGGGGAGCTACAACACTGAAAAGGATCTGCGTCTCCTTGTACACCAGTCACTGAAAGTAATATTGCAGAAACAGAAAGCAGGGAGGAAGATAAATGGTGTGTTGACCTTCATTTCAGGGGGATGTGAGTCCAGGAGAAAAGGTGTCTTACTGCAGCTGTACAGGGCCTTGGTGAGATATCATCTTGAACATTGTGCAGTATTTTGTGCAGTTTTGGTCTCCTTACCTACTAAAGGACAAACCTGACATTGAGGGAGAGCAGTGAAGGATGACCAGACTGATCTCTAGGATGATGGGCTTGTTGTGGGAGCATAGTTTGGGGTGACTGGGCCAGTATTCCATGGGGTTAAGGAAAATGAGTGGAGATCTCAGTGAAATATACAAAACTCTGACAGGGTGAGACAGATTGGAAGCAGAGATGATAATTCCCCTGGCTGGGACTTCCTAAACAAGGGGCCACAGTATTAGGTACAGGCAGTCACTCTGCATTGAGATGTCTGCTCTCACTGACTGGGGAAACTGGGGAATTCGCTCGCACCTGGAAACTGAGACACTGATTATAAATAAGGATTTAGAGACAGTCAAGGGATGGTGGGAGAGCAGGGGTACGGTATGGAAATGAAGGGTCAACCATCATTACATTGAGTTGGGTAGCAAACTCGATGGACCAAACGTACTACTGCACTTCCTATTTTATAGCTTCGCAAGGTGACTCACATGAACGGATATGTATGACGTGTGGGGTAAGTGCATTGAGGAGATTTTTTCCATGAACTAGAATGGGGAGTCTCAATGTGTTGTATGACCTACTCCTTTCCCGATGTTTTTGTGCAGTCTGTGGGAAAACTGTGTAAATGTTGTCACAAGCTCTCAGATGTTAGGAAGGGGGTCTCTGCAGTGTTGACAGGACTGTGTTCCCATTCCCTTTTCCGACATTGATGCTGAGGACAATGTTCTGTCCGGTTTCATCCTTTCGGAGTAGTTTGATACAAATGAGTGCCTTGCTTGGCAATTTCAGAGACCATTGAAATGTTTATCACATGTCAGTGTCTTTGGAGTCACTTTTAGGCCAGCCCAGGAAATCACCGGAGATTCACTTCCTAAAAGTACATTGGAGAAGGAAATTCTGTTTACAATCGATATTGGCTTCAAGGTCACTGTTACTGACCCCAGATTTTAGATCTCGATATTTTATTAATTGTCTTTAACTTCCACCCGCTGCCAGAGCATTAGCCTGGTCTGGATGAGTAATCCAGTGCCATTTCCACAACAGCACCATCTCCACATGGGGACCGACTGGAAACCACACTAAGCAGGTTGTTTCTGTGCTGCTAGACAGCTCTGTCAAAAAGAACTCCCACCAATTTGACTGTCATGATGGGACTGAGGAGGTGGTAATTTTTTTCAGATTGTAATTATTCCCGTTTTAGGTGTTGGGACTTAGCCGAATAATTATCCACATTACCAGGGACATGTCAGACTTGGAGCTGGAATGAAGCAGCTTCCCCAGGGACATGGCTTGCTGTGCAGCACAAGTCTTCAGTCCTATAGCAGGAATGGAGTCAGGACCCATTTTCTGTGTCATGTGTTCTGTGTTCACCTGCTTCTTCATGTCACGTGCAGCGAATCAAATTGGTTGAAGACTGGCATCTGTGAGTTTGTGGGCATCATGATGAGGGTGAGGTGTATCATAGACTCCACACTTCTGGCAGAGGATGGTGCAGATAAAACATCCTTCTCTTTTACACTGATGTGCAGGTCTGTTCCATTATTTAGAATGGGAATGTTTGTGGAGCCCTCTTCTCCAGTCATTTGTTTAATCGTCCATTATCATTTATGACTGAATGTGACAGGACTGCAGAGCTTCAATCAGATCTGTTGGTCAAGTCCGGTAGCTTTAATGAGTTAGCATCAGGTTAAGTTCATGTGATTCTGACTCTGACATGTTCACCCACACTCGTCACTGAGCCATAGATAGTGTTGATAGAAATGACAGACTGAGGTGTTACCCTGGCAAAAAGTTACAGGTTGTGGTTGAATGCAAGTCTGCCTCTCCTGATGCTGTGCTTTCGAGCTGCAATATCTGCAATGCAATCCTGCTGTCTATTCCCCAATTCTCACTGAGACCCATTCACCCATCAGCCCTGTACTCAGTGACCTAACCTGGTTTCTGATGTGGAAATACTTCCATTTTCAAACTCTCATTCTACTGAGGGTCTGTCTCCCCGGGTCTTGCTTCCAATCGGACACATTCCGCAAAAGCATTTAACTGATCTTAATGCAAATATTTAATTCACCTGAATCTTTTTCCTTGAGAAATGCCATCTTCTGTGTTTAAAGTGAATGTGTTTCCTCTGTTTCTCTCCGTGACCATGAGTAAGAGCTCTGTAGTGTCAGTGATGCCAGCCTTATGTAGTTTCAGAGCCAATGAATTCTCTGGATTCCCAATCATCTTCACCGCATTGCATGTTTTCTCTTTTGGTTTGATGCCTTGTAACTCATGGCTGCCTTGTCCTCCCATGAGTATGTTTCATGTGCTTGGGGTTGCATTTCTGGTATTATCTTCCGAATTATCCCCACAAACGTCTTCACGGTCTTTCCTGCTCATCTCCCCTTCCAATTAAAACTGGTCAGCTCCTCGCGCATGTCTTTGTAGTTACATTATTTAATTATAACCACATTACATCTTGAAGAGAGCATTGCGTATAAACTGAAAGAAGGAGTTTTGAGAGATGGGCCATGAAGAATAATTGGTGGATTTCTTAACTAGATACAAAGGGAGAACGAGAGAGAGAAAGGATATCGATATGGAGATGTGGAAAATGAGAAAACTATATTATCGAAAGAAGTAGATATACTTCCCTCAATGTTTTGGCAATTCCTGTGTGTTGTGGTCCTTTGTACAGTGCACGTACAACAGAGCAATATGTTCAAATGCTCGGTCTGATGCCTAAACATTTCTCTCCAACAATGTAACAGACACTAGCTTTGGAAAGAACCCAGCAGGCCAACATATTTAATTCCTGGTAGAAAGGGGATTAACTGAAATAAGATGGGAAACCAGAACCAAGAATTTATAACACATATCCTGATAAGAATGAGAGACTAGAGTTGGGAATCCCAGAAAAGGGGGAAAGTTGAGAGAAAGGGAAGGTATCACTTCAGATGAGGATCAAATAATGTTTTAATGCTTTATAAAGTTTATACATCGTGTGTATCACTTTTCGTTAACTGTGTCTCCGTTGTTCATTCAGAATGTGTTGTACACATGTGAACAATCTTCCTTATCTCAACACACACTGATTAAACAGTGTATGGAAAATCATTTTTCCTCCATTTCAGTCTGCCCTGTTTTCGTGCTAGCAGGATATATGAACACCAACTGGCCACCAAAAGACATGACCCACTCTCACTAGTTTCCATACATACAGAAAAAAGGACACCACGTTGACTGTGACAACACACACTTCCTAGGACAAAGCCACGCACGGAAGTTCTTAGAAGCATGACATTCTAGCCAGAAGTACATCAATAAACACATCAATTTAGATCCTATCTACCTTGCCTTGAACAAAAAAACTGTAAATGACATCACACAACAAACGAAACCAAGACCTAGAAATAGAAAGACACGACATACCACCAGTGTGTCACCAGAGACTCTCACTGATAATGTTACCCATTCATGGTGACGAAACATCTGAAAACAAACCTTCAAGCTCAGCGAGTTAACATACATACTTATGAATTGTTATTTTTCTCTTAATCATGGAATTTGCGACTACTTTGTCACTCACGAGGTAAGGTGAGCTTTTCTGGGTGTGTGGTTTTAATTAACAGAGGGGTTCAACATCGACATCATAACAGTTTGAGGGCTTGTCGTTTGGAATTTAGACAGATTTGAACAGATTTGGGGTACAAAAGGATCCAGTAGATTCCATCACTTGGCAGTTAGTGACCGAGATCTTCATATAAAACAGGTGAGAAAATTCATTTAATTTTGTTTCCTTGTGTTTTGGGTAATTTAAAAGAAATGGCTTTTAATATTACTAAAGAGGTTCTGAGGTTTGAAGATGGCACCCAAATTTGACAAAAAAAGTGTAGAAAGACGAAGGAAGGCCATACTTTTAGAATTAACATGTAGATTAGAATTGGGTTTCACCAGGGACAAAAGGAAAGCTGTCACCATAATGGAGTTGGTCAAGCACTTTGATGTATCAGAGAAGCAGGAAACTGCAGTCGGGTTCGAAAAAACTTAAATTGCAAATATGACAACTGCAGTTAGAAGATAAAGAGAGAGACTGAAAGAGAGAGAAGATAGAGAAAGAGAAAGAGAGGAAAAAGGAAGAGAGGGAGAATTTGAAAATCAGAAGTTTGGAATGAGATAAGAAAGTTAAATTAGCAGGATGAAAATGAAGGGAGAATGTAGGGATGTATACAACTATGTTAACACATTGCCATATTTCAGTGCGAAAAATGCCAAAACCGTTTTTATTTCATTTGCGAAATTGTCTTGGCAGATGGCATGTCCAGTGAACCTGTGGGTAATGCTAGTTCAGACTAAGGTGGTGGGTACAGCTTGAGAGGTATGTGCAGTGCTGTCACATGAGGGAGCAAGAGATTATGCAGATGTCAAACAGGCTATTTTGAGTGCTTATGAATTGGTACTAGAAGAATATAGACGGTGGTTCAGAAATATAGAGACGGAACCAGGTCAGACTTATATTGAGTTTGAAAGAATTAAACACAGTCATTTTGATCGATGGGTGCAGGCCTTAAAAATGGATAAGACCTGTGAGGCTCGAAGGGAGATTATTCTGCTGGAGGAGTTTAAAGACTCACTTCCAGAGACGGTGAGAATTTATGTGAATGAACAGGAAGTTCACGAAGTGAGAAGCGCAGCAGAAATGGCAGGTGAGTATGCGTTGGTGCATGAGATGAAATTTAGCTTTTGGGAAGATTTTCATCCTATGAGGGATAGAAATTGGGAGAAGGGGGGATCCTACGCTACAAAACATAGAGAAAAGCACACTGCAAACAGTTTACCACAGGTGAAAAAACAAGTCCAAGGAGTTGAAAGGAAGTGAAAGGCCTCAGGTGTTCTTACAATAACGGAGTGGAACACATAAAAATAACAGTGCCGATGTTTTAAGAAGGGCACTATGAAAAGTGTTTTCACTGCAGTAAGCTGGAACACACAGTGCTGGGGATTCAAGGAAGACACTTTGGGAAAAGATGTTATGAAGGAGTTTAAGCCAGTGGCATTAGTGAACCTGGTAAAGGAGACCCCAAGTGGAACCGAGGAGCTTCAGGAGAGTGCACAGCCTAGGCAGGGGCTGGGTATGGAGTCAGTGCCTGGTCTCTATAAAGATTTCGCCTCCATAGATAAACCTTAAGAAGGAAAACCGGGGTGTGGGGGGAAGGACAAATAGTTATAATTTTCCAAGATAGGGATCTGCTCAGTCTCTAATAGTTGAGAAGTAAGGGGACGGAAAGGCACAACAGATCAGGCAGCATTCGAAGAGCAGGACAATCGACACATCAGGCATAATCCCATCGTCAGGAATGAGGCGGGGGGACAAGGGGGCTGAAAGATAAACAGGAGGGTACGAGCTGGGCTGGCAGGAGGGTCACTGGGAGGACGTTAGGATCTCCCCTTCTCCCAATTTCTATCCCTCATAGGATGAAAAGCTTCCCAGAAGCTAAATTCCATACCTCTCAAGCTGAAGATGTAGGTGGGAGTGATGGTGATAGGGTGGAGGGGAGGGTGGAGTGGATAGGTGGGAAGGAAGATGGACAGTTAGCACAGTTCAAGAGGGTAGAGCTAAGTTGAACGGTTGGATGTGGGTTGAGGATGGGGAAGGGGAGATTTGGAAATTGGTGAAGTCAACGTTGATGCTGTATAGTTTGAGGGTTCCAGCTGTCCTACCACCGATCCACTTCACCCTCCTCTCCGACCTTTCACCAACAGATATCACCTGCATCGACTGATCGCCTTCCAAGCTCCCTTCCACCCAGCTCCACCCCAACACTCCTATTTAATTCTCAGCCGCTTTCCCCCTCCCTTACCCCCCACTTTCCTGATGAAGGACTTGCGCCTGAAACGTCAACTCTCCTGCCCCTCGGATGCTGCCGACCTGCTGTGCTTTTCCAGCCCCACATCTTTCAACTCTGATCTCCAGCATCTGCAGTCCTCACTTTCCCTTCGCGATGAAAGTAGTTTCACTCTTTCTGACATGTTACTCAACAGCGTGATAATTTGTGGAATGGGGACAGAAATTAAGCATTCCCTGTGTAACATCAAGTTGGAGTGCCAAATCAAGGTTGGTGAAGTAACAGTAAGAGTGAGTGATAGAGTGTCAGTTCCAGGAATACAGTTTGTTCTTGGGAATGATTTAGCAGGATCCAAGGTGGGAGAGGCACCCCTTGTGGTGGAGAAGCCAAAGTAAGACCAGGGAACAGGCCAATTAAAAGAAAAATACCCAGGGATTTTTCCAGACTGTGTAGTAACAAGATCCCACTGTCATAAGTTACAGCATGAAGGAAAACCGAAAGAAAAAGCCAAAGGAGGTGATGCACGGAATATTCAGGCTAAAGCATTTCTAGTGGCTGGAATGCACAAGGACATGGTTAATTTTTGTTGTACATCATACATTCCAAATGGTAGGTAGGTCACAGGCAGTAATAAAAGCAGCAACGTTGTTGCCAATTCCTGTATTCGAAGAACCTGTCAGGTGGGTTATGATTAGTTGTGGAGCTCCCATTTCCAAAATAAAAGTGGAAACCAATATCTGCTGATCATAATGGATGTGTCCACCCGATTTCCAGGAATAATTCCATTATGGGGTGTTAAGGCAAAAAGGGAGGTAGAGGAGTTGGTAGCTTTCTTTACTCACTGTGGGCTACACAGTGTGATTCAGTCAGACCAAGGGTCTCATTTTACCGATCAGCTGTTTAAAGGCGTCATGGATAGCTTCTGCACACAGCAGTTTAAATCAAGTGCATCGTATCCAGAATCCCAGGGGGCCTTGGAAAGTTGGCATCAGATGCTGAAGACAATATTAACAGTGTCCTGTCAGAATTACTCGAATGATTGGAATAAAGGCGTCTCATTATATTGTTTGCCATTAGAGATGCCCCAAATAAATCTACTCACTTTACTTCCTTTGAGTTAATATTCGTACATGAAGTCAGAGGTCCTTTGAAATTAATTAAATATAAATTGACAGGACCGAAGTCGGCGATCTCACACCTGGATTATGTATCTGAGGTGAGGGAGAGTTTAGATGGAGTAGGTGAGTTAGCTAAACAGTATCTGAAGAGGGCACAGTGTTGATTGAATCAGGTGGCAGATAAAAACTCTGAAACTTTGACGATTTCCCGTGGGGATGAGGTATTAGTATTGCCACCAGTGGAAGGAAATCCCTTCAAAGCCAGGTTTAGTGGCCCCTTTCAAATTAAAAAAATGTTGAGTCTAACAGTTAAACTATCTGGTAAAGCTACCGGATATGACAAAAAATGTTAGAGAATGTCATGTGAATGAATAGTGCTCCAGACACATTGAAGACTGAGGAACAGAGTTGTGACCAGATGAACAAATGGTGCATTTTATCTGTATGATGGAGTGATCTTTAGCAAGTGATTGAAAGCTCACATGTTACAGTTGGCTTAGCATGTTGAATGATTACAAGAAGCAAACTTGGTAATAAACTTAAAGAAAACAGAATTCACGAAGGCAGAGGTGACATTCTTGGGACATTACATTGGAAATGGAAGGTTGCCCCCATGGAACACAAAGACGAAGGGCTTTGAGGAATTTCCACGACCATCCTCGAAGAAAGAGGTGCTTCGATTTTTGGAACTGAGTGGATTCTATCGGAAGTTTGTTGCAAACTTCAGCAGCGTATTGGCACCACTGATGGATTTATTAAAGAAGAACACAAAATCATGGTGGACAGAAGAATGCCAGGAGGCTTTTGAGAATTTTAAAGCAGGATTAATCACCACACCCGTTTTAACTGCACGAAATATTTTGAAAATCTTGGTAAATTTTATTTGATACTAGGGATATAGGGCCCGGAGATGTACTGATACAGAAAGATGATGATGGAATTGAATGGCCAATTGGGTACGTCGATACTTGTCAATATCCACCACAAAGAAACACAAAATTTCCATTATTGAAAAAGAATGATTAAGTTTCGCACTGGACTGACAATATTTTAATGTTTATATGACAAAAAAAATGTTGGAGATGATTGTGGATAACGACAAACCTCTCGCATTTTTTTGAATATTTAAAGACCACAATATGAGAATATTTATTTGGAGTCTTATCTTCCCGACTTTAAACTTACAAAATGTACATGTTGTGGGTCCTAAAATGTGATAGCAGATGTGTTATCGCAGATTTAGAGGAAAAAGTTTAGATAAGTTTTGACTTATTGCAGTCTTATATATGTGTGCAGAATTAATATGTATGGAATAGCTGAGGTTAATACTTTTGTAATTCATAATAATGGAATTAAGAATGAGAGGAAAAGAAATGAAGCCATCTTTTCATTCTGCTGGTTCATGTTCTTTTTCTGAAGGGAGGAAGCCGAAAGCATGTCCGGTCCCTTTAAGACAGAATGGGTTTTGCTGAATAGAAAGTACTGCCACAGATGCCAGCTCAAGGTCAGCCTGTTCCACGTGTCACCATCAGCTGGGAAATGGATACCTGAGTTTTGGTTGCTGTTTTGACAATTCAAATACAACGAAAGAGTTTAAATAACGCTCAGGATACTAGAAGCCAATGGAATTTGAATATTATTGTTGGACACCTGGAAAGCAATCAAATTATGAGAATCATTCTATCATGGGGAGTATATAAACCCAGCATTTTGAACACTAGAGGGAGAGCCACTGCCACCCAACAGCAGAGTAACTGCTGTAGAGCAGGAGTGCTAACTGGCCATCTCAAACACTTTCAATCAATAATACTTGCCCATGTAAAAGCTACTTTCAATTGAAAAAAAAAACATGACCCAAGGAAATCAGCAGCTGGAAGAGTGAACACAGCGGGGAAGATGGATTCCGTGTGGTTTTGAGATTGTAATGTTTAATATGTGGGTTGTTGGACTAGCATTTTTTACAGAGATGGAGTCAGATAGTAAGCAGATAAGAAAAGAGGGGCTTGTATTTGTGAATAGTTGTTGTTTAGTGTTCACTATTAAAGTTAAGAAACTAACTTGTTATTTTTTGTTTAAATAGTGGAATGTAGGAGATCTGTGTCACTCATATTTTAACAGATTATGAGCTGAGGTGAGCTTTTCTGGATGTTTGGTTTCAATTAACAGAGGGGTTCAACTCCACTTTGTAAATGTCCATCCACGCTCACCCTGTTTCCCTGCAGTTGGCCCTTGTCCTTCCAGTCCTTTCCTATCCACATATTTATCCAAATGCTTTTGAAATGTTGTCAATGTACCCCCCCCCCCCCCCCAACCACATCTGCTGGCAGCTCATCCACGTACCAGCCTCTGTGTAAAGAAGTGGCCCCTCAGGTTCCCTTTTATTCCTTCCCCTTTAACCTTAATCTGATCCCCTCTAATCCTCGAATCTCTACATCTTGGAAAGAGAAAGAGAGCATTAACCCTATCGGTAACCCTCGTGATCTTATACAGCTCTATAAGGACTCCCTCAGTCTCCTACAAGCAAAAGAAAATGTCCTAGCTTGTCCAAACTCTCCCTATAACTCAGACCATTGGGTCCTGGCAACGTCTTTCTAAATTTCTTCTGCACTCTTTCTAATTTAATAACATCCTCCCTATAGCAAGGTGACAAAACTGAACACAATACTCCAAGTGCGGCCTTCCCAAAGTCCTGTGTAACTGCAACATAAATTCCAAACTTCTATACTCAATGTCCTACCTGATGAAGGCCAATATGCCAAAAGTCTTCTTCACTGCCCTGTTTACCTGTGATTCCACTCTTAGAGAACCGTGCACCTGAACGCTAAGGTCTTTCTGCCCACTGCACCCCTTAAGACCCTCCCATTCACCATGAAACTCCTACCTTGATTTGAATTTCCAAAATGCAAGACCCCACACTTCTATATTAAATTCCATTTGCCATTTCTCGGCCCACTTCCCCACCTGATTAAGGTCCTGCTGCAATTTCTGATAAACTTCCTCACTGATCACTCTCCCACTTACTTTAGTGTCATCTGCAAACTTACTAATCATACATTGTACATTCTCAACCAAATCATAGATAACAAACAGCAATGGAACCAGCCTCCAGTCTGACAAGCATCCTTCCACTAAACCCTCTGCGTCCTACCATCAAGCCAACTGTGTATCCAATTGGCCAGTTCCCGCAGTATTCCACGTGATGTAACCTTCCTGAGCAGCCTGCTGTGTGGAAACTTATCAAAGGCTTACTGAAATGCATAGAGACTGCATCCACCGCTCTGTCCTCATCAACCTTGCTGGTCACTTCATCAAAGAACGCTCGCAAATTTGGGAAGCATGATCGTCCACTCATAAGTCGATGCTGACTGCTCCGAATCAAACTCTGTGCAAGTAATGGGTGCAGTCAATTGTATGCTGTCCTTCATTGTAATATGATTCGAGTACATAAATAAAGCCATCTTCCTGCTGTTGTCGAGCCTTGCTGAGAGAGCGTTTGAGGCACTCTCGACAGAGTTGATTTCCTTTGTAAGGAATGATCTTCTTACCACAGACACGGATGATGGTAACATGAGGATAGAGTGAATAAGCTGAGTGTTTTATCTGTAGAGCTGTGAGAGATGAAGAAATGCTGATACTGAAATACAAGGAGTGGCAGCGATCACTTATTTGCAAAGGAGACATTGAGAAATTCCATACTTTACCCAGGATTGATTGGTTTGATTTATTGTCACGTGTACCTCAGTACAGGGAAACACTTTATTTATGAGCAGTGGAGGCAGATCATAGTAAGCATGGCCAGGCAGATCATAGGGTGGAAATAGACTTGGACAGAATAAGGCATACAGGTTACACTGAACAGGATGTGCACTAGACAAGATCAACATGAGCAAGATCAGTATTATTTGAACTTAGAGAATCCATTCATCAGTCTAACGTGACTTTCCTAATAGTTTATAGGCCTAAATTAACTCTCCCCATGTTATTGTGCAGTCGGCGTGTGAACGTACTGAACGTCAGGTTGCTCACAATCCCCAACAGCAGCCACAATACTTTCCATCTGAAACAGGTAGCCATTCTAACCAGCTTCCACCCTACATAGAGAACAAGAGGCTGGCTTCTCGGAGATGAAAGATGCCTTCTTGAGACTTCACACAAGACATATGGCTTCCCTCCTCATCACTAGAAAGCCATGTTAAAGTCCCACGTGTGTGCCATGAGCAACGGAGCCAAGAGGAACAACGTGGAGCAGTCTGTCCGTGCATCCTCTGCTCCATTTGTTCATCATGTTAGAGCATCAATTAGGAGACAGTGAGGACTGCTGATGCTGGAGATCAGAGTAGAGAATGGATTGCTGGAAAAGCACAGCAGGTCAGGCAGTATCCGAGAAGCAGGTGAATTGATGTTTTTGGCAGAAGCTGTTCATCAGAAATCAGCATCAATTATTTCATTCTATCCCTGTGTAAGTGCGTTGTGGGAGAATGGCCTCCTCCTGTTCCTGTATAAGTGGCTTAAGGGGCTGAATGGCTTCCTCTTGTTCCTGTGTAATTGTCTCAAGGGGCTGAATGGCCTCATCCTATTGCTGTGTCAATGACTTAACGGACTGACTGGCTTCTTCCTCGTCCAATTGGACAGGGCCATAGGCCTGATTGGGTTACCCCTGGTTCCTGTTTGACAGCTCGATGTGCTGACAAGTGTGATGATGATGTAGCTTTAAGAGGTTATTTTGTTCTGGATTCTTTTAAGAGAGAGATTGAGCGATAGTTACCAAGCTGGCTAGTTAAGACCACTTGAGTAAACAGCTAGGGAGACCTTGGGTTTATTTTAATGCAGCCTGAATGGGTGTGGCCAGCTCTCACAGATTAGGGTCTCTGGGTTTTGGTTTCCCAGTAACATCAGAAACTGTAGGGGTCTCCACAGAGTTGGAAACTTCAGTGACTATCTCCTGGCTGCTAGTCCCTCTTAATTTTCTCTTGGTGCTGTTTTTAATTCCTGAATTGGAGAAATGTTTGTGACAATCTGTGTCTGATTATTCCTTTTTGCCAAGGGCTGTTTTTATGTGACTTTCCTATATTGGAACTGTTCACCAGTAATAGTTCTTAAATCTATTATTCTGTTAACTTGGCCAATAAAATTAAGTTATTCTAAATTCCCCTTTCTTTGGTTTCATTTTATCTTCTGTGTTAAAATAAATGGTGTTTTGCTTCATACAGAGTAGTTTGACCAGTCACATTGCACCTGGGACAGACATTTTACATTTCCTTTAAAATATGAAAACATTATAGTTTAGGTTACCGCCTTCAAATATTTTCCAGGCGCTCTGGTGTGGTCCATCACACTAGACTCCTTCTTATCCTGAGTAATAGGCTGGAGGCACTGAATGGGCTGTCCCTGTTCTTCTCCAATAGAGTCAATGGGCTGAATGACTTCCTCATATTCCTGTGAAACTAGCGTGAGGAGCTGAATGAACTCTTGTTTTACTGTGGCAATGTGCAGTGTCAGGCAGTGCTGTTACATGAATGTTACAGACACTTTAACAGCACATGCCTCAATGGAGTCTGGGTCTTGCTGCTCATGGACACAGACCAGTTCAGGAGCTGACGGGGGACAAAATGTTCTGAACATTGTGGAATCTTCAGTGACCATCCCCACTTCTGATCTTATGGTGGGGAGCGCGGGGGCGGGGAGACATTGATGAAGCAGCTGAAGATGTTTGTGAAGAGGAAGCTACCCTGAGGATCTCACACAGAGGTGACCCAGGACTGAGATGATGAACATCTTCCTTTGTGCCATGTTTGACTCCAAACACTGGAGAGTTTACTCTGATTCTCATTAAGTCCAGTTTTTTTAAGCTCCTTGATGTCAACAGAAGTTAACCACTGCCTTGATATCAGGGCCAGTCATTTTTACCTGAACCCTTGAGCCAACCTCTTTTGTTCATATCAATAGATCATGATATAGGAGCAGCAAGTGTTTTCTTCAAACAGGTTGTATTGAATGTCAGGATTTCTGTTTTCAAGAGTGTTCCAGGAGCGAGATGACTGAAAGTATTTGAAGAGGGGGTATATGGAAATTGACCTGTCAGAGAGTTGAGGGATATGAAGAATTGGGTATGAAAGAGGATTTGAGGCCAGGAGCAGATCAGCCATGATCTTAGTGAAGGCAAGGCAGGCTTGAGGGATGAATGACTGCCCCTGTTGCTGATGTTCTCACATTCTGTTATTGGACAGTTAGTGGGTGTTATTTTCATGAATGTTCTGTTATTGCATATTGCAGTCAGGGAGACCAGAGGATTTTATGAGCCATCTTTGGGTGAGGTATGGGGGCCGTATTCACAATGAATCTGGGTCTACAACATGACCAACAAATGGTGCACAAGTTGCAGAGAGGGGAATCTCTGTGAAGAAAGATGAGGGGCCTCTTTCATACCCAGTCTGGGTTTTCCAATTACATTTTCCAAATCACCTCAGTGTGTGTGAAAGTCTTGAGAAGCTGAATGGTCTCCTCTGTTTGTGTGCACTAGTTTATAGGAGTAAGTGGCCTCCAACTGTTCCTGTCCAGCAGGTGTGAGGGGCTGAATGGAACACAGGAACATGGGATTGAGGGAGGGAGTGGGTCATTGGACACTTTGAGCCTTCTCTACCAGACACTAAGATTGTGGCTGATCAGGTTGGGGTCTCAGCCCCACGTCCCATTATGCATGACTCATTTCCCTGTCAAATATTTTACTAACTCAGCTTGAATGGTCCTGTCAGAATTATTCGTCATCCCTCTTGTAGACTCAGAGGGCCATGCAGAACGGAAACAGACCCGTTAGTCCAATCTGTTCACTCCGATCAGATATCAAATCTGATCCAGTCCCATTTGCCAGCATTTGGTAAATATCCCTCCTCTTTCAGATACTTTTTAAATGTGCGATTGTAACCGCCATCACCACTTCCTCTGACAGCACTTTCTGTACACACACCACTCTCTGTGTGAAACATTTACCCGAAGGTCCTCTGCACTCCCCTATGCTGGGAAACAGAACATGGCTGTTCAGAATATCCATGCCCCTGATGACTTTATAAAGCTCTATAATGTTACCCCTCAGCGTCTGGCACTCCGGGGGAAACGCCTCTCCCTAAAACTCAAACCCTTCAGTCCTGCACCATCCGTGTAAATCCTTCCTGCAGCCAACCGAGTTGTACGCAGTCTTCTTCAACTGGCCTCACCAGTATCGTATACAGATGCAACATTGCACCCAACCCCTATACTCAATGCTCTGACTGATTAAGGCAAATATGCCAAATGTGTTCTGCATCACACTGTCGACCTGCGACTCCACTTTCAAGGAACAATGTACCTGCAGCCCTAGGTCCCTTTGTTCCACAACACTCCCCAGGACCTTACCATGAAGTGTCTAGTTTCTGCCCTGAGTTGCCTTCCCAAAATGCAAAACCTCGTATATATCTAAATTAAACTTCATCTGTCACTCCTTGCCCCTTTGTCCCATCTAATTGTGGTCTCATTGTCCTCTGAGATAATCTACTATTTCACCTTTCTGATGGCATCTGTAAACTGGCTAACTATGCCTCCAATATTCATCTCCCAATCCTTGATATAAATGATGAAATGCAGCGAACTCAGTACTGGCTCTCGCCGCACACTGCTGCTCACAAGCCTCCAGTCTGAAAAATATCCCTCTTCCTTGGAGCCAATTGTGACTAGCTTCCCCTGTATCCCATGTGACCGAAACTTCCTAATCTGCCTACCAATCGGAATGTTGTCAACACTTCGCTGAGGTCCATGTAGACAATGTCTACCAAACTGCCTTCAAACGTTTTCTTTGTCACCTCTTCATAAAACTCAATCAAATTAATGAGACATGATTTCCCATGCAGAAATCCACGTTGACGACTCTGATAAGTCCTTGCCTTCCCAACTGTACCTCAGAATCCCCTCCAACAACTCCCCCACCACTGACATCAGTCTCACTGGTCTATAGTTACCCTGCTTTTTGGGTCACTGTTTCCTTTTCTCGTCCCACTCCTCCACTGCTCACAACAAATGTTAAATGTAACCAGGTCGGTGATATGGCCGATGATATCGGTCTCAGACTGGGTCAGGGTCAGTTTTAGGAACAAGTCGGGCTAATTTCTTTAATCAGCTGAAATAGCACGTTTATGATCCAGAGCAATTTCACTCAAACTATGATGGAAAGATGAATGGCAAACGGTTTGGATATTGGAAATAAAGAATCGATATTTCCCTTTCTAAAAACACTAGCGCGTGCACACGCACACGCGCAGGAAGATGTGTTGGGTAGGCCAGAGGTTATTAAGGTGGACAAATCCCCAGGACCGGATGGGATCTATCCCAGGTTGCTGAGGGAGGCGAGAGAGGAAATAACTGGGGCCCTGACAGATATCTTTGTTGCATTCTTAAAAACATGTGATGTGCCGGAGGATTGGAGGGTATATTATGTTGTCCCCCTGTACAAGAAGTGTAGTAGGGATATTCCGGGGAACTACAGACCAGTGAGCCTGACGTCAGTGGTGGGAAAGTTGCTTTAGAAGGTACTGAGAGATACGATCTATTTATACTTAGAAAATAATGAGCTTATCAGTGACAAGCAATATGGTTTTGTGAAGGCGAGTTTGTGCCTTACCAAATTAATAGAGTTGTTCGAGGAAGTGTCCAAGTTAATAGCTGAAGGAAGTGCTGTTAATGTCATATACATGGACTTTAATAAGACATTTGATAAGGTTCCCCATGATAGACTAATGGAGAAATTGAAGTTATATGGTGTGCAGGGTGTTCTAGCGAGGTTGATAAAGAACTGGTTGGGAAACAGGAGACAGAGAGTAGTAGTTGAAGGGAGTTTCTCAAAGTGGAGAAAGGTGACCAGTGGTGTTCCACAGGGGTCAGTATTGGGGCCATTGTTGTTTGTAATATATATTCCTGATCTGGAAGAGGACACTGTTGATATGATCAGCAAGTTTGCAAATGATACGAAGATTGGTGGAGTAGCAGAAAGCACAAGGGACTGTCAGAGAATACAGGAGGATATAGATAGACTAGAGAGTTGGGCGGAAAAGTGGCAGATGGTTTTCAATCCAGACAAATGTGGGGTGATGCATTTAGGCAAGTCTAATTCTAGAGCGAATTATACAATGAACGGAAGAACCTTGGGAAAAGTTGATGGGCAGAGAGATCTGGGAGTGCAGGTCCATTTTACCCTGAAGGTTGCTGCACAGGTGGATAGAGTGGTTCAGAAGGCATACGGTATAGTTGCCTTCATTGGACGGGGTACTGAGTATAAGAAGTGGCAAGTCATGTCAACATTGTACAAGACATTGGTTTGGCCGTATTTAGAATACTGTGTACAGTTCTGGTCGCCACATTACCAAAAAGATGTGGACGCTTTGGAGAGGGTGCAAAGGTTTACGAGGATGCTGCCTGGTATGGAAGGTGCTAGCTATGAAGAAAGGATGAGTAGGTTAGAAAAAAGGAGATTGAGGGGGAACCTGATTGAGGTTTACAAAATCATAAAGGGTATAGACAGGGTGGATAGAGACAAGCTTTTTTCCCAGGCTGAAGGATTGAGTAACGAGGGGTCACGGTTTCAAGGTGAGAGGTGGAAGATACACTCGGCAAGTACTTCACACAGAGGTTGGTGGGCATTTGGAACGCTTTGCCAGCAGAGGTGGAAAAGGCAGGCAAGACAGATTCATTTAAGATGCATCTGAATAAATGCATGAGTAGATGGGGAGCATACAGGTGCTGAGGAATTGACCGACAGTTTTCGACAGTAGATTTGATCGGCTCAGGCTTGGAGGGCCGAAGGGCCTGTTCCTGGGCTGTAAATTTTCTTTGTTCTCTGGACTCGCGCGCACACACACACACCCGATCAACAAAATCTCGGCAATTTCAAGTTGAAAGAACTTTGCCCAGATATTAGTGTAACTCATGACAAAAGTAAAAATTGAGAGATTGTCCAAAATGTTATTCTGCTTCTGAAGATATTCTAATCGCACAAGCTGCTAGCAATGGGATTTCATCCTGAAACAGTTGGATTTGGCTGAAATCCCTTTGCATTAGGCAGTGAGGAGATTCCAATGAATTCTGGTCAGGGATAGCCCAAAGAGTAGCACGGAGGCTCAGTGGTTAGCACCGCTGCTTCACAGCACCAGGGACTTGGGTATGATTCCTGCCTCGGGTGACTATCTGCGTGGAGTTTGCACATAGTGAGCTTCTAATGGGTGCTCCAGTTCCCTCCCACAGTCCAATGCTGTGCAGGTTAGGTGGGTTGGTCATTCTAAATTGTCCACAGTGTTCAGGGATTTTTAGGTTCGTTACATTAGTCAGGGGTAAATGTAGGTCTGGGAAGGTTACTCATTGGAAGGTTGGAATGTACGTGTTGGGCTGAAGGGCCTGTTTCCACACTGCAGGAATTGTATAAAATAAGAATGGTAATGATAACTGTCGAGTTTTTTTTTCGCTCGCACACATTGCTGTGATGAGGAACAATGAAGGAGAGAGAGTGCAATAGGCCATTTCTTCTCAGGCAGATTACATTTTCTCCCTCTCTGAGCTGAATCACACAATAATGTTATCCTCTCCCAAACTTGACCATGTGAGGTCTCCTTGTACATTGTCCAAACTATGTCTCCATCACATTCCCTGTTCCATGCAGGTGCATCATTGCTGCTGTCATACACAGAGCCATACCCTGAGCAGAAAATTGTATCGGTCAATTTGAAGATATGTTTATATGTCACTGCATCATTAAAAATAAAACGCTCAATGTATTCAGAATACCAGTGTTAAAATAAATGCATTTTTTAACAAATACAGAAATTGCTCGAAAAGCTCAGCAGGTCTGACAGCATCCAGGTGCCTTTTACATGCTGTCGTTGTACCAGCCTCCACCACTTCCTCTGGCAGCTCATTCCATACACACACTAACCTCTGTGTGAAAAGGTGCCCCTGAGACCTCACCAAAACCTTTCTCCTCTCACTTTCAAACAATGCCCTCCAGTTTTGGACGCCTATAACCTGGGAGAAAACCCTGACAACTCACCCTATCCATGACCATTCTGATTTTATAAACCTTTACTGCTGCGAAATGTGACTCCAGTCAACACGAATAGCTGTAGTTTTCAGTCATCCTGAGCCTAAATTCTGAAATTCAATACTGACACCTCTTCCTTCTCCATCAGATCACAATTCTAAATCCATTTTAATCAGTTTGTTCAGATGTATTACGAGACACTTCTGTGGGATTTACACCGAGACCTTTGCGCGCGGAGGTGTGTTTGCTCATCAGCCTGTTATGACCTGCTATGACATACCTCTGCAACAGGCGGGACTTGAATCCAGACCTTCTAGTCCATTGCTATGAACACTACCACATGAGTTCAGGAATTAGAATCAAAGCCAGAGTTCTGGCTCAGAGGCAGAGACACTACCCACTACACTATCATACCCAGATTTTGGGTCAGTTTTCAGCTCGGTGTGGATTTATTATAATCAGGTTACCATTACTGAATTACACAAAACACTTTGTATTGTTAAACAAATGCAGAATATTGGTCTCAACTGTAGGATATTGAGTGCACGGGCTGTGCCATCGAAATTAACTATGAACGTTTTTAATCTTTATTATCTGTAGTCTGCAATATTAGGGAAAGAAATCCTGCAGTCACAGTCTGCACAATGAAGGGTCTCGAATAGATATTTCTTACTGATCACCAGTAGAGACGGAGAAAGACCATAATTCTGGCCCCAAAACACCAATCGCTATTAACCAACTCTCACGTATGTCTGCCCTCTTCGTAAAACCATGAAATGATACCAGGCCGCTGATTACTGTCCAGCCTTTCCTCCGCACTGACTGTGTCTGCAATCTGTCCCTCCTCCCCCGAACCACAAAAGGCAAATCAAGCTCCGGGTATTTGTGAAAATCAAGGCCGGAGTGTGCAGGCCTCGTGGAGACGGGAAGGGTATTTTAAAATTGAAGGGGGAAGGTGAGGACGTCGTAATATCACACACTGGGCTGAGGGGTGGCAGATGGAGTTTAGTTTGGATTCATGCGAGGTATTGGATTTGGTAAATCAAACAAGAGCAGGACCGATACAATTAAAAGTAGGGCCTTTGGCAGTGTTGGAGAACAGAGACCTAGGCTGTCAGGTATAATTCTTTAAAATTTGCATCTCATATAGACAGTGCTGTTAAGAAGGTGTCTAACACACTTGTCTTCATTGGTCAGACCTTTGAGTATCGGAATTGGGACGTCATGCAATACTGTGTCCAGTCTGGTTACCCTGCCCGCTCATTCCTATGTCCTCTAGTTTTGCCCCCCCCCCCCCCCCCCCCCGCCACCCTCAGAAAAGGACTTGAATATTCACTTTGATATTATTGACCTTGACATTATTAAGCTGGAGGGGATTGAGAAGAGATTAACCTGGATGTTGTTGGAAATGGAGGGAGTGAGCTATAAGGAGAGGCTGGGTAGCTTGGCACATTTTTCACTGGAGAGGATGAGATTAAGGGGTAACTTTACAGAGGTTTATAAAATCATGAGGGGTACAGATAAGCGGAAGGGCTGATGTCTTTTCCCTAGAGTGGGGGGATTCAAGACTGGGGGTTGGTTTAATGTGTGCAGAAAAAGATTTACAAAAGTCATGAAAGGAAATTATTTAAGACAGAAGATGGCTTGTGTGTGGAATGAATTTCCAGAGGAAGTGGTAAAAGCAGGGACAGTTACATCGTTTAAAGGACATTTAGATCAGTACATGGATAAGACATCAGTTTGGATGGTGCTGTGGGCAGCTGCCCTCTCCCTCCCCCTCTCTGAATGAATCCATGTTCGTTTTCACCCTCTGCCACTGTCTGTGCAGTGGCGTGTGGAGGCCAGCAGAGGGTGGCATTGCATCACTTTAAACACCACAGAGACTGCCAGGCATGCCCCACACAGACACACACACAGCAATTGTTCGGACACGGCGTGAAGCACATCTCGTAACTTAACCTAAATATGAAGAAATGCTCAATTCACATCATAAAATATAAAAAAAAATGAGTGGCAGAGAAATCCCAAATTCCACTGTTTAAATAAAAACATCAATTTATTTTTAACTCTGAAAGTGAACATTTTACATCCACTGTTCACAACTCTGAGACCCCTTTCTCTAAATTGCTTATTAACTGCCTACAGCTCTAAAGCAATATACTGTTTCAAAAAGCTGCTTATTGAAATTGCATTAACTTAATTTCAAACCACACAGCAGCTGTTGTTTGCGATGTCTTCATCACACTGTGGATCTCCCTGGGTCATCGTCTTTCTGTTTACTGCAGATATGTTTCGTATGAGAAGGTACTTTTGATAGAGAGTCTTTCCAAATCTCTTTGATCTCTGTTGATGGCATTTGCTCTGTCTGCAATTTTCAAAATGCCTGTATTTTTAATATCCACAACATTGTATTATCTCATTAGTTCGATTTTGGAAAAACAATAAATTGAAACTTGATTTGGTTTTAGTATCCTGGGGCATAATTTAAACTGATTGGTAAAATTTGAATTGTTGTCCAAAGAGCAACTACTCAGGGATCTATTTCCCAGCCAGGTTTGACATATTTTCAGTTGTCGTTGACACTCTGGGTCTGCCATCCTTTCATACCACAGGTGCTTGGCAGCTCTCAGTTCAGAACAACATTCACTCTCTCTTAAAGGTACAGTACACACTTTCAACTTCACATTAATACCCTGTTTTCAATGAAGATAGGTGGAGCCTATCTAGATTTCTCTTGCTACGTGGCTTGTCAATATTTCATTCACACTGTGTCATGTGTTTCAGGACTTTTGTTGTTCCATTGACAGCATGTCATTATTCGACTCTGTCCCTGGGAATATAGCAATAGACAATAGACAATAGGTGCAGGAGTAGGCCATTCTGCCTTTCGAGCCTGCACCACCATTCAATACGATAATGGCTGATCATCCTTAATCAGTATCCTGTTCATGCCTTATCTCGATAACCCTTTATTCCACTATCCTTGAGAGCTCTATTCAACTCTTTCTTCAATGGATCCAGAGACTGGGCCTCCACTGCCCTCTGGGGCAGAGCATTCCACACAGCCACCACTCTCTGGGTGAAGATGTTTCTCCTCATCTCTGTCCTAAATGGTCTACCCCGTATTTTTAATCTGTGTCCTCTGGTTCGGCACTCACCCATCAGCGGAAATATGTTTCCTGCCTCCAGAGTGTCCAATCCTTTAATAATCTTCTATGTCTCAAACAGATCCCCTCTCAGTCTTCTAAACTCAAGGGTACACAAGCCCAATCGCTCCATTCTTTCTGCGTAAGGTAGTCCTGCCATTCCAGGAATTGACCTCGTGAACCTACGCTGCACCGCCTCAATAGCTAGAATGTCTTTGCTCAAATTTGGAGACCAGAACTGCACACAGTACTCCAGGTGTGGTCCACCAGGGCCCTAACTGCTGCAGAAGAACCTCTTTGCTTCCATACTCAATCCCTCTTGTTATGAAGGCTAGCATACTATTAGCCTTCTTCACTACCTGCTGTACCTGCATGCTTACCTTCATTGACTGGTGTACAAGAACACCCAGATCTCTTTGTACTGCCCCTTTACCTAAATTGATTCCATTTAGGTAGTAATCTGCCTTCTACATTAAACTGCATCTGCCATGCATCTGACCACTCACCTAACCTGTCCAGGTCACCCTGTAATCTCCTAACATCCTCCTCACATTTCACCCTGCCACCCAGCTTAGTATCATCAGCAAATTTGCTAATGTTATTGCTGATACCATCTTCTATATCATTAACATATATTGTAAAAAGCTGCGGTCCCAGCACTGTTCCCTGCGGTACCACACTGGTCACTGCCTGCCATTCCGAAATGGAGCCGTTTATCTTTACTCTTTGTTTCCTATCAGCCAACCAACTTTCGATCCAAGTTTGTACTTTGCCCCCAATACCATGCGCCCTAGTTTTGCTCACTAACATCCTATGTGGGACATTATCAATAGCTTTCTGAAATTCCTGTTACACTACATCTACTGGATCTCCCATGTCCATCTTCAGAGTTACATCCTCAACAAATTCTAGAAGATTAGTCAAGCATGATTTCCCCTTCATAGATCCATGTTGACTCTGACCTATCCTGTTACTACTATCCAGATGTGTCGTAATTGCATCCTTTATAATAGACTCCAGCATCTTTCCCACCACTGAGGTCAGACTAACTGGTCTATAATTTCCTGCTTTCTCTCTACCATCTTTCTTAAAAATTGGTACAACATTAGCCACCCTCCAATCCGCAGGAACTGATCCCGAATCTATCAAAATCTGGAAAATAATACCAACACATCTACGATTTCTCGAGCCACCTCCTTCAGTACCCTGGGATGTAGACCATCAGGCCCCGGGGACTTATCAACCTTCAGACCTAACAGTCGCTCCAACACCAATTCCTGGTAAATATAAATTCCCTTAAGTGCAGGTCCTTTGGCCACTGTTACCTCAGGGAGATTGCTTCTGTCTTCCCCAGTGAACACAGATCTGAAGTACCAATTCAATTATTCTGCCGTGTCTTTAATCCCCGTAATATATTCCCCTGATTCTGTCTTCAAGGGCCCAACTTTAGTCCTAACCATTTTTTTGGCCTTGCCCATACCTCAAAAAGCTTTTACTGTCCTCCTTTATATTTTTGGCCAGTTTACCTTCGTACCTCATTTTTCCTCTGCGTATTTCCTTCTTAGTAATCCTCTGTTGCTCTTTAAAAGCTTCCCAGTCCTCCGTTTTCCCACTTATCTTTGCTACGTTATACTTTTTCTCTGTTAACTTTATATGTTTCTTAACTTCCCTCGTCAGCCACGGCCACCGATGGCTCGTCCGAGGATCTTTCTTCCTTTTTGGAATGAACTGATCCTGCATCTTCTGCATTATACACAGAAATATCTGCCATTGTTCCTCCAATGTCATATTGCAGCGCTGACGAAAGAACTCGAAGACCTTAGGCTCATCCGAGAAAACGAGATCTTTCTGGACAAGACCTTCAGCAATGTTATTACACAAATCATGCCAGAAGAGAGCAGAAGAGAGCAGATGATGGGGAAGGCAGAGAGGAGACAGGTGCAAGAGACCCTGGGAGAAGTACCTGTCAGGAACAAGTTGAAGCTTTTGGAAGCAGAGACTGATGACACTGCCAGCTCGCAAGGCGGCCAGGTCTGTCAATCAAAAGTAGCCGCAGAGGCAGAGCGGAAGAGTCGGACATCGCACAGAGCCGTGGTAATCGGGGACTCCATCGTGAGAGGAACTGACCGGGCTTTTTGTGGCAGCAGACGGGATTTAAGGATGGTATGTTGCGTTCCTGGTGCTAGAGTGAAAGACATCGCGGATAGAGTGCAGGAAATCCTCAAGGATGAGGGTGAAGAGCCAGAGGTGGTGGTACATGTCGGCACAAATGATGTCGGGAAGAAGAGGAGGAACATACTACAGTGAAACTTCGGAGAACTAGGAAGAAGGCTGAAAAGCAGGGCGTCCAAGGTGGTTATCTCCAGTTTGCTTCCAGTTCCTCGGGCTAGTGTGGCCAGAAACAGGGAGATAATGGACTTGAACGTGTGGTTGGGGAACTGGTGCAGGAAGCAAGGATTTAAGTTCTTGGATCACTGGGATGTTTTGTGGTAAACATAAATTCTACAAGAGAGATGGCTTGCACCTTAATAGGTTAGGGACCAGTATTCTGGCAGGCAGGTTTTCTACTGCAACACCGCTACATTTAAACTAAGTAGGGGGGGGGGGGGGGGACAAGCTGGATGTTTAAAAAAGAAATTGAAGGGAAACTTAGAACAAGAGAAGTAAAGAAAGCCAACTGTATCAATGAGGCAGAAAACTCGGAAAGGCATCATGCTGTAAGGTTGAGTGAAATACGGGTTGATGGGAAGGGTGAGAGCAGTAACAAATTAAAAATACTATGTATGAGTGCACGAAGCATTAGACATAAGATGGATGAGCTTGAGGCTCTTTTGGAAATTCGCAGATACGATATTGTGGGGATAAGTGAGACGTGGCTTCAAGTGGACAGGGCCTGGGAAATGAATATTCAAGGATACATGTGTTATCGTAAGGACAGACTGACGGGCAGAGGGTGTGGGGTGGCCTTGTTGGTAAGGGACGATATTCATTCCCTTGCGCGGGGGAACCTAGAGTCAGGAGATGTAGAGTCAGTGTGGATAGAGCTTCGAAATACTAAGGGTAAAAAGACCCTCTTGGGAGTCATCTACAGGATGTCGGATTTAAGTTAAATCAGGAGCTGAAATTGGCCTGTCGCAAAGATGTCACTACAGTTGTTATGGGGGATTTTAACATGCAGGTAGACTGGGAGAATCAGGATGGTATTGGGCCACAAGAAAGAGACTTTGTGGAGTGCCTCAGAGATGGATTCTTAGAGCAGCTGGTGCTGGAGCCTACCAGGGAGAAGGCAATTCTGGATCTGGTATTGTGTAACAAACCAGAATTGGTCAGATACCTCGAAGTGAAGGAGCCATTGGGAAGTAGTGACCATAATACAATAAGCTTCAATCTGCAATTTGAAAGGGAGAGGGTACAGTCGGAAGTGACAGTACTTCTGTTAAATAAAGGGAATTATGGAGCTATGAGGAAGGAGCTGGCCAAAGTTCAATGGTGCAATACCTTAGCAGGGATGACCGTGGAGGAACAATGGCGGATATTTCTGTGTATAATGCAGAAGTTGCAGGATCAGTTCATTCCTAAAAGTAAGAAAGCTCCCAGGAGGAGGCATGGGCGGCCGTGACTGACGAGGGAAGTAAAGAAACATAAAGTTAAAATAGAAAAAGTATAACATAGCTAAGATAAGTGGGAAAACTGAAGACTGGGAAGCTTTTAAAAAGCAACAGAGGATTACTAAGAAGGAAATATGCAGAGGAAAAATGAGGTACGAAGGTAAACTGGCCAAGAATATTAAGGAGGATAGTAAAAGCTTTTTTAGGTATGTGCAAGGCAAAAAAAATGGTTAGGACAAAAATTGGGCTCTTGAAGACAGAAACAGGGGAATATATTACTAGGAACAAAGAAATGGCAGAGGAATTAAATGGGTACTTCAGATCTGTGTTCACTTGGGAAGACAGAAGCAATCTCCCTGAGGTAACAGTGGCTGAAGGACCTGAACTTAAGGGAATTTATATTTGCCAGGATTTGGTGTTGGAGAGACTGTTAGGTCTGAAGGTTGATAAGTCTCCAGGGCCTGATGGTCGACATCCCAGGGTACATGAAGGAGGTGGCTCGGGAAATCGTGGATGCGTTGGTGATTATTTTCCAGAGTTCAATAGATTCGGGGTCAGTTCCTGCGGATTGGAGGGTGGCTAATGTTATACCACTTTTTAAGAAAGGTGGGCGAGAGAAAGCAGGAAATTCTCGACCAGTTAGTCTGACCTCAGTGGTGGGAAAGATGCTGGAGTCTATTATAAAGGATGAAATTACTGCACATCTGGATAGTAGTAACAGGATCGGTCAGAGTCAACATGGATCTATGAAGGGGAAATCATGCTTGACTAATCTTCTTGAATTTTTTGAGGATGTAACCATGAGGTTGGACGAGGGAAATCCAGTAGATGTAGTGTACCTGGACTTTCAGAAAGCTTTTGATAAAGTCCCACATAGGAGGTTAGTGAGTAAAATTAGGGTTCATGGTATTGGGGGCAAAGTACAAACTTGGATTGAAAATTGGTTGGCTAATAGGAAACAAAGGTTAGTGATAAACGGCTCCATTTCGGAATGGCAGGCAGTGACCATTGGGGTAACGCAGGGATCCGTGCTGGGACCACAGCTTTTTACAATATATGTTAATGATATAGAAGATGGTATCAGCAATAACATTAGCAAATTTGCTGATGATACAAAGCTGGGTGGCAGGGTGAAAAGTGATGAGGATGTTAGGAGATTACAGGGTGACCTGGACAAGTTAGGTGAGTGGGCAGATGCATGGCAGATGCAGTTTAATGTGGATAAATGTATGGTTATCCACTTTGGTAGCAAGAACAGGAAGGCAGACGACTACCTCAATGGAATCAATTTATGTAAAGGGGCAGTACAGAGAGATCTGGGTGTTCTTGTACACCAGTCAATGAAGGCAAGCATGCAGGTACAGCAGGTAGTGAAGAAGGCTAATAGCATGCTGGCCTTCATAACAAGAGGAGTTGAGTATAGAAGCAAAGAGGTGCTTCTGCAGCTGTACAGGGCCCTGGTGAGACCACACCTGGAGTACTGTGTGCAGTTCTGGTCTTCAAATTTGAGAAAAGACATTCTGGCTATTGAGGGAGTGCAGCGTAGGTTCACGAGGTCAATTCCTGTAATGGCAGGATTACCTTACACTGAAAGACTGAAGTGACTGGGCTTGTATACCCTTGAGTTTCGAAGATTGAGAGGGGATCTGATTGAGACGTATAAGATTATGAAAGGATTGGACACTCTGGCAGTAGGAAACATATTTCCACTGATGGGTGAGTGCCGAACAAGAGGACACAGCTTAAAAATACGGGGTAGACCATTTAGGACAGACTTCTTCACCCAGGAGAAACTTCTTCACCCAGAGAGTGGTGGCTGTGTGGAATGCTCTGCCACAGGGGGCAGTGGAGGCCCAGTCTCTGGATTCATTTAAGAAGGAGTTGGATAGAGCTCTCAAAGATAGTGGAATCAATGGTTATGGAGATAAGGCAGGAACAGGATACTGATTAGGAATGATCAGCCATGATTATATTGAATGGCGGTGCAGGCTCGAAGCGCTGAATGGCCTACTCCTGCACCTATTGTCTATTGTCTACTGACATCCCTGCTAAGGTATTGCACCATTGAACTTTGGCCAGCTCCTCCTCATAGCTCCATTGTTCCCTTTATTCAACAGAAATATTGTCACTTCCGATTGTACCCTCTCCCTCTCAAATTGCAGATTGAAGCTTATTGTATTATGGTCACTACTTCCCAATGGCTCCTTCACTTCGAAGTCCCTGATCAATTCTGGTTTGTTGCACAATACCAGATCCAGAATTGCCTTCTCCCTGGTCGGCTCCAGCACCAGCTTCTCTAAGAATCCATCTCAGAGACACACCACAAAGTCTCTTTCTTGAGGTCCAATACCATCCTCATTCTCCCAGTCTACCTGCATGTTGAAATCCCCCATAACAACTGTAGTAACATCTTTGCGACAGGCCAATTTCAGCTCCTGATTCAACTTACATCCGACATCCAGACTACTGTTTGGGGGCCTGTAGATAACTCCCAAGAGGGACTTTTACGCTTAGAATTTCTCAGCTCTATCCACACTGACTCTATAATCCCTGATTCTAGGTCCCCCCGCGCAAGGGACTGAATATCATCGCTTACCAACAGTTCCACCCCACACCCTCTGCCCGTCAGTCTGTCCTTACGATAGCACGTGTAGCCTTGAATATTCATTTCCCAGGCCCTGTCCACTTGAAGCCATGTCTCAGTTATCCCCACTATATCATATCTGCCAATTTCCAAAAGAGCCTCAAGCTCATCCATCTTATTTCTACTGCTTCATGCATTCATGTATAGTATTTTTAACTTGTTACTGCTCTCACCCTTCCCATCAACCCCTATTTCACTCAACCTTACAGCTTGATCCCTTTTTGAGTTTTTTGCCTCATTGATACAGTTGTCTTTCTTGACTTCGCTTGTTCTAACTTTCCCTTCATTTTATTTCTTAAACATCCAGTTTGTCCCCTCCCTCCATGCCCCCGCCCCTACTTAGTTTAAACGTAGCCGTGTTGCAGTAGCGAACCTGCGTGCCAGAATGCTGGTCCCTAACCTATTAAGGTACAAACCGTCTCTCTAATCTATGCTTACCACAAAACATACCCCAGTGATCCAAGAATTTAAATCCTTGCTTCCTGCACCAGTTCCCCAACCACACGTTCAAGTCCATTATCTGACTGTTTCGGGTCTCAGCAGCCTGAGGAACTGGAAGCAAAACGGAGATAACCACCTTGGATGTCCAGCTTTTCTTCCTAGTTCTCCGAAGTCCCGCTGTAGTATATTCCTCCTCTTCTTCCCGATATCATTTGTGCCGACATGTACCACCACCTCTGGCTCTTCACCTTCGTCCTTGAGGATTTCCTGTACTCTGTCTGTGATGTCTTTAACCCTGGCACCAGGAAGGCAACACACCATCCTTTCGTCCCGCCTGCTGCCACAAAAACCCCGGTCAGTTCCTCTGACTATGGAGTCCCCTATTATCACGGCTCTGTGCGATGTCCGACTCTTCCACTCTGCCTCCACGCCAACGTTTGATTGACAGACCTGGCCGCCTTGCGAACTGGCAGTGTCATCTGTCTCTACTGTTTCCAAAAGCTTCAACTTGTTCCTGACAGGTACTTCTCCCGGGGTCTCTTGCACTTGTCTCCTCTTTGCCTTCCTCATCGTCTGCTCTCTTCTGCTCTCTTCTGGTATGGTCGGTGTAATAACCTCGCTGAAGGTCTTGTCCAGAAAGATCTCGTTCTCTCAGGTGAGCCTAAGGTCCTCGAGTTCTTTCATCAGTGCTGCAATATGCTCTGTCAGTATAGCAGTATTTCACTAGCTCATACTAGTGAGTGTAGCAGGATTTCAGTTCTTTCATGGGGACTGTGATGCAGCGACAATCTCAACGTTTGTAGATGGCACCAATCTTGAACGAATTGTGAAGTCTATGGAGGACAGTGTGGAACTCGAACAGGACAATCACATGTTGGTGTAGTTTTTGGGCAGATGGGGATCAATTCAGAGCAATGTGAGTTGATGCACTTTGATGGGAAGGACATTGAAAGACAATATAAAGTAGGGTGTACCGTTATAAAGGGAGTGCGGGAACAGATTTTCCTGAGTGTATATGAGCACAGATTGTTGAAGATGTCAGGACAAGTGGGGAGAGCAGTAACTATCACAGATTAGTTTCAGTATCTGAGCTGTTTACAGGGGGAGGTATAGGAGGGAGCCTCCGTGCTCCCTTCCTGGGAGGTGGTGGTGACGATGTGTTGTGAGCCCACCCTCCTGCCCACCGAGACCGTGGGGATTCCACTTGTACCAGCTCGACACAAAAGGGAGATGGCATCAGGGCCAGGGCTTCGAAGTTGTGCCGAGGTGGGGGGGGGGGGGGGAACGGAGCTGCCAGTGAGTTTAAAGTGAGAATTGCCCTTCACTGAACATTGCTCCTTACTCGGTCGGTGGGACGTGGATGTTTCAGAATCTCCACACGAGGCATCCCGGTCCTCTCCGGCTCGTACCAGGGTCCTCCCCACATGGCTGCGGGGTGGGGGGGGGTGAGGGAACGGATATCGGGCACTCCACCATCCGGCTTGGCCCTTCCTGTCCTATTCCAGGCTGTTTCTCCTGGAATGGGAGAAGGGGAGGAAGGGAGTGAGGGTGGGAATGGGTGGCCCGACTGTTAGTGCTGTTATAGGTAGGGGACATGGTAAGGGGTCCAGAGGGATTCAGTCCACAGTGTGGGATCCATGCGGTGTTATCGGTGTGGGGAGGGGTGGGTAAAGTGGAGGGAAGAGAGAGAGAGAGAGATATGGGGGTGGAGAGGAAGGTGCTGCATGCAGCAGTGAGAGTGGTGGACCATGAGCCTTGTTCGGGGGTCGGTGCTATGCCAGATATACAGTGAGTGTGAGGGAGCAGAGAGATTACGGTGACCCTTATCCTGACAGAGCGGGGAAGGTTATTGATGCTTGCCCTGTATTGCTGGACATTTCTTCAGACCGCAGATACTGCACTGAGCTGGGTGGGGAGGTCAGACCATGCTCGGTGGGTCTGGTGATGTGGCCCCCTCTTGGAAGTGAATGGACCCCTCTGTACTAGCCCATCTACCAGAACCTCCGTGATCCTGTCGACAAACCGTGGTGCATTTGTCCCTTATCTGCCATGGTTGAAATATCCAGGGACATCCGGCCGATGGTGAGTACCTCCAGCCATGATGAGTTGGAGAATCGGGCTGGTATTGAATGAGAGAGACATCATGGGGTGGGCTGGGTAGTTAATGAGGTGAGTCCGATACGATAGCACCAGAAAACTATCTCAGCCTCGTGCAGATAATCCCTCTGTCACACTCAAGGAAAATCAAACAAAGATAAATTATTGTTAGAATCTGCCCAATGAGTCATAGATTCTGTTGAAACTAATTCCAGTTAAAAAGATGCAGAACAAATGCTTATCTGATCTCAAACCAATATCCTTTTTTCCCATCTTTCCTGGGAAGATTGGCTCATGTTACACGATGCTATCCAATTGTCTACATTTCAGCATTCTGAAACCTGGGAACACATCCTTCCATGACACTGTCTCTCAGTCACCCCCTCTCTGTCTATTTCACAAACCCCTCCCATGTGGTGATATTTAAACTGATTCCCCGGCCATCTCTCTCTGGCACTGATGTTCACACCCACAGCATCCCCTTGTCTGGGCACCAATGGAGATATGGAGCTGTAAATGGGTGGGAGCTGCACATCCTGACACTTCCAGCATGGGCTGCTAGTTTCCCCACACTGGGCAGTGATCTAACACAGTGTTACTGAGCAATGCAGTGGGGTGGTGTACACAGTCCTACATGCTGGGAGGGTAACTGCTCCTGGTTTACAGATTAATTCACGGGTGATCACTGCACAGGTTGCTGTGCTGGTCAGACTATCTGGTTGAGGTTTATAGATAATGCACTGTTGTGGTCTGCACAGCTCACCGCGCTGGACAGATATTTGGTCTGTGTTTATAGATTAATGCCCTGATCTGATCTGTGCAGTGTTCCACTCTGGAAAGATTGCTGGTTTGTATTTACCAGTGCAAAGGATGAGTCTGCACAGTGAACAGATATCTCCCCTAGGTGTATGGGGTCTGGGCTGGTTCTGGGAAATGGATTGAGAATGTGGTATATCTAACCATTTCAGCTGAACTGGCAATGCCTTTAATTCCCATTCCTGTGATTGGACCCACCGTCTCTCACCACATTAATGTACAGTGTTCCCCGGCACAGTACATCATGTTGGTGGGGTGGGTAGGGGGGAAATGTGATGGACAGGTCACGGGGTTTCCCGGAACGTTCCGTCCCCGACATTCTATAACTGACATTCCCCGGAACGTTCTGTCCCCGACATTCTATAACTGACCTTCCCCGAACGTTCTGTCCCCGACATTCTATAACTGACATTCCCCGAACGTTCTGTCCCCGACATTCTATAACTGACATTCCCCGGAACGTTCTGTCCCCGACATTCTATAACTGACATTCCCCGGAACGTTCTGTCCCCGACATTCTATAACTGACATTCCCCGGAACGTTCTGTCCCCGAAATTCTATAACTGACATTCCCCGGAACGTTCTGTCCCTGACATTATTTGTGAACGGCCTGACGTCAGTGAATTGAACAAACGATAAGATCCCGAGGGAAGAGATCCCGTTCCAGGGAGAAGGAGACACTGTTCCGAAGGCCCCTCAGGCAGTTAAAGGGGTGAATACGTTTTCCCTGCGTTTACATTTCGTCCCGACACAGGATCGACCACAATTTAGACCAAAATACAGGAATTCCCAAACTCCGTTTGTCTTCAGGAAACTGGGAGAGAATCCTTCAGGACAGCAACGTTCCCACCCTCCGTATTAGGAACTGGGAAGGAGTGACCTGTGTCTGCTCTCAAGTGATCGAGTGTGTGGGAATGTTCTATAAACCATCTGTCCTTATGGATATGTCTCTGTTGTTTGGGGAGGGAGGGTTTCTTGTGGTTTATGTCACATTTTTGTCGTAATTCCGACCTTCCCGTTTGTTATTCCAGCTCCAATTATTTTAATAAAACCCTGAATACAGGGGCACATTTGAAAATCTCACTGGGTCCCCGATCAAACGGATCCCTTTGCCTCCAGGCTGATGGATAATGGATTTGTTTTCCTTCCTCACAGTTAATGTAGTGACCATCTACGTCCTGCTTTATAAAGATTGTGGATTGTCTCCATGTGTCAGACGTTACCTGGGGGCCATGGCAGCGGTGGATCTCCTGGTCATTATCCTCGACCTGATCCTGAGACACATTCCCATTGTTTATCTGGAACAGTTTTATTTCCTGTACTCCGTCCCCGTGTGTAATATCCACGCCGTTCTGCTTTATGCAGCCACTGACTGCTCTGTCTGGTTCACCGTCACTTTCACCTTTGATCGGTTTGTGGCCATTTGTTGCCAGAAGCTGAAAAGTAAATATTGCAGTGAGAAAACTGCGGCTGTGGTTCTGGGAGCAGTGACTGTGCTGAGCTGTTTAAAGAACGTTTTCTGGTATTTTATGTTCACGGCTCGGTATTGGCTGGGGAACAACCCCTGGTTTTGTGATGTAACAGTCGCTGTTCGTTACTCCAGTGTCTGGGTCACAATCGAGTTCCTCCACAACATTCTAACCCCGTGTGTCCCATTTCTCCTGATTCTGCTGCTCAATATTCTCACCGTCAGACACATTTTAGTGACCAGCAGAGCCCGCAGGAGACTCCGCGCTCACACCAATGGGAACGCTCAGTCTGACACTGAAATGAGAAACCGAAGAAAATCCATCATTTTACTGTTTGTAATCTCGGCCAATTTCATCCTGTTATGGTCAATGTTAATGCTGTATTCTATATGGAACCGGATGTGGTATTTTGGTAATACGTCGATGTATCTCGATTATTTTGTGCAGGAAATAGGCTTCATGCTGCAGCTCCTCAGTTGCTGCACAAACACCGCGATTTATGCCGTGACCCAGACTAAGTTCAGGCAGCAGCTGAAGAATGTGCTGAAATATCCCTTCACCCAAATCCATCCATCCATCAAATTCCCTCATTAATCAATGCATCCGGGCTTTTCTCATTTCAGTCCAGTGTTTCAGCGATGGAGCAGCCTGTCACTATGGTAACAGACTGAGGGTAGCGCTGGTTTGTCCATCCTTATCCCACAGCGGGGTTACAGGGAAACATTTCAATGTTTCTCACAACTCAGGGGCCAGTGAGAAAAGGCACCATCCCACTGACTGTATCCATCACTTCCATTTGTAAACAATAAAAATGTTGATTAAAGCGTGCCGCGCAGCACAGTGACCGATGTTGTTGTGTGTCTTTGTGATGGAGACGCTGAGCTGGAGAGAGACAGACTCAGCCCCAAGTCCTGATCCTCAGGGAAGGGGAGGGCACTGCGCCCTGAGCTCAGGAGCTGGGTTTAACTCCCTCTGTCCCCACCACTCCAACCTGGCCTCCCCATTTCCTCTCCCCTCCTCTTTCTCATCACTTCTCCCCCTCTCCCTCTCATTCTGTACACTCTCTTTCTCACCACCTCTCCCTTTCACGCTCTCGTCCCCTCTCAGACACCCCCCAACCCCGATTTCTCCACCTGCCTCCACTATTGTTTCTCCCTCCCCTCCCCCTCGCTCTCTCAACCAAAACGAGATTCTCCACCTGCCTCCACTCTTCCCTCTCCCTCTCACCCCTACTCTCTCTCCCTCCTGCCGTCGCTGTCTCCCTCCCGCAATTCCGTCTCGACCCCATTTTCCCTTCCTCCCACTTCCCACATCTCTCTATCATCTCACCCCACCCCCCACACGCAGACTCACTACCAATTCCCAGTCTCTGGGATAGAGGGAGAGGGAAGGACCAGGGAGACGGAGTGTGTCAGAGAGAGAGGGAGGGACAGGAGGAAGAGAGATTCAGTCAGAGAGAAACGGAGGGAGGTGGGGAGAGAGAGACACTGAGGGAGTGGAATCGAGACTGAGAGAACGTGGAGAGGGAGTGAAGGAGCAGAGAGAGAGAGCAGGGGGGAAGAGAGCATAGGGTGAAGTAGGGAGAGAGACAGAAACAGGGGAGAAGATAATGAGAGACAGAGGCGAGAGGGAGAAAGAGAGACAGTGAGGTACGAGGGAGGGAGCGAGAGAGAAAGGGGGCAAGTCTTAGAGAGAGAGGGAAAAGGAGAGAGAAAGTGGACGAGAGATGGGGAGGCGAGAGAAGAGGAGAGAGGGAAGAGAGAGAGAGAATGAGGGTTGAGAGAATGAGAGAGAGGCAGGGGTGAGAGATAGAGGGAGGGGCAAAAAAGCGGGAGGTCGAGAGAGATGGAGGCTGCAAGAGAGAGAGGGTCAAGAGAGAGGGGGTTGAGAGAGAGAGAGAGAGAGAGGGATCGAGAGAGAGAGGGGCAAGGAAGCAGGCGGGAGACTGAGTGAGAGGGCGAGTGAGAGAGAGTTTGTGAGGGCGAGAGAGACTGGGCAAGAGAGAGTTAGAGTGGGTGAGAGAGTGATGAGGTGAGTGAGAGAAAGAAAAACAGGATGAGAGAGACATAGAGGTGAGAGAGAGGGAGTGAGAGGGGAGGGCAAGACAGAGAGAAGGAGGGGCAAGGAGAGAGGGAGTGAGAGAAAGAAGAAGCGAGAGAGGGAGGCGTTAAGAGAGCAAGAAAGAGAGATGGGTAAGAGAGATTGAGGGGCGAGAGAGTGAGGGGGAGCAAGAGAGACAGAAGGAGCAAGAGAGAGAGAAACGGGGTTCGAGAGAGATGGAGGTAAAAGAGAGATAGAGGGGGTGAGAGACAGGGGGCGAGGGAGAGAGAAAGGGGTCGAGAGAGAGAGCGCGAGGGCAAGAAAGAGAGTGATGGCAAGAAAGTGAGGGCGAGAGAGAGTGTTGTGTTGAGAGAGAGCGAAGGCGAGAGAGACGAGAGAGAGAGAGAGAGGAAGGTCAAGAAGGAGAGAGGGCTCCGTGAGACGGGGTTTGACAGAGAGGGTTGGGAGAGAGAAAGGGTGACAGCGAGAGCGCAGGGGCAAGACAGGGCGAGACAGAGAGAGAGAGAGACAGAGTGATAGAGTCGGAGAAAAGAAACGAGAGAGGGAGAATAAGGGGACCGAAGAGAGTCAGCGAGAGCAAGGTAGAGAAAGAGAGAGAGAGAGAGAGATAGGGGAGAGATAAAGAGGAAGGGCGAGTGAGTAAGCGATGGTGAGAGAGAGGAAAGAGAGAGGATGGGTGAGAAGGAGAGAAGGGTTGTCGAGAGTGAGAGAGAAGGGACAAGGGGGCAGCGGAAGAGAGAGGATGAGAGCGAGGGAGCGAAAGAGTGGGGCGAGAGAGAGGGGGTGAGAGAGGGAGCTAGCGAGAGAGAGACATACGAGGAGAGAGAGAGAGAGAGGACAGACAGAGGGCGAGCAGTAGAGAGAGAGAGAGGGTGAGAGAGAGGATGAGAGAGAGAGATTGAGAGAGAGAGGCTGAGCGAGAGAAAGAGAGGAGCTGAGCAATACAGAGAGAGAGGGGGCAAGAGAGGGAGGGGATGGTGGCAAGAGAAAGCGAGACAGGGGGCGATAACGAGAGAGAGAAGGGGAGAGAGAGAGATGAGGCGATAGTGACTTGAGAAAGAGAGAGAGAGTGAGCAAGGCGGGAGATGGGTCCAGAGAGAGAGAGAAAGTGAGAGAGAAAGAGAGAGAGAGAGAGACAGAGAGAAAGAAAGAGATAGAGAGGCACATACGGAGGGATGAGATGGTGGGTAGAGAGCGACAGAGCGAGAGTGGGCGAGAGAGAGACAATGTGCAGGGAGAGTGAATGAGCAGGGAGAATTAGGGTGAGAGGGAGAGAGAGGGGCGCGAGAGAGAGGGGGCAGAGAGAGAGAGAGGTGGACGAGAGAGAGGGGCGAGAGAGAGGTGGGCGAGAGAGAGGGGGACGAGAGAGAGTGGGACGAGAGAGAGGTGGGCGAGAGAGAGGGGGGCGAGAGAGAGGTGGGCGAGAGAGAGGGGGACGAGAGAGATGGGGCGAAAGAGAGGGGGGCGAGAGAGAGGTGGGCGAGAGAGAGGTGGGCGAGAGTGAGGGGGACGAGAGAGAGGAGGACGAGAGAGAGGTGGGCGAGAGAGATGGGGGCGAGAGAGAGAAGTGGGCGAGAGAGAGGTGGGCGAGAGAGAGAGGTGGGCGAGAGAGAGGGGGACGAGAGAGAGGGGGACGAGAGAGAGAGAGTGGGGGCGAAAGAGAGAGAGGGGGCAAGGAATGGCGAAAGAGACGGGAGAGAAAGAGAGGGGGTAAAAGAGGGGATGGGAAAAGAGAGGGGGGCGAAAGAGAGGGGGGGTGAAAGACAGAGTGGATGAAAGGAGGGGTGAAAGAGGGTTTGGCGAAAGAGAGGGGGCGAAAGGACGGGCAATGGATGGGGACGAAAGAGCGGGCAAAAGGGGGCGAAAGTAAGGGGCGAGTGAGAATGAGGGTGAGAGAGAGAGGGAGTTGAGAGAGAGGGAGAGAGGGGGTGGAGAGAGAGAGTGTTGAGAGAGAGAGGGGGCGAGAGACAGAGGGCAAGAGAGAGGGGGGCAAGAGATGTGGGTGAGAGAGGGGGTGAGAGAGTGAGGGGAGAGAGAGAGGGGAAGTGAGAGAGGCAAGAGAGAGGGAGAAAGAGGGAGAGGAGAGAGGGGAGAGGGAGTGTGAGAGCGGGGTTGAGGCAGAGGGCGGTGTTGGATGGGGTTGGGGAGGGGGCGGTGGTAAACGGGGTTGGGGAGGGCGTGGTGGTGGATAGGGTTGGGGAGGGGTGGTGTTGGACGGGTTTGGAGAGGGGGCGATGTTGGACGGGGTTGGGGGAGGGGGCGATGTTGGACGGGTTTGGAGAGGGGGCGATGTTGGACGGAGTTGGGGAGGGGGCCGTGTTAGACAGGGCTGTGGGAGAGGGTGGTGTTGGATGGGGTTGGGGGATGGGGCCATGTTAGACAGGGTTGTAGGAGGGGCGGTGTTGGATGGGTTTGGGGAAGAGGGCGGTGTTGGATGGGTTTGGGGGAGGGGACGGTGTTGGGGAGGGGGAGGTGTTGGACAGGGTTGGGGGAGGGGGAGGTGTTGGAAGGGGTTGGGGAGTGGATTCGTGGCGGGGTAGCAGTGTTGGATGGGAGCAGCGGGAATGGGTTTGGGTGTGGGGTGTGGTGCTGAGTGCGGGAGGCGGGGCTCATGTTGGACGGTGGTGAGGGTCAGGCTGTGAAGTGTGTGGACGGCGGTGAGAATCAGGCTGGGGCAGTGTGTGGGCGGCAGTGAGGGTCAGGCTGGTGGCGGTATGTGGATGGCGGCGAGGGTCAGGCGGGGAGCGGTATGTGGATGGCGGTGAGGTTCAGGCTGGGGGTGGTGTGTGGATGGCAGTGAGGGTCAAGCTGGGGATGCTGTGTGGACGGTGGTGAGGGTCAGGCTGGGGCCGGTGTGTGGATGGCAGTGAGGGTCAGGCTGGGGCAGTGTGTGGACGGTGCTGAGGCTCAGGCTGGTGGCGATTTGTGGAAGGCAGTGAGGGTCAGGCTGGGGGCGGTGTGTGGATGGCGGTGAGGATCAGGCTGGGAGCGGTGTTCAATGTTGGTGAGGGTCAGGCGGGTGGCGGTGTTGAATGCTGGTGAGGGTCAGTTTGGGTGCAGGTTTGGACGGTGGTGGGGGTCAGACTGGGGGCAGTGTGTGGAAGGGGCAGTGAGGTTCATGCTGTGGGTGGTGTTGGATGGCGTTGAAGGTCAGGGTGGGGGCGTTGTGTGTACGGTGGTGAGGGTCAGGTTGAGAGTGGTGTTCAATGCTGGTGAGGGTCAGGCAGGTGGCGGTGTAGAATGCTGGTGAGGGTCAGGCTGGGTGCAGGTTTGGATGGTGGTGAGGATCAGGCTGGGGGCAGAGTGTGGAGGGACAGTGAGTTTCAACCTGTGGGTGGTGTTGGACGGCGTTGAAGGTAAGGGTGGAGGCGTTGTGTGTACGGTGGTGAGGGTCAGGCTGGGGCGGTGTCTGGCTGGCAGTGGGGATCAGGCTGGGGCAGTGTGTGGACGGTGGTGAGGCTCAGGCTGGGGGTGATGTGTGGAAGGCAGTGAGGGTCAGGCAGGGGGCGGTGTGTGGATGGCGGTGAGGGTCAGGCTGGGAGCGGTGTTCAATGTTGGTGAGGGTCAGGCAGGTGGCGGTATTGAATGCTGGTGAGGGTCAGGTTTGGTGCAGGTTTGGACGGTGGTGGGGGTCAGGCTGGGGGCAGTGTGTGGAGGGGTAGTGAGGTTCATGCTGTGGGTGGTGTTGGATGGCATTGAAGGTCAGGGTGGGGGCGTTTTGTGTACGGTGGTGAGGGTCAGGTTGGGGTTGGTGTTGTGTGGTGGTGGGGTTCAGTATGGAGGCGGTGAGTGGACATCAGAGTGAGTCAGGCTGGGAGCGGTGTGTGCATGGCAGTGAGGGTCAGGCTGTTGGCGGTGAATAGATGGCAGGGAGGGTCAGGTTGGGGGCGGTGTGTGGATGGCGGTGAGGCTCAGGCTGGGGGTGGTGTGTGGATGGCGGTGAAGGTGAGGCTGTGGGCGGTGTTGGACGGCAGTGAGGGTCTGGCTGGGGATGATGTGTGAATGGCGATGAGGGTCAGGCTGGGGTTGGTGTGTGGACAGCGGTGAGGGCCAGGCTGGGGGTGGTGTTGGGCGGAGGGGATGTCAGCTTGGGGGCAGTGTATGTGGTTGGCAGAGGGAAGGTTCAGGCTGGGGGCAGTGTGTGGACAGCGGTGAGGGCCAGTCTAGGGGCGGTATTGAATGGTGGTTATGGTCAGACTGGGGGGTGCAGTGATCGACGGTGGTGGGAGGGCAGGCTTGTGGAGGGCCTGTGAGTTTCATGCTGGGGGCGGTGTTGGAGGGCAGTGAGGGTCAGTTTGGGGGCGGTGCATGGACAGCGGTGAGTGCTAACTGGGGGAGTTGTGTGGAATGTGGTGAGGGCAAGGCTGGGGGAGGTGTGTTGATGGCGGTGAAGATAAGTCTGGGGTCGTTGTGTGGATGGCAGTGAGTGCAAATTTGGGGGTGGCATGTGTTACTGGCGAGAGTTAGACTGGGGGCGGAATTGGACGGTGTTGAGGGTCAGGCTGGGATCGGTGTTGTGCAGTGGTGAGTGTCAGGCTGGGGTGGTGAGTGGGCATCAGTGAGGGTCAGGCTGGGGACGGTGTGTGGACAGCAGTGAGAGTCAGGCTGGGGACAGTGTGTGGACGGCAGTGGGAGTCAGGCTGGGGCAGTGTTGGACATGGCGAGGATCAGGCTAAGTGGGAGAGGGCCAGGTTGGGGGCGGTGAGGGTCAGGTTGGGGGCGGTGAGGGTCAGGTTGGGTGTGGTGAGAGACAGGCTTGGGGCGGTGAGGGTCAGGCTGAGGGCGGTGTGTGGATGGCGGTGGGGTTCAGGGTGGGGGAGGGGTGTGGACTGTGGTTGGGGTCAGGCTAGGGGCAGTGTGTGGGCGGTGGTGAATTTCAGGCTGGGGGGCGGTGTGTGAGCGTCAGTGTGGGTCATGCTGGGGGCGGTGGGTGAGGGTCAGTGTGGGTCATGCTGGGGGCGGTGAGGGTCAGGCTGGGCGTGGCGTTGGGCGGAGGGGTGGGTCAGCTTGGGGACAGTGTGTGTGGATGGCAGAGGGAAGGGTCAGGCGGGGGCAGTGTGTGGACAGTGGTGAGGGCCAGGGTAGGGGCGGTATTGAATGGTGGTTATGGTCAGGCTGGGGGGTGCAGTGATGGACGGTGGTGGGGGCAGGCTGGGGGCGGTTTGTGGAGGGCCTGTGAGGTTCATGCTGGGGACGGTGTAGAAGGGCAGTGAGGGTCAGTTTGGGGGCGGTGCATGGACAGCAGTGAGGTCCAGGCTGGGGGAGGTGTGTTGATGGCGGTGAGGGCAAAGTTAGGGGTGGTGTGCGGCAGCTGTGAGGGTCAGACTGAGGGCGGTGTTGACAGTGGTGAGGGTCAGGCTGAGGGCAGTGAGTGGGCATCGGTGAGGGTCAGGTTGGGGTTGGTGTGTCGATGGCGGCGAGGGAAAGGCTGTGGGCGGTGTGTGTTCGGAAGGGACGGTCAGGCTGAGGTTGGCGTGTGAACGATGGTGGGGGTCAGCTTGAGGGCAGTGTGTGGATGGCAGTAGGTGTCAATTTGGGGTCGGTATGTGGGCGGTAATGAAGGTCAGGCTGTGAGGGTGAGGCTGGGGTCGGTGTGTGGATGGCGATGAGGGTCAGGCTGGGTGCGGTGTGTGGGTGGTGGTGAGGGTCAGGCTGGGGTGGTGCAGGATGGCAGTGAGAGTCAGTCTGGGGACAGTGTTTGGATGGCAGTGAGGGTCAGGCTGGTGGCGATGTGTGGACAGTGGTGAGGGTCAGCTAGGGATGGTATGTGGTCAGCGGTGGGGGGCAGGCTGGGGGTGGTGTGTGGATGGCGGTGAGGATAAGGCTAGGGGCGGTGTGTGGGCGGCGGTGTGGGTCAGGCTGGGAAGGTGTTGGACGGCGGTGAGGGACAAGCTGGTGACGATGTGTGGACGGCGGTGAGAGTCAGCCTGGGGACGTTGTGTGGACGGTAGTGAGGGTCAGGCTGAAGGCAGTGTGCAGATGGCAGTGAGGGACAGGCTGGGGGCAGCGTGCAGAGGGCAGTGAGGGTCAGGCTGGGGGCAGTGTGTGGACGGTGGTGAGGGACAGGCTGGGTGCGGTGTGTGTGGACAGCAGTGAGGGACAGGCTGGTGCCAGTGTGTGGACAGCAGTGAGGGTCAGGCTGGGGCGGTGCTGGACGGCGGTGAGAGTCAGTCTTGGGGCAGCATGTGGATGGCAGTGACAGTCAGGATGGGGGCGGTTTGCAGACGGCAGTGAGGGTCAGGCTGTGGGTGGCCTGTGGACGGCAGTGAGCGTCAGCCTGGGGACGGCATGTGGGTGGCAGTGAGGGTCAGGCTGGGACGGTATTCGGCGGTGGTGCGGGTTAGCGTTATGGCAGTGTTGGATGGCGGTGGGGTTCAGGCCGGACTGGTTGGTGGATGGCAGTTGGGGTGAGGCTTGGCGCGGATGGTGGACGGCAGTGAGGGTCAGGCTGTGGGCAGTGTGTTTGACGTCAATGACTGTCAGGCTGGGAGTGGTGTGTGGAAGGCGGTGAGGGTCAGTCTGGGGACGGTGTGTGAGTGAGAGTGACTATCAGGCTGGAGGCGATGGTGAGGGTCAGGATGGGGCGGTGTGTGGGCAGTGGTGAGGGTCAGGATGGGTGGAATGGATGGCGGTGAGGGTCAGACTTATTGCAGTGTTGGACAGTGGTGCGAGTTAGGCTGGGGGAGGTTGGTGATGGCGGTGGGGGTCAAGCTGGGGGCAGTTGCTGGACGGTGGTGAGGGTCAGGCTGGGAGCGGTGTGTTGACGGTGGTGAGGGTCAGGCTGGGGATAGTGTGTGGACAGCGGTGAGGGTCATTCTGGGGGCAGTGCATGGGCGGCGGTGAGGGTCAGGCTGGGGGGCGTTCTGTGGTAGGTGGTGAGGGTCAGGCTGGGTGCTACTTTTGGTCAGAGTCAGGTTGGGGGGGGGCGTTCGACGTCAATGAGTGTCAGTCTGGGGATGGTGTGTGGGAGGTGGTCAGTGTCAGGCTGGGGATGTTGTGTGGGCAATGTTGACTGTCAGGCTGGGGGCGGTGTTTGGGCAGTGGTGAGGGTCAGGCTGGGGGCGGTGTGTGGACGGTGATGAGGGTCAGGCTGGGGGCGGTGTGTGGGCAGTGGTGAGGGTAGGGTTGGGGGCGGTGTGTGGATGGTGGTGAGGGTCAGGCTGGGAGCAGCGTGTGGACGGTGGGGATGGTCAGGCTTGTGTAAGTGTTAGACGGCGGTGAGCGTCAGTCTAGGGGCGGTGTATGAGCAGCGGTGAGGGTCAGGCTAGGGGCGGTGTGTGCTCGGCATTGGGGGTCAGGTTCGGCGCAGAGTGTGGACGGCGGTTGAGGTCAGGCTGGGATGGTGTGTGTTTGGAGGGGAGGGTCAGGATGTGGTCGGTGTGTGGATGGCAGTGAGCAACAGGCTGGGGCGGAGTGTGGACGGCGCTGACGGTCAGGCTGGGGGTTGTGTGTTCGGCATCAATGAGGAGAAAGTGAGGTCTGCAGACGCTGGAGATCAAAGCTGAAACTTTATTGCTGGAACAGCACAGCAGGTCAGGCAGCATCTAGGGAACAGAAGATTCGACGTTTCGGGCACATGCCCTTCTTCAGGAATGAGCAGAGAGTGTTCAGCAGGAGAAGATAAAAGGTAGGGAGGAAGGACTTGGAGGAGGGGCGTTGGAAATGTGATAGGTGGAAAGAGGTCAAGGTGAGGGTGATAGGTCGGAGTAGGGTGGAGGCGGAGAGGTCAAGAAGAAGACTGCAGGTCAGGAAGGCGGTGCCGGGCTGGAGGGATTCGGCTGAGACAAGGTGGGGGGAGGGGGGATGAAGAAACTGGTGAAGTCCAAGTTTCGGCATCAATGAGGGTCAGGCTGGGGTCATTGTTGGCCGGCGGTGATGGTCAGGCTGAGGGCGATGTGTGGGTGGCGGTGACGGTCAGGCTGGGGGCAGTGTGCAAGCAGTTGTAAGGGTCAGCCTTGGGGTGGTGTGTATGGCGGCGGTGAGGGTCAGGCTGGGAGTGGTGTGTGGATGGTGGAGAATGTCAGGGTGGGGGCGGTGTGTGGGTGGTGGTGAGGGTCAGCCTTGGGGTGGTGTGAGGGTCAGGCTGGGAGTGGTGTGTAGATGGTGTTGAATGTCAGGCTGGGAGCGGTGTGTGGGTGGTGGTGAGGGTCAGCCTTTGGGTGGTGTGTGAACGGCGGTGAGGGTCAGGCTGGTGGCGGTCTGTGGATGGTAGTGAGGGTCATTCTGGGGGTGGTGTGTGGGCGGCTGAGAGGGTAAGGCTGGAGCCGGTGTGAGGGTGGCGGTGAAGGTCAGGCTGGGGGCGATGTGCGGGCAGTGGTGAGGGTCAGGCTCGGGGCTTTGTGTGGTCTCAGTGATGGTCATGCTGGGGATGGTGTATGGATGGCAGTGAGGATAAGGCTTGGGGCGGTTTGTGGGTGGTGATGGGATTCAGGCTGGGGTCAGTTTGTGGACAGCGGTGGGGTCAGGCTTGGGGTGGTTGATGGACAGTGGTGAGGGTCAGTCTGGGGGTGGTGTGTAGATGGTGGTGAGGGTCAGGCTTGGGGCGGTGTGTGGACATTGGTGAGGGACAGGCTGCTGGTGGAGTGTGGACAGCGGTGAGGGTCAGGCTGGGAGCGGTGTGTGGATGGTGGTGAGCGTCAGACTGGGAGTGGTGTGTGGATGACGGTGTTGTTCAGGCTGGGTGGTGTGTGAGCGGCGTTGAGAGTCAGGCTAGAGGCAGTGTGTGGTCGACGGTGAGGGTCAGGCTGGGGGCGGTGTGTGGACAGCAGTGGGGGTCAGGGTGGGAGCGGTGTGTGGTTGGTATTGAGCGTCAGGCTGGGAGTGGTGTGTGGACGGCGGTGAGGGTCAGTCTGGGGACGGTGTGTGAGCGACTTTCAGGCTGGAGGCGGTGGTGAGGGTCAGGATGGGGTAGTGTGTGGGCAGTGGTGATGGTCAGGATGGGGTGGAATGGATGGCGGTGAGGGTCAGGCTTATTGCAGTGTTGGACGGTGGTGCGGGTCAGGCTGGGAGAGGTTGGTGATGGCGGTGGGCGTCAAGCTGGGGGGGGCAGTTGCTGGACGGTGGTGAGGGTCTGGCTGGGGTCATTGTGTGGAGTGCGGTGAGGGTCAGGCTGGGGACCGTGTGTTCGAAGGCGAAGAGGGACCGGCTGGCGGTGGTGTGTTGACGGTGATGAGGGTCAGGCTAGAGGTGGTGTGTTGATGGCTGTGAGGGTCAGGCTGGGGGCAGTGTGTGGACGGCGGTGAGGGTCATTCTGGGGCAGTGCATTGGCGGCGGTGAGGGTCAGGCTGGGGGCATTGTGTACGCGGGGGTGAGGGTCAGGCTGCGCGTGGTGTGTGGATGGTGTAGAGTGACAGGCTGGGGGCGGTGTGTGAGCGGAGGGGAGTGTGAGGCCTGGGGTGGTGTGGGTAGTGGTGAGGTTCAAGCTAGGGGTGATGTTGGTCGGCTGTGTGAGTCAGGCTGGGTGCGGAGTGTGGACGACGATGAGGACCAGGCATGGGTCAGTGTTGGACAGCGGTGAGGTGAGCATTAGGCTGTGGCCGGAGTGTGGGCAGCGGAGAAGGTCAGGCTAGGGATTGTGTGAGGATCGCGGCGAGGATAAGGCTCGGGACGGTGTGTAGGCGGCAGAGAGGGTCAGGCTGGGTGTGGTTTGAGGACAGCGGTGAGGATAAGGCTAGGGGTGGTGTAGGGGCGGCAGTGAGGGTCAGGCTGGGGGCGGTGTGTGGACAGCGGTGAGGGTAAGGCTGGGGCAGTAATGGAGGCCAGTGAGAGTCAGGCTTGTTACAGTGTTGGACGGCGGTGGGTGTCAGTATGGAGGCGGTTGGGGGATGGTGGTGGGTGTCAGACTGGGGCGGTTGGTGGATGGTGCGAGGGTTAGGCTGGGGGTGGTGTGTATGACGTTGATGAGGGTCAGGCTTGCAGTGGTGTAAGGATGGTGGTGAGAGTCAGGCTGGGGTCATTCGTGGACGGCAGACAGCATCAGGCTTGGTGCAGTGTCTGGATGGCAGTGAGGGACAGGCTGGGAGCGGTGTGTGGACGGTGAAAAGGGTCAGGCTTTAGGCAGTGTTGGATGGCCGAGAGCATCAGGTTGGGTGCAGTGTGTGGGTAGAGGGGAGGGTCAGGCTGACGGCGGTGTGTGGGCGGAGGGAAGGGTCAGGCTGGGGGCGGTGTGTGGGCGGCAGTGAGGTTCAGGCTGGGGGCTGTGTTGGATGGCGGTGGGGTACCGGGGGGGGGGGGCGGAGTGTGTTTGGAAGCGAGGGTCAGGCTTTGTTAAGTGTGTGAACGACAGTGGGGATCAGGCTGGGGGCGATGCATGGATGGTAGTGAAGGTCAGGCTGTGGTCAGTGTGTGTACGATGGTGTAGGTTAAGGTTGAGGGCGTTGTGTGGACGGCCGTGAGGTTCAGGCTAGGGACGGTGTGTGGACGACAGTCAGGGTCAGGCTGGGGGTGGTGTATGGATGGCAGTGAGGGTCTGGCTGGGGACAGTGTGCTGTCAGCAGTGAGGGTCAGGCTTGGGGCGGAGTGTGGAAGGCAATGAGTGTCAGGCTGGGTGTAGTGTGTGGATGGCAGTGAGGGTCAGGCTTGGGGCAGAGTGTGGAAGGCAATGAGGGTCCGGCTTGTGTGAGTGTTGGACGGTGGTGAGGGTCAGGCTGGGAGCGGTGTGTGGACAGCAGTGGGGGTCAGGCTGGGGAAGATGTGTGGATGGTGGTGAGCGTCAGGCTTGGAGTGGTGCGTGGACGGTGGTGTGGGTCAGTCTGGGGACGGTGTGGGGACGGCGGTGAGGGTCAGTTTGGGGAGGGTGTGTGGGCGATAGTGAGGGTCAGGTTGGGGGTGGTGGTGAGGGTCAGGATGGGGGCGGTGAGTGTCAGGCTGTGGCAGTGTGGACGGCGGTGAGGGTCGGGTTTGTGGCAGTGTTGGACGGTGGTGTGGGTCAGGCTGAGGGAGGTTGGTGGACGACAGTGGGGGTCAAGCTGCGGGCAGTTGGTGGATGGCGGTGAGGGTCAGGGTGGGGGCGGTTGGTGGATGGCGGTGACTGTCAGGCTGAGGGCTGTGTGTTCGAAGTTGATGAGGGTCAGGCTGGTGATGGTGTGTAGATGGCACTGAGGGTCAGGTTGGGGGTGGTGTGTGGACGCCGATGAGGGTCAGGCTGGGTGTGGTGTGTGGACGGCAGTGAGAGTCAGGCTGGGGGCAGTGTGTGGACTGTGATGAGGGTCAGGCTTGGGTCAGTGTTGGACAGCGTTGAGCGTCAGGCCGGGGGCGGTGTGTGAGCGGCGTTGAGAGTCAGGCTTGGGGCAGTGTGTGGATGGTGGTAAGCGTCAGGCTGGTAGTGGTGTGTGGACGGTGGTGAGGGTCAGTCTGGGGACGGTGTGTGGGCGAGGGTGACCGTCAGGCTGGAGGCGGTGGTGAGGGTCAGGATGCGGGCGGTGTGTGAGCGGAGGTGCAGGTCAGGCTGGGGGAGGTTGGTGGACGGCGGTGGGGGTCATGCTGGGGGCGGTTGGTGGATGGTGGTGAGGGTCAGGCTGGGGGCGGTGTGTTCGAAAACGATGAGGGACAGGGTGGCGGTGGTATGTTGGTGGTGGTGAGGGTCAGGCTGGAGGTGGTGTGGTGACGGTGGTGAGGGTCAGGTTGGATGTGATGTGTTGACGGTGGTGAGGGTCAGGTTGGGGGCGGTGTGTTGACGGTGGTGAGGGTCAGGTTGGAGGTGATGTGTTGATGGCTGTGAGGGTCAGGCTGGGGGCAGTGTGTGGACGGCAGGGAGGGTCATTCTGGGGGCAGTGCATAGGCTGCAGTGATGGTCAGGCTGGGGACGTTGTGTGGTAGGTGGTGAGGTCAGGCTGGGAGTGGTGTGTGGACGGTGTAGAGCGACAGGCTGGGGGCGGTGTGTGGGTGGAGGGGAGGGTGAGGCCTGGGGCGGTGTGTGGGTGGCAGTGAGGTTCAGGCTGGGGGTGATGTTGGATGGCGGTGTGGGTCAGGCTGGGGGTGGAGTGTGTTCAGAACGGAGGGTCAGGTTGTGGTTGGTGTTGAGAACGATGGTGGGGGTCAGGCTAGGGACGTTGTGTCGACAGCGGTGACGGTCAGGCAGAGGGCGGAGTTGGATGGCAGTGATGGTCAATTTGTTGTCGGTGTGTGGTCAGCGGTGAGGGTCAGGCTTGCTGCGGTGTGTGGTACGTGGTGAGGGTCATACTGGGGGCTACATTTGGACGTCAGTCAGAGTCAGGCTGGGGGCGGTGTGTTCGACATCAATGAGGGTCAGTCTGGGGATGGTGCGTGGGCGGTGGTCAGGGTCAGGCTGGGGGCGGTGTGTGGATGGCAGTGAGGGTCAGGCTGGGGGCGGTGTGTGGATGGCAGTGAGGGTCAGTCTGGGGATGGTGTGTGGGCGGTGGTGAGGGTCAGGCGGGGAATGGTGTGTGGATGGCAGTGACGGTCAGGCTGGGGGCGGTGTGTTGTCGACAGTGAGAGTCAGGCCGGGTGTGGTGAGTGGACGGCAATGAGGGTCAGGCTTGGGGAGGAGTTTGGATGGCAATGAGGGTCAGGCTTGTGTCAGTGTTGGACGGCGGTGAGCGTCAGGCTGCGGGCGGTGTGTGGTCGACGGTGAGAGTCAGGCTAGGGGCAGTGTGTGGTCAGTGGTGTGGGTCAGGCTGGGAGCGGTGTGTGGACAGCAGTGGGGGTCAAGCTGGGGATGGTGAGTGGGAGATAGCGAGGGTCAGGCTTTGTTAAGTGTGTGAACGATGGTGGGGATCAGGCTGGGGGCGATGCATGGATGGTGATGAAGGTCAGGCTGTGGTCAGTGTGTGTACGACGGTGTAGGTTAAGGTTGAGGGCGTTGTGTGGACGGCCGTGAGGTTCAGGCTAGGGACGGTGTGTGGACGACAGTCAGGGTCAGGCTGGGGGTGTTGTATGGATGGCAGTGATGGTCAGGCAGGGGGCGATGTGTGGATGGCAGTGAGGGTCAGGCTGGGGACAGTGTGCTGTCAGCAGTGAGGGTCAGGCTTGGGCGAAGTGTGGAAGGCAATGAGTGTCAGGCTGGGTGTGGGGTGTGGATGTCAGTGAGGGTCAGGCTTGGGGCAGAGTGTGGAAGGGAATGATAGTCCGGCTTGTGTGAGTGTTGGACGGCGGTGAGGGTCAGGCTGGGAGCGGTGTGTGGACAGCAGTGGGGGTCAGGCTGGGGAAGGTGGTGAGCGTCAGGCTGGGAGTGGTGCGTGGACGGTGGTGGGGGTCAGTCTGGGGACGGTGTGGGGACGGCGGTGAGGGTCAGTTTGGGGAGGGTGTGTGGGCGATGGTGAGGGTCAGGTTGGGGGTGGTGGTGAGGGTCAGGATGGGGGAGGTTGGTGGACGACAGTGGGGGTCAAGCTGCGGGCAGTTGGTGGATGGCGGTGAGGGTCAGGCTGGGGGCGGTTGGTGGATGGCGGTGACTGTCAGGCTGGGGGCTGTGTGTTCGAAGTTGATGAGGGTCAGGCTGGGGATGGTGTGTAGATGGCACTGAGGGTCAGGCTGGGGGTGGTGTGTGGACGCCGATGAGGGTCAGGCTGGGTGTGGTGTGTGAATGGCAGTGAGAGTCAGGCTGGGGGCAGTGTGTGGACTGTGATGAGGGTCAGGCTTGGGTCAGTGTTGGACAGCGGTGAGCGTCAGGCCGGCTGCGGTGTGTGAGCAGCGTTGAGAGCCAGGCTTGGGGCAGTGTGTGGATGGTGGTAAGCGTCAGGCTGTTAGTGGTGTGTGGACGGTGTGTGGGCGAGGGTGACCGTCAGCTTGGAGGCGGTGGTGAGGGTCAGGATGAGGGCGGTGTGTGGGCGGAGGTGCGGGTCAGGCTGGGGGAGGTTGGTGGACGGCGGTGGGGGTCAAACTGGGGGCGGTTGGTGGATGGTGGTGAGGATCAGGCTGGGGGCGGTGTGTTCGAAATCGATGAGGGACAGGCTGGCGGTGGTGTGTTGGTGGTGGTGAGGGTCAGGCTGGAGGTGGTGTGTTGACCGTGGTGAGGGTCAGGTTGGATGTGGTGTGTTGACGGTGGTGAGGATCAGGTTGGGGGTGGTGTGTTGACGGTCGTGAGGGTCAGGCTGGAGGTGATGTGTTAATGGCTGTGAGGGTCAGGCTGGGGGCAGTGTGTGGACGTCAGGGAGGGTCATTCTGGGGGTAGTGCATGGGCAGCAGTGATGGTCAGGCTGGGGACGTTGTGTGGTAGGTGTTGAGGGTCAGGCTTGGAGTGGTGTGTGGACAGTGTAGAGCGACAGGCTGGGGGCGGTGTGTGGGCGGAGGGGAGGGTGAGGCCTTGGGCGGTGTGTGGGTGGCAGTGAGGTTCAGGCCTGGGGTGATGTTGGACGGCGGTGTGGGTCAGGCTGGGGGTGGAGTGTGTTCAGAATGGAGGGTCAGGTTGTGGTTGGTGTTGAGAACGATGGTGGGGGTCAGGCTGGGGGCGTTGTGTCGACAGCAGTGACGGTCAGGCAGAGGGTGGTGTTGGATGGCAGTGATGGTCAATTTGTTGTCGGTGTGTGGGCAGCGGTGAGGGTCAGGCTTGCTGTGGTGTGTGGTACGTGGTGAGGGTCATACTGGGGGCTACATTTGGACGTCAGTCAGAGTCAGGCTGGGGGCGGTGTGTTCGACATCAATGAGGGTCAGTCTGGGGATGGTGTGTGGGCGGTGGTGAGGGTCAGGCGGGGAATGGTGTGTGGATGGCAGTGAGGGTCAGGCTGGGGGTGGTGTGTTGTCGGCATTGAGAGTCAGGCTGGGTGTGGTGAGTGGACGGCAGTGAGGGTCAGGCTTGGGGCGGAGTTTGGAAGGCAATGAGGGTCAGGTTTGTGTCAGTGTTGGACGGCGGTGAGCGTCAGGCTGGGGGCGGTGTGTGGTCGACGGTGAGAGTCAGGCTAGGAGCAGTGTGTGGTCAGTGGTGTGGGTCAGGCTGGGAGCGGTGTGTGGACAGCAGTGGGCGTAAAGCTGGGGATGGTGTGTGGGAGATGGCGAGGGTCAGGCTGGGGGCAGTGTTGAGGGTAAGGCTGTGGCGGTACGGACGGCGGTGAGGGTCGGGCTTGTGGCGGTGTTGGACGGTGGTGCGGGTCCTGCTGGGGGAGGTTGGTGGACGACAGTGGGGGTCACCCTTGTGGCAGTTGATGGACGGCGGTGAGGGCGAGGCTGGGGGCGGTTGGTGGATGGCGGTGACTTTCAGGCTGGGGGCAGTGTGTTCGAAGTCGGTGAGGGTCAGGCTGGGGGTGGTGTATGGATGGTGGTGAGGGTCAGCCTGGAGGTGATGTGTAGATGGCAGTGAGGGTCAGAGCGGGGGCGGTGTGTGGACTACGATGAGGGTCAGGCTTGGGTCAGGGCTGGACGGCAGTGAGCGTCAGGCTGGTGGCGGTGTGTGAGCGGCGTTGAGAGTCAGGCTAGGGGTGGTTTGTGCTCGGCGGTGAGGGTCAGTCTGGGGGCGGTAAGTGGACGCTGGTGAGCATCAGGCTGGGAGTGGTGTGTGGATGACGCTGAGGGCCAGTCTGGGGACAGTGTGTGGGTGAGGGTGAGTGTCAGGCTATAGGCGGTGGTGAGGGTCAGGATGGGGGCGGTGTGTGGACAGTAGTGAGAGTCAGGATGGGGTGAAATGGACGGTGGTGAGGGTCAGGCTTGTTGCAGTGTTTGACGGAGATGCGGGTCAGGCTGGGGGAGGTTGCTAATCGCGGTGGGGGTCAAGCTGGGGGCAGTTGCTGGACGGTGGTGAGGGTCAGGCTGGGGACGGTGTGTTGATGGTGGTGAGGTCAGGCTGGGGGCGTTGCGTGGACAGCGGTGAGCGTCAGGCTGGGTGCTACTTTTGGACATCAGTCAGAGTCAGGTTGGGGGAGCGCTCGACGTCAATGAGTGTCAGTTTGGGGATGGTGTGTGGGAGGTGGTCAGTGTCAGGCTGGGGATAGTGTGTGGGCGATGTTGACTGTCAGGCTGGGGGCGGTGTTTGGGCAGTGGTGAGGGTCAGGCTGGGGGCGGTGTGTGGACGGTGGTGAGGGTCAGGCTGGGGGTGGTGAGTGGGCGGTGGTGAGGATCAGGCTGGGGGCAGTGTGTGGGCAGTGGTGACAGTCAGGCTAGGGGCGGTGTGTGGATGGTGATGATGGTCAGGCTGGGGGTGGTGTTTGGGCAGTGGTGAGGGTCAGGCTGGGGGCGGTGTGTGGACGGTGATGAGGGTCGTGTGTACGGCGGTGAGTGTCAGGCTGGTGGCAGTGTGTGGATGGTAGTGGGAGACATTCGTGGGGTGGTGTGTGGGCGGCGGTGAGGGTCAGGCTGGGAGTGGTGTGTGGATGGTGGAGAATGTCAGGCTGGGGGCTGTGTGTAGACGGCGGTGAGGGTCAGGCTGGGGATTGTGTGTGGACAGCGGTGAGGTTCAGGTTTGGGGCGGTGTGTGGGCAGTGGTGAGGGTCAGCATTGGGGTGGTGTGTGGACGGCAACGAGGGTCAGGCTGGTGGCGGTGTGTGAATGGTAGTGAGGGTCTTCCTGATGGTGGTGTGTGGGCAGCTGAGAGGGTCAGGCTGGAGACGGTGTGAGAGTGGCGGTGAAGGTCAGGCTGGGGGCGGTGTGGGGGCAGTGGTGAGGGTCAGGCTCGGGGCTTTGTGTGGTCTAGGTGATGGTCATGCTGGGGATGGTGTATGGATGGCAGTGAGGATAAGGTTTGGGGCAGTGTGTGGGTGGCGGTGGGGTTCAGGCTGGGGGCAGTTGGTGGACAGCGGTGGGGTCAGGCTTGGGGTGTTTGATGGACGGTGGTGAGGGCCAGGCTGGGGGCGGTGTGCGAACATTGGTGAGGGACAGGCTGGTGGTGGTGTGTGGACAGTGTTGAGCGTCAGTCTGGGACGTAGCTGGATGGCAGTGACAGGCTGGGACAGTGTGTGCATGACAGTGAGAGACATGCTGGGATGGTGTGTGGACGACAGTGAGGGACAGGCTGGGTCTGTGTGTGGATGGCAGTGAGGGACAGGCTGAGACGGTGTGTGGACGACAGTGAGGGACAGGCTGGGTCTGTGTGTGGATGGCAGTGAGGGACAGGCTGCATCTGTGTGTGGACGGCAGTGAGGGACAGGCTGGGTCTGTGTGTGGACGACAGTGAGGGACAGGCTGGGTCTGTGTGTGGATGCCAGTGAGGGACAGGCTGGGACAGTGTGTGGACGACAGTGAGGGACAGGCTGGGTCTGTGTGTGGATGGCAGTGAGGGACAGGCTGCATCTGTGTGTGGACGGCAGTGAGGGACAGGCTGGGACGGTGTGTGGATGATAGTGAGGGACAGGCTGGGAGGGTGTGTAGATGACAGTGAGGGACAGGCTGCATCTGTGTGTGGACGGCAGTGAGGGACAGGCTGGGTCTGTGTGTGGACGGCAGTGAGGGACAGGCTGGGTCTGTGTGTGGATGACAGTTCGGGACAGGCTGGGACTGTGTGTGGATGACAGTGAGGGACAGGCTGGGTCTGTGTGTGGACGGCAGTGAGGGACAGGCTGGGTCTGTGTGTGGATGACAGTAAGGATAAGGCTAGGGTCAGTGAGTGGACGGCGGTGAGGGTCAGGCTGGGGCGGTTGGGGGGCGGCAGTGAGGGTCAGGCTTGTGGCAGTGTGGACAATGGTTGGGGGGGTCAGGATGGGGGCGGTTGGTGGACGGCGGTGGAGATCAGGCTGGGGCGGTTGGGTGACCCCAGTTAGGGTCAGGCTGTGGGTAGTGTGTTCGATGTCGATGAGTGTCAGGCTGGGGAGTGTGTGGGTGGTGGTGAGGGTCAGGCTCGGGGCTTTGTGTGGTCTCTGTGAGGGTCATGCTGGGGATGGTGTGTGGACGGCTGTGAGGATAAGGCTGCGGCGGTGGGTGGACGGCGGTGAGTCAGGCTTGTGGCAGTGTTGTACAGTGGTGGGGGTCAGGCTGGGGGCGGTTGGTGGACAGCAGTGAGGTCAGGATGAGGGCGGTTGCTGGACGGCGGTGAGTGTCAGGCTGGGGGTGGTGTGTAGCTGGAGGTGAAAGAGGATAGGGGCGGTGTGTGGAAAGCGGTGAGGGACAGGCTAGTGGCGGTGTGTGGATGGCGGTGAGGGTCAGGCTGGGGGTAGCATGTGGATGGTGGTGAGGGTCATGTGGGGGGGCGGTTTGTGGCCGGCGGTGGGGGACAGGCTCGGGACGGTGTTGGACGGCGGTAAGGGTCAGGCTGGTGGCAGTGTGTGGATGGTGGTGAGGGTCAGGCTAGGGGCATTGTGTGGGCGGCGGTGAGGGTCAGGCTGTGGCAGTGTTTGACGGTGGTGGGGGTCTGTCTGGGGGTGGTTGGTGGACAGCAGTGGGGTCAGACTGGGGGTGGCTGGTGGATGGTGGTGTGGGTCAGGCTGGGGCGGTGCGGGACGGTGGTGAGGGAGAGACTGGTGGTGGTGTGTGGACGGCGGTAAGGGTCAGGCTGGGGTGTAGATGGACAGCGGTGAGAGTCAGGCTGGGATGGTGTGTGTGGATGGCAGTGAGGGTCAGGCTGGGGGTAGTGTGTGAATGGCTGTAATGATAAGGCTAGGGTCAGTGTGTGGGCGGCAGTGACGGTCAGGCTGGGGCGGTATTGGACGGCGGTGAGGGTCAGGCTTGTGACAGTGTTGGACGGTGGTGGGGGTAAAGCTGGGGCAGTTAGTTGTTGAAAGTAAGGGTCAGGCTGGGGGTGGTGTGAGGACGGTGGTGAGGGTAAGGCTGGGGACGTTGTATGGGCAGTGGTGAGGGTCAGCCTTGGGGTGGTGTGTGGACGGCGGTGAGGGTCAGGCGGGTGGCAGTCTGTGGACAGTGGAGAGTGTCAGGCTGGGTGCTGTGTTTGGGCGGTGGTGTGGGTCAGCTTGGGGGTGGTGTGTGGACGGTGGAGAGGGTCAGCCTGGGTGCGGTGTGTGGACGGGGGTGTGGTATAGTCTGAGTACCGTGTGTGGATGGCGATGAGGGTCAGGCTGGAGACAGTGTGTGGACGGTGGAGAGGGTCAGGCTGGGTGTGGTGTGTAGACAGCAGTGAGAGTCAGGTTGGGTGCGGCCTGTGGATGGCAGTGGGGTTCAGGCTGCGGGCGTGTGTGGGTGGCATTGAGGGTCAGGCTGGAGATGGTGCGTGGGCAGTGGTGAGGGTCAGCCTTGGGGTGGTGTGTGTACGGTGGTGGGGGTCTGGCTGGGGGTAGTTGGTGGACAGCGGTGGGGTCAGGCTGGGGCGGTGCGGGACGGCGGTGAGGGACAGGCTGGTGGAGGTGTGTGGACGGCAGTGAGGGTCAGGCTGGGGCGGTGCGGGACGGCGGTGAGGGACAGGCTGGTGGCAGTGTATGGACGGCAGTGAGGGTCAGGCTGGGGCAGTGCAGAACGGCGGTGAGAGTCAGGTTGGGGACGGTTTGTGGATTGCAGTGAGGGTCAGGCTGGGGTTCGTGTGTGGATGGCAGTGAGGGACAGGCTGGTGGTGGTGTGTGGATGGCAGTGAGTGTCAGGCTGGGTGCGGTGTGTGGACGGCAGTGAGTCAGGCTGGGTGCGGTGTGTGGACGGCAGTGAGGGTCAGGCTCGGTGCGGCAGATGGCCGGCGGTGAGGGACAGGCTTGGGATGGTGATGGATGGCGGTGAGTGTCAGGCTGGGTCAGTGTGTGGATGGCAGTGAGGGACACTCTGGGGTCTGCGTCTGGGCAGCGGTGAGGGTCAGGCTGGGGGTGGAGTGTGAACAGCTGTGATGATAAGACTAGGGACGGCAGTGAGGGTCAGGCTCGGTGCGGCAGGTCGCCGGCGGTGAGGGACAGGCTTGGGATGGTGTTGGATGGCGGTGAGTGTCAGGCTGGGTCAGTGTGTGGATGGCAGTGAGGGACAGGCTGGGGTCTGTGTCTGGGCAGCGGTGAGGGTCAGGCTGGGGGTGGAGTGTGAACAGCTGTGATGATAAGACTAGGGCAGGTGTGAGGGTGGCAATGAGGGTCAGACTGGACCGTTTTTGGATGGCGGTGAGGGTCAGGCTAGAGACGGTGTGTGGGTTGCAGTGAGTTTCAGGCTGGGGACGGTGTGTGGGCAGTGCTGAGGGTCAATGTTGGGGTGGTGTGTGGACGGCGGTGAGGGTCAGGCTGGTGGCGGTGTGTGGACGGTACTGAGGGTCATTCTGGGGGCGGTGTGTCTGTGGAGGTGAGGGTCAGACTGCGGGTGGTGTGTGGACGGTGGAGAGTGTCAGGCTGTGGGTGGTGAGTTGACAGCGGTGAGGGTCAGTCTGGGTGCGGTGAGTGGACGGCGGTGGGGTTCAGGCTGGGGGCAGTGTGTGGGCGGCGTTGAGGTCCAGGCTGGGGGCGGTGTTGCGTGGCATTGGGTGTCAGACAGGGGGTGGTGTGTGTTCGGAGGGGACGGTCAGGCTGAGGTCAATGCGTGAATGATGGTGGGGGTCAGGCTGGGGGTGGTCTGTGGAGGGTGGTGAGGGACAGGCTGGTGACGGTGTGTGGATGGTAGTGAGGGTCATTCTGGGGGCGTTGTGTGGGTGGCAGTGTGGGTCAAGCTGGGGATGGTGCGTGGACTGTGGAGAGTGTCAGGTTGGGGGCTGTGTAGACAGCGGTGAGGCTTAGTCTGGGTGCGGTGTGTGGATGGTGGTGAGTTTCAGGCTGAGGGCGGTGTTGGGTGGCGTTGGGTGTCAGGCTGGAGGTGGTGTGTGTTCGGAGGGGACAGTCAGGCTCGTGTCGATGCGTGAGTGATTGTGCGGGTCAAGCTGGGGCCGGTGTGTGGACGGCAGTGAGGGACAGGCTGGTGAAGGTATGTGGACGGAGGTGAGGGTCAGGCTGGGGGTGGTGTGTGGACAGCTGTGAGGGTCAGGCTGGGGGCGGTGTGTGTATGGTGGTGAGCTTAAGGCCGGTGATGGTGTTGGAAGGCGGTGAGGGACAGGCTGGTGGCGGTGTGTGGATGGCAGTGAAGATCAGGCTGGGGGCGATGTGCGGAAATCAGTGAGGGTCAGGCTGGGTGCGAAGTGTGGACGGCAGTGAGGTTCAGGTTGGGGACGGTGTGTGGATGGTGGTGAGGGCCAGGTTGGGGGCGGTATGTAGACAGCAGTGAGGGTCAGGCTGGGGGTGGTGTGGAAATGGCGGTGAGTGTTAGGCTGGGGCAGTGTGTGGACGGTAGTGAGGGTCAGGCTGGGGGCGGTTTGTGGATGGTGGTGAGGGTGAGGCTGGGGGCGGTATGTAGACAACGGTGAGGGTCAGGCTGGCGATGGTCTGGAGATGGCGGTGAGGGTTAGGCTGAAGTGGTGTGTGGACGGCGGTGATGGTCAGGCTGGGGGCGGTTGGTGGACGGTGGTGTGGGTGTGGCTGGGAGTAGTATGTAGACAGCAGTGAGGGTCAGGCTGTGGGTGGTGTGTAAATGGCGGTGAGTGTTAGGCTGGGGGTGGTGTGTGGACGACAGTGACGGTCAGGCTGCGTGCGGTGTGTGGACATCGGTAGGGATCAGGTTGGGTGCAGGGTGTGGACAGCAGTGGTGGTCAGGCTGAGGGCGGTGTGTGCATGGTGATGAGGTTCAGGCTGGGGTAGTGTGAGGATGGCGGTGAGGGTCAGGTTGGGGATGGTGTTGGATGGCAGTGAGGGCCAATTTGGGGTTGGTGTGTGGGCGATGGTGAGGGTCAGGCATGGAGGCGGCAGTGAGCGTCAGGCTGGGGGTGGTCTCTGGATGGCGGTGAGGGTCAGGCTGGGAGCGGTGTTGGATTGTGGTGAGGGCCAATTTGGGGTCGGTGTGTGGGAGGTGGTGAGGGTCAGGCTGGGGCAGCCTTTGGACGGCAGTGAGGGTCAGGCTGGGGCCGGTGTGTTCGAAGTCAATGAGGGTCAGGCTGGGGATGGTGTTTGGACGATGTTGACAGTCAGGCTGGGGGCGCTGTGTGGATGGCAGTGAGGGAAATGCTGGGTGTGGTGTGTACACTGCAGTGAGGGTCAGGCTGGATCAGTGTGTGGGCGGCAGTGAGGGTCAGGCTGGGGTGATATTGGACGACAGTGAGGGTCAGGCATGCGGCAGTGTTGGACCATGGTGGGGGTCAGGCTGGGGACGGTTGGTGGATGGCAGTGGGGGTCAGGCTGGTGCAGTTGGTTGACGACGGTGAGGGTCGGGCTGGGGGTGGTGTGTGGATGGTGTGAGGGTCAGGCTTGGGTCATTTGTGGACGGCAGTGAGGGTCAGGCTGGAGACTGTCTGAGTGGTGGTGAGGGTCAGGCTGGGGGCAGTGTATGGGCAGTGGTGAGGGTCAGCCTTGGGATGGTGTGTAGACGGTGGTGAGGGTCAGCCTTGGAATGGTGTGTAGACGGTGGTGAGGGTCAGGCTGGGGGTGGTGTGTGAACGGAGGTGAGGGTCAGGCTGGGTATGGTGTGTGGACGGCTGTGAGGGTCAGGCTCAGCCGGTGCAGGACGCCGGTGAGAGTCAGCCTGGGGACGGTAAGTGGACGGCAGTGAGGGTCAGGCTGTGGGTGATGTGCGGATGGCAGTGAGGGTTAGGCTGGGTCCGATGTGTGGACGGCAGCGAGGGTCAGGCTGGGGGCGGCATGTGGACGACGATGAGGGTCTGGCTGGGTGCAGTGTGTGGACTGGGGTGAGGTCAGGCATGTGTCAGTGTTGGACGGCGGTGAGCTTCAGGCTGGGGGAGGTGTGTGGACGATGGTGATGGTCAGGCTCGGGGCATTGTGTGTTCTCGGTGAGGGTCATGCTGTGGGTGGTGTGTGGACGGCAGTAAGAATAAAGCTAGGGGCGGTGTGTGGGCGGCCATGAACCTCAGGCTGGTGGCAGTGTTGGACGGCTGTGAACGTCAGGCTGGGGGCGTTGTGTGGACTACAGTGAGGGTCAGGCTGGGGATGGTGTGTGGGTGGCTGCAAGGTTCAGGCTGGGGGTGGTGTGGGGTGGCGGTGGGTGTCAGGCAGGGGTTGGTGTGTGTTTGGAAGGGATGATCAGGCTAGTGCCGGCGTGTGAACGACGCTGAGGGTAAGGCTGCGGGCAGTGAGTGGATGGTGATGAGGGTCTGGCTGGGGGCGGTGTGTGTACGACGGTGCAGGTGAGGCTGGGGGCGGTGTGTAGACGGTGGTGAGGTTCAGGCTGGGGGCGGTGTGTGTACGACGGTGCGGGTCAGGCTGGGGGTGTTGTGTGGATGCTGCAGGCTGGGAGCGGTGTGTGGATGTCGGTGAGGGTCAGGCTGGGGGCGGTTGGTGGACGGTGGTGAGGCTGATTCTGGGGGCAGTATGTTGACAGCGGTGAGGGTCAGGCTGGGGGTGGTGTGGAGATGGATGTGAGGGTCAGGCTGGGTGCAGTGTGGGGACATCGGTGGGGATCAGGTTGGGCGCAGAGAGTGGACGGCCGTGGTGGTCAGGCTGGGGGCGGTGTGTGGATGGTAATGAGGTTCAGGCTGGGGGTGGTGTGAGGATGGCGGTGAGGGTCAGGCTGGGGATGGTGTGTGGATGGCGGTGAGGGTCAATTTAGGGTCAGTGTGTGGGCGATGGTGACGGTCAGGCTGGAGGCGGCAGTGAGGGTCAGGCTGGGGGTGTTCTGTGGATGGTAGTGAGGTTCAGGCTGGGGTCGGTGTTTGGACGGCGGTGAGGGTCAGGCTGGGAGCAGTGTTGGATGGTGGTAAGGGTCAATTTGGGGTCGGTGTATGGGAGGTGGTGTGGGTCAGGCTGGGGGCGGCGTTTGGAGATCAATGAGGGTCAGCCTGGGGATGGTGTGTGGGCGATGTTGAGGTTCAGGCTGGTGGCGGTGTGTGGGCGGTGATGAGGGTCAGGCTGGGTGCGGTGTGTGCATGACATTGAGGGTCAGGCTGGGTACGGTGTGTGCACTGCAGGGAGGGCCAGGCTGGGTCGGTGTGTGGATGGCGGTGAGGGACAGGCTTGGGGCTGTGTGTGGACTGCGATGTGGGTCAGGCTGGGGGTGGTGTGTGGACGGCTGTGAGGGTCAGGCTGGGGACGGTGTGTGGACGGTGGTGAGGGTGAGGCTGGGGGCAGTATATAGATAGCGGTGAGGGTCAGACTGGGGGCGGTGTGTAAATGGCGGTGAGTGTTAGGCTGGGGGTGGTGTGTGGACAACAGTGAGGGTCAATCTGGGGGCGGTTAGTGGACATCGGTGGGGATCAGGTTGGGTGCAGAGAGTGGACAGCAGTGGTGGTCAGGCTGGGGGCAGTGTGTGCATGGTGATGAGGTTCAAGCTGGCTGTAGTGTGAGGATGGCGGTGGGGGTCAGGCAGGACGGCGGTGTTGGATGGCAGTGAGGGCCAATTTGGGGTCGGTGTGTGGGCGATGATGAGGGTCAGGCATGGAGGCGGCAGTGAGCGTCAGGTTGGGGGTGGTCTGTGGACGGCGGTGAGGGTCAGGCTGGGAGCGGTGTTGGGTGCTGGTGAGTGTCAATATGGGGTCGGTGTGTGGGAGGTGGTGAGGGTCAGGCTGGGGCAGCCTTTGGACTGCAGTGAGGGTCAGGCTGGGGCCAGAGTGTTTGAAGTCAATGAGGATCAGCCTGGGGATGGTGTCTGGGTGATGTTGAGGTTCAGGCTGGGGGCAGCGTTGGGTGGCGGTGGGTGTCAGGCTGGGGTTGGTGTGTGTTCGGAGTGGAGGATCAGGTGTTTTAGGCGTGTATATGACGGTGCGGGTCAGGTTGGGGGCGGTGTGTGGATGGCAGTGAGATTCAGGCGGGGGATGGTGGGTGGATGGTGGTGAGGGTCTGGCTAGGGGTGGTCTGTGGACGGCGGTGAGGGTCAGGCTGGGAGCGGTGTTGGGTGCTGATGAGTGTCAATTTGGGGTCGGTGTGTGGGAGGTGGTGAGGGTCAGGCTGGGGCGGCCTTTGGACGGCAGTGAGGGTCAGGCTGGGACCAGAGTGTTCGCCGTCAATGAGGGTCAGCATGGGGATGGTGTCTGGGCAATGTTTAGGTTCAGCCTGAGTTCAGTGTTGGTTGGCGGTGGGTGTCAGGCTAGGGTTGGTGTGTGTTCGGAGTGGAGGATCAGGTGGTTTAGGCGTGTGTACGACGGTGCGGGTCAGGCTGGGGACGTTGTGTGGATGACAGTGAGGTTCAGGCGGGGGATGGTGGGTGGATGACGGTGAGGGTCTGGCTGGGGGTGGTGTGTGGATGGCGGTGAGAGTCAGGCTGGGGATGGTGTGTGGATGGCGGTGAGTGTCAGGCTGGGGATGGTGTGTGGATGGCGGTGAGGGTCAGGTTGGGGGTGGTGTTGCATGGCAGTGAGGGCCAATTTCGGGTTGGTGTGTGGGCAATGTTGAGGGTCAGGCATGGAGGCGGCAGTGAGCTTCAGGCTGGGGGTGGTCCGTGGATGGCGGTGAGGGTCAGGCTGGGAGCGGTGTTGGATTGTGGTGAGGGTCAATTTGGGGTCGGTGTGTCTGAGGTGGTGAGGGTCAGGCTGGGGCGGACTTTGGGGGAAGTGCGTGGATGTTGCAGGCCGGCGGTGGTGTGTGGACGGCGGTGAGGGTCAAGCTGGGGGCAGTGTGCGTACGACAGTGCAGGTCAGCCTGGGGGTGTTGTGTGGATGCTGCAGGCTGGGGGCGGTGTGTGGATAGTGGTGAGGGTCAGGCTGGCGGCAGTTGGTGGACGTTGGTGAGGCTGAGGCTGGGAGCAGTATGCAGACAGCGGTGAGGGTCAGGCTGGAGGTGGTGTGAAAATGGCGGTGAGGGTCAGGCTGGGTGTGATGTGGGGACATCGGTGGGGATCAGGTTGGGCGCAGAGAGTGGACGGCCGTGGTGGTCAGGCTGGGGGCGGTGTGTGGATGGTGGTGAGGTTCAGGCTGGGGGTGGTGTGTGGACAGCTGTGAGGGTCAGGCTGGGGACGGTGTGTGGACGGTGGTGAGGGTGAGGCTGAGGGCAGAATATAGATAGCGGTGAGGGTCAGAATGGGGGTGGTGTGTAAATGGCGGTGAGTGTTAGGCTGGGGGTGGTGTGTGGACAACAGTGAGGGTCAATCTGGGAGCGGTTGGTGGACATCGGTGGGGATCAGGTTGGGTGCAGAGAGTGGACAGCAGTGGTGGTCAGGCTGGGGGCAGTGTGTGCATGGTGATGAGGTTCAAGCTGGGTGTAGTGTGAGGATGGCGGTGAGGGTCAGACTGGGGGCGGTGTTGAATGGCAGTGAGGGCCAATTTGGGGTCGGTGTGTGGGCGATGATGAGGGTCAGGCATGGAGGTGGCAGTGAGCGTCAGGCTGGGGGTGGTCTGTGGACGGCGGTGAGGGTCAGGCTGGGGCGGCCTTTGGACGGCAGTGAGGGTCAGGCTGGGGCCAGAGTGTTCGAAGTCAATGAGGGTCAGCCTGGGGATGGTGTCTGGGCGATGTTGTGGTTCAGGCTGGGGGCAGTGTTGGGTGGCGGTGGGTGTCAGGCTGGGGTTGGTGTGTGTTCAGAGTGGAGAATCAGGTGTTTTAGGCGTGTGTACGACGGTGCGGGTCAAGTTGGGGTCGGTGTGTGGATGGCAGTGAGGTTCAGGCGGGGGATGGTGGGTGGATGGCGGTGAGAGTCAGGCTGGGGGCGGTGTGTGGATGGCGGTGAGGGTCATCCTGGGGATGGTGTGTGGGCGATGTTGAGGGTCAGGCTGGTGACGGTGTGTGGATAGCGGTGAGGGACAGGATGGGGGCGGTGTGTGGACGGCTGTGAGGGTCAGGCTGGGGACGGTGTGTGGACGGTGGTGAGGGTGAGGCGGGTGACGGTGTTCGACGATGGTGAGAGACAGGCTGGGAGTGGCGCGGGGACGGCAGTGAGGGTTAGGCTGGGTGCGATATGTGGTCTGCAGTGAGAGTCAGGCTGGGGACAGTATGTAGACAGCGGTGAGGGTCAGGCTGGGCGTGGTGTGTGGATGGCGGTGAGAGTCAGGCTGGGGAAGGTGTGTGGATGGCGGTGAGGGTCAGGCTGGGGATGGTGTGTGGCTGGCGCTGAGGGTCAATTTAGGGTCGGTGTGTGGGCGATGGTGAGGGTCAAGCTGGAGGCGGCAGTGAGGGTCAGGCTGGGGGTGGTCTGTGGATGGTAGTGAGGTTCAGGCTGGGGGCGGTGTTTGGACGGCGGTGAGGGTCAGGCTGGGAGCAGTGTTGAATGGTGGTAAGGGTCAATTTGGCGTCGGTGTGTGGGAGGTGGTGTGGGTCAGGCTGGGGCAGCGTTTGGACGTCAATGAGGGTCAGCCTGGGGATGGTGTGTGGGCAATGTTGAGGGTCAGGCTGGTGACGGTGTGTCGATGGCGGTGAGGGACAGGATGGGGGTGGTGTGTGGACGGCTGTGAGGGTCAGGCTGGGGACGGTGTGTGGACGGCTGTGAGGGTCAGGCTGGGGACGGTGTGTGGACGGTGGTGAGGGTGAGGCGGGTGACGGTGTTCGACGACGGTGAGAGACAGGCTGGGAGTGGCGTGTGGACGGCAGTGAGGGTTAGGCTGGGTGCGATATGTGGTCTGCAGTGAGAGTCAGGCTGGGGACAGTATGTAGACAGCGGTGAGGGTCAGGCTGGGCGTGGTGTGTAAATGGCGGTGAATGTTAGACTGGGAGTGGTGTGTGGACAACAGTGAGGGTCAGTCTGGGGGCTGTTGGTGGACATCGGTGGGGATCAGGATGTGTGCAGACAGTGGACTGCAGTTGTGGTCAGGCTGGGGGCGGTGTGTGCATGGTGATGAGGTTCAAGCTGGGTGTAGTGTGAGGATGGCAGTGAGGATCAGACTGGGGGCGGTGTTGGTTGGTGGTGAGGGCCAATTTGGGGTCGGTGTGTGGGCGATGATGAGGGTCAGGCATGGAGGCGGCAGTGAGCGTCAGGTTGGGGGTGGTCTGTGGACGGCGGTGAGGGTCAGGCTGGGAGCGGTGTTGGGTGCTGGTGAGTGTCAATATGGGGTCGGTGTGTGGGAGGTGGCGAGGGTTAGGCTGGGGCGGCCTTTGGACGGCATTGAGGGTCAGGTTGGGGCCAGAGTGTTCGAAGTCAATGAGGGTCAGCCTGGGGATGGTGTCTGGGCGATGTTGAGGTTCAGGCTGGGGGTGGTGTGTGGACGGCTGTGAGGGTCAGGCTGGGGACGGTGTGTGGACGGTGGTGAGGGTGAGGCTGGGGGCAGTATATAGATAGCGGTGAGGGTCAGACTGGGGGCGGTGTGTAAATGGCGGTGAGTGTTAGGCTGGGGGTGGTGTGTGGACAACAGTGAGGGTCAATCTGGGGGCGGTTAGTGGACATCGGTGGGGATCAGGTTGGGTGCAGAGAGTGGACAGCAGTGGTGGTCAGGCTGGGGGTGGTGTGTGCATGGTGATGAGGTTCAAGCTGGGTGTAGTGTGAGGATGGCGGTGGGGGTCAGGCAGGACGGCGGTGTTGGATGGCAGTGAGGGCCAATTTGGGGTCGGTGTGTGGGCGATGATGAGGGTCAGGCATGGAGGCGGCAGTGAGCGTCAGGTTGGGGGTGGTCTGTGGACGGCGGTGAGGGTCAGGCTGGGAGCGGTGTTGGGTGCTGGTGAGTGTCAATATGGGGTCGGTGTGTGGGAGGTGGTGAGGGTCAGGCTGGGGCAGCCTTTGGACTGCAGTGAGGGTCAGGCTGGGGCCAGAGTGTTTGAAGTCAATGAGGATCAGCCTGGGGATGGTGTCTGGGTGATGTTGAGGTTCAGGCTGGGGGCAGTGTTGGGTGGCGGTGGGTGTCAGGCTGGGGTTGGTGTGTGTTCGGAGTGGAGGATCAGGTGTTTTAGGCGTGTATATGACGGTGCGGGTCAGGTTGGGGGCGGTGTGTGGATGGCAGTGAGATTCAGGCGGGGGATGGTGGGTGGATGGTGGTGAGGGTCTGGCTAGGGGTGGTCTGTGGACGGCGGTGAGGGTCAGGCTGGGAGCGGTGTTGGGTGCTGGTGAGTGTCAATTTGGGGTCGGTGTGTGGGAGGTGGTGAGGGTCAGGCTGGGGCGGCCTTTGGACGGCAGTGAGGGTCAGGCTGGGACCAGAGTGTTCGCCGTCAATGAGGGTCAGCATGGGGATGGTGTCTGGGCAATGTTTAGGTTCAGCCTGAGTTCAGTGTTGGTTGGCGGTGGGTGTCAGGCTAGGGTTGGTGTGTGTTCGGAGTGGAGGATCAGGTGGTTTAGGCGTGTGTACGACGGTGCGGGTCAGGCTGGGGACGTTGTGTGGATGACAGTGAGGTTCAGGCGGGGGATGGTGGGTGGATGACGGTGAGGGTCTGGCTGGGGGTGGTGTGTGGATGGCGGTGAGAGTCAGGCTGGGGATGGTGTGTGGATGGCGGTGAGTGTCAGGCTGGGGATGGTGTGTGGATGGCGGTGAGGGTCAGGTTGGGGGTGGTGTTGCATGGCAGTGAGGGCCAATTTCGGGTTGGTGTGTGGGCAATGTTGAGGGTCAGGCATGGAGGCGGCAGCGAGCTTCAGGCTGGGGGTGGTCCGTGGATGGCGGTGAGGGTCAGGCTGGGAGCGGTGTTGGATTGTGGTGAGGGTCAATTTGGGGTCGGTGTGTCTGAGGTGGTGAGGGTCAGGCTGGGGCGGACTTTGGGGGAAGTGCGTGGATGTTGCAGGCCGGCGGTGGTGTGTGGACGGCGGTGAGGGTCAAGCTGGGGGCAGTGTGCGTACGACAGTGCAGGTCAGCCTGGGGGTGTTGTGTGGATGCTGCAGGCTGGGGACGGTGTGTGGATAGTGGTGAGGGTCAGGCTGGCGGCAGTTGGTGGACGTTGGTGAGGCTGAGGCTGGGAGCAGTATGCAGACAGCGGTGAGGGTCAGGCTGGAGGTGGTGTGAAAATGGCGGTGAGGGTCAGGCTGGGTGTGGTGTGGGGACATCGGTGGGGATCAGGTTGGGCGCAGAGAGTGGACGGCCGTGGTGGTCAGGCTGGGGGCGGTGTGTGGATGGCGGTGAGGTTCAGGCTGGGGGTGGTGTGTGGACAGCTGTGAGGGTCAGGCTGGGGACGGTGTGTGGACGGTGGTGAGGGTGAGGCTGAGGGCAGAATATAGATAGCGGTGAGGGTCAGAATGGGGGTGGTGTGTAAATGGCGGTGAGTGTTAGGCTGGGGGTGGTGTGTGGACAACAGTGAGGGTCAATCTGGGAGCGGTTGGTGGACATCGGTGGGGATCAGGTTGGGTGCAGAGAGTGGACAGCAGTGGTGGTCAGGCTGGGGGCAGTGTGTGCATGGTGATGAGGTTCAAGCTGGGTGTAGTGTGAGGATGGCGGTGAGGGTCAGACTGGGGGCGGTGTTGAATGGCAGTGAGGGCCAATTTGGGGTCGGTGTGTGGGCGATGATGAGGGTCAGGCATGGAGGTGGCAGTGAGCGTCAGGCTGGGGGTGGTCTGTGGACGGCGGTGAGGGTCAGGCTGGGGCGGCCTTTGGACGGCAGTGAGGGTCAGGCTGGGGCCAGAGTGTTCGAAGTCAATGAGGGTCAGCCTGGGGATGGTGTCTGGGCGATGTTGTGGTTCAGGCTGGGGGCAGTGTTGGGTGGCGGTGGGTGTCAGGCTGGGGTTGGTGTGTGTTCAGAGTGGAGAATCAGGTGTTTTAGGCGTGTGTACGACGGTGCGGGTCAAGTTGGGGGCGGTGTGTGGATGGCAGTGAGGTTCAGGCGGGGGATGGTGGGTGGATGGCGGTGAGAGTCAGGCTGGGGGCGGTGCGTGGATGGCGGTGAGGGTCATCCTGGGGATGGTGTGTGGGCGATGTTGAGGGTCAGGCTGGTGACTGTGTGTGGATAGCGGTGAGGGACAGGATGGGGGCGGTGTGTGGACGGCTGTGAGGGTCAGGCTGGGGACGGTGTGTGGACGGTGGTGAGGGTGAGGGTGAGGCGGGTGACGGTGTTCGACGACGGTGAGAGACAGGCTGGGAGTGGCGCGGGGACGGCAGTGAGGGTTAGGCTGGGTGCGATATGTGGTCTGCAGTGAGAGTCAGGCTGGGGACAGTATGTAGACAGCAGTGAGGGTCAGGCTGGGCGTGGTGTGTGGATGGCGGTGAGAGTCAGGCTGGGGAAGGTGTGTGGATGGCGGTGAGGGTCAGGCTGGGGATGGTGTGTGGATGGCGCTGAGGGTCAATTTAGGGTCGGTGTGTGGGCGATGGTGAGGGTCAAGCTGGAGGCGGCAGTGAGGGTCAGGCTGGGGGTGGTCTGTGGATGGTAGTGAGGTTCAGGCTGGGGGCGGTGTTTGGACGGCGGTGAGGGTCAGGCTGGGAGCAGTGTTGAATGGTGGTAAGGGTCAATTTGGCGTCGGTGTGTGGATGGCGGTGAGGGTCAGCCTGGGGATGGTGTGTGGGCAATGTTGAGGGTCAGGCTGGTGACGGTGTGTGGACAGCTGTGAGGGTCAGGCTGGGGACGGTGTGTGGACGGTGGTGAGGGTGAGGCGGGTGACGGTGTTCGACGACGGTGAGAGACAGGCTGGGAGTGGCGTGTGGACGGCAGTGAGGGTTAGGCTGGGTGCGATATGTGGTCTGCAGTGAGAGTCAGGCTGGGGACAGTATGTAGACAGCGGTGAGGGTCAGGCTGGGCGTGGTGTGTAAATGGCGGTGAATGTTAGACTGGGAGTGGTGTGTGGACAACAGTGAGGGTCAGTCTGGGGGCTGTTGGTGGACATCGGTGGGGATCAGGATGGGTGCAGACAGTGGACAGCAGTTGTGGTCAGGCTGGGGGCGGTGTGTGCATGGTGATGAGGTTCAAGCTGGGTGTAGTGTGAGGATGGCGGTGAGGATCAGACTGGGGGCGGTGTTGGTTGGTGGTGAGGGCCAATTTGGGGTCGGTGTGTGGGCGATGATGAGGGTCAGGCATGGAGGCGGCAGTGAGCGTCAGGTTGGGGGTGGTCTGTGGACGGCGGTGAGGGTCAGGCTGGGAGCGGTGTTGGGTGCTGGTGAGTGTCAATATGGGGTCGGTGTGTGGGAGGTGGCGAGGGTTAGGCTGGGGCGGCCTTTGGACGGCAGTGAGGGTCAGGTTGGGGCCAGAGTGTTCGAAGCCAATGAGGGTCAGCCTGGGGATGGTGTCTGGGCGATGTTGAGGTTCAGGCTGGGGGCAGTTTTGGGTGGCGGTGGGTGTCAGGCTGGGGTTGGTGTGTGTTCAGAGTGGAAGATCAGGTGGTTTAGGCGTGTGTACGATGGTGCGGGTCAGGTTGCGGGCGGTGTGTGGATGGCAGTGAAGTTCAGGCGGGGGATGGTGGGTGGATGGTGGTGAGGGTCTGGCTGGGGGCGGTGTGTGGATGGCGGTGAGAGTCAGGCTGGGGATGGTGTGTGGATGGCGGTGAGTGTCAGGCTGGGGATGGTGTGTGGATGGCGATGAGGTTCAGGCTGGGGGTGGTGTGAGGATGGTGGTGAGGGTCAGGCTGGAGGCGATGTTGAATGGCGGTAAGGGTCAATTTAGTGTCGGTGTGTGGGCGATGGTGAGAGTCAGGCTGGAGGCGGCAGTGAGGGTCAGGCTGGAGGTGGTCTGTGGATGGTAGTGAGGTTCAGATGTTTGGACGGTGGTGAGGGTCAGGTTGGGAGCGGTGTTGGATGGTGGTGAGGGTCAATTTGGGGTCGGCGTGTGGGAGGTGTTGTGGGTCTGACTGGGGGCAGCGTTTGGACGGCAGTGAGGGTCAGGCTGGGGGCGATGTGTTTGACGTCAATGATGGTCAGGCTGGCGATGGTGTGTGGATGGCGGTGAGAATCAGGCTGTGGATGGTGTGTGGATGGCGGTAAGAGTCAGGCTGGGGATGGCGTGTGGATGGCGGTGAGGGTCAGTCTGGGGATGCTGTGTGGATGGCGGTGAGAGTCAGGGTGGGGATGCTGCGTGGATGGCGGTGAGAGTCAGGCTGGGGATGGTGTGTGGATGGCGGTGAGAATCAGGCTGGGGATGGTGTGAGGATGGCAGTGAGGGTCAGGCTGGGGATGGTGTGTGGATGGCATTGAGGGTCAGGCTGGGGATGGTGTGTGGATGGCAGTGAGGGTCAGGCTGGGGATGGTGTGTGGATGGCAGTGAGGGTCAGGCTGGGGATGGTGTGTGGATGGCAGTGAGGGTCAGGCTGGGGATGGTGTGAGGATGGTAGTGAGGGTCAGGCTGGGGATGGTGTGTGGATGGCAGTGAGGGTCAGGCTGGGGATGGTGTGTGGATGGCAGTGAGAGTCAGGCTGGGGATGGTGTGTGGATGGCGGTGATGGTCAGGCTGGGGATGGTGTGTGGATGGCAGTGTGGGTCAGGTTGGGTGTGGTTGGTGAACGGTGGTGTGGGTCAGCCTGGAATGGTGCGGGACGGCGGTGAGGGTCAGGCTGTTGGTGGTGCCTGTACGGCGGTGAGAGTCAGGCTGGGGATGGTGTGTGGATGGCAGTGAGGGTCAGGTTGGGTGTGGTTGGTGTATGGTGGTGTGGGTCAGCCTGGAATGGTGCGGGACAGCGGTGAGAGTCAGGTTGGGGACGGTTAGTGGATGGTGATGAAGGTCAGGCTGCAGGCAGTATGTAGACGGTGGTGAGCGTCAGGCTGGGGGCGTTGTGTGGTCTGCGGTGAGGATCAGGCTGGGAGCGGTGTGTAGGTGGCTGTGAAGTTCAGGCTGGGTGGGTTGTTGGGTGGCAGGCAGGGGTTGGTGTGTGTTCGGAGGGGAGGATCAGGCTGGTGTCGGCGTATAAACGACGGTGAGGGTCAGTCTGTGGGCAGTGAGTGGACGGCGGTGAGGCTCAGGTTGTGGGGCAGTGTGTGTACGACGGTGCGGATCAGGCTGGGGGGCGGTTTGTGTACGACGGTGCGGGTCAGGCTGGGGGCGGTGTGTGGTCGGTGATGAGGTTCAGGCTGTGGGCAGTGTGGATGGTGGTGAGGGTCAGGCTGGTGGCGCTGTGTTCGACATCAATGAGGGTCAGTCTGGGGATGGCGTGTGGGCGATGTTGAGGGTCCGGCTGGGGTCAGTATGTGGGCGGTGATGAGGTTCAGGCTGGTGGCGGTGTGTGGACTGTGCAGAGTGCCAGGCTGAGGGCGGTGTGTAAACAGCGGTGAGGGTGAGGCTGGGTGCGATGTGTGGACGGCAGTGGGGTTCAGGCTGGGGACGGTGTGTGGATGGTGGAGAGTGCCAGGCTGGGGGTGGTGTGTAGGCAGCGGTGAGGGTGAGGCTTGGTGCGGTGTGTGGAAGGCAGGAGGATTCAGGCTAGGAGTGGTGTGCGGGTGGCAATTTGGGTCATGCTGGAGATGGTGTATGGGTGACTGTGAGGGTCAGGCTGGTGGCGGTGTGTGGACGGTGGTGAGGGTCAGGCTGTGGCGGTGTTGTACAGTGGTGGGGGTCAGGCTGGAGGCGGTTGGTGGACAGCGGTGGAGTCAGGCTGGGGGGGGGGGGTTGGTGGATGGTGGTGTGGGTCAGGCTGGGGCGGTGCAGGATGGTGGTGAGTGACAGGCTGGTGGCGGTGTGTGGACGGCGGTGAGAGTCAGGCTGGAGTGCTGCGGGACTGCGGTGAGGGACAGGCTGGTGGCGCTGTGTGAACGGCGGTGAGAGTTAGGCTGGGGGGGTGCGGGATGGCGGTGAGAATCAGGTTGGGAACGGTTTGTGGATGGCTGTGAGGGTCAGGCTGGGAGCAGTGTGCGTATGGCAGTGAGGGTTAGGCCGGGGGCAGTGTGTAGATGTCGGTGAGTGTCAGGCTGTGTTTCGTGTGTGGATGGCAGTGAGGGTCAGGCAGGCGCCGGTGTGTGGCCGGCGATGACACACTGTGACATTCTCTGACAGACTGTGACATACTCTGACCCGCTCTCAGATGCACTGTGACACTCTCCTAGACACACTGTGACACACTCTGTCTATCTCGGACACTCTGAGACACACTGTGACACTATCTGACACACTGCGACACTCTCCGACACGCTATGGCATTCCCTGCCTCTCTCTGGTACACTGTGACCCTCTCTGAGACAAATGCTGACACTCTCTGACACTCTCTGACTCACACTGAAATATACTGTAACCTTCTCTGACAGACTGTGACACAATGTGACACTCTCTGAGACAAACGGTTACACTTTCTGGCACTCTCTGACCCTCTGTGACACCCTGTAACACTCTCTGAGACACACTGGGACACTCTCTGGCCCTCTCTGACCCTCTCTGAGATACAGTGTAACACTCTCCGACTCGCTCTGAAACACACTGTGACAATCTCTGATAGACTGTGACATACTGCGACATACTCTGACACTCACTTAGACACACTGTGACACTTTCTGACTCTCTCTGACACTCTCTGAAACACACTGTCACACTCTCTGACAGACTGTGACACTCTGCCCGACTGCGATGCTATCTGACACACTGTGACATTCTGTGAGACACTGTGACACTCTCTGAGACACACTGTGACACTTTCTCTCTCTCTCTGACACTCTCTGAGACAGTCTGTGACGCTCTCTGACACTGAAGCACAATGTGACACTCTGACTTCTTCTGTCAATCTCTGAGACACACTGCAACACTCTCTCATGGACTGTGACACTCTCTGACAGTCTCTGAGACACAGTATGACACACTGAGACACTTTCTGACTCTCTCTGATACACTCTGAAATACACTGTAACTTTCTCTGACAGACTGTGACATACTGTGACACTCGCTGAGACACAGTGCGACAAATTCTGACTCTCTCCGATGCTCTGAGACAAACTGTGACACTCTCTGACACTCTCTGAGACACAGTATGACACACTGTGACACTCTCTGACACTCTCTGATTCTCTGAAATACACTGTGACACTCTCTGAGACACACTGTAACACTCTCTGACTCTCTCTGAGACATATTATGACATTCTTTGACAAGTTGTTACACACTGTGACACACTCTGACCCGCTTTGAGACTGACTGTGACACTCTCTGGCACTCTCTGACACACTCTGTAACACACTGTGACACTCTCTGACAGACTGTGACAAACTGTGACACTCTCTGTCTTTCTCTGACATCTCTGAGGCAGACTGTGACACTCTTTGACAGGCTGTGACACACTCTGACACTCTCTGAGACCGACTGTGACACTCTCTGACACTCTCTGAAACACACTATGACACTCTCTGACAGACTATGACACACTGTGACACTCTCTGAGACACATTGTGACACTTTCTGACTCTATCTGACTCTCTGAGACTCTCTCTGACCCTCTCTGAGACAGACTGTGACACTCCCTGACTCTCTCTAACCCTCTCTGATGCACAGCACAACACACTGTGACACTCTGACAGATTGTGACAAACTGTGACACTTTCTGACACTCTCTGAGGCATGCTGTTACACTCCCTGACAGACTGTTACACAATATGACACTCTCTGACTCGCTCTGATACTCTCAGAGGCATACTGTGACATTCTCTGACTCTCTCTGACACTCTCTGAGACACACTGACTCTCTCTGACAGACTCTGACACACTGAGACACTCTCTGAAAATCTCTGAGACACACTGTGACACTCTCCAGCAGACTGTGACACTATCTGACTCTCACTGACACTGTCTGAGACTCACTGTGACAATCTCTGACACTCTCTGACCGACCGTGAGACACTGTGACAATCTCTGATGCACTGTGACACTCTCTGAGACACACTGTGACACTCTCTGAAACACACTGTGGCTCTCTCTGACACTCTCTGAAACGTACTATGACACTCTCTGATAGACTGTGACACACTGTGACACATTGTGACTCTCTCTGACTCTCTGACACTCTCTGAAACACACTGTGCCACTCTCTGACTCTCTGAGAAACACTGTGACATTCTCTGACAGACTGTGACACTCTGTGATACTGTTTGACCCTGTATGAAGCACTCTCTGACTCTCTCTCTGACACACTGTGACAATCCCTGACACCCTTGACATCCACTGAGACACTTGACACTTTCTGACACTCTGTGAGACACACTGTGACACTCTCTGACACATTGTGACACTCTCTGCCTCTATCTGACACACTATGACAATCTGTGACATACTATGACACTCTCTAAGACACTGTGACACTTTCTGACACTCTCAGAGACACGCTGGATCCCTCTCTAAGACACTCTGATAATCTCTGATGCTCTCTGAGACATACTGTGACACTCTCTATCAGACTGTGACACACTGTGACACTCCCTGACTCTCTCTGACACTCTCTGAGACACACTGTGACACTCTCTGAGACACACTGTTACACTGTCTGACCCTCTTTGACACTCTCTGTAACACACTGTGACACTCTCTGACTCTCTCTGAGTCCCACTGTGACACTCTCTGTAGCACACTGTGATACTCTCTGACTCTCTCTGACACTCTCTGAGTCCCACTGTGACACTCTCCGACACTGTCTGGGACATACTGTGCAACTCTCTCATACACTTTGACACTCTCTAACTGTCTTTGAGACACACTGTGACATTCTCTGACACACTGCGACACTCTCCGACACGCTATGGCATTCCCTGCCTCTCTCTGGTACACTGTGACACTCTCTGAGACACAATGGGGCACACTGAGACCCTCTCCACGACACACCCTGAGACGCTCTCTGTAACACACTGTGACACTCACTGACTCTCTCTGACACTCTCTGAGTCCCACTGTGACACTCTCCGACACTGTCTGGGACATACTGTGCCACTCTCTGATACACTTTGACACTCTCTGACTGTCTTTGAGACACACTGTGACATTCTCTGACACACTGCGACACTCTCTGACACGCTATGACATTCCCTGCCTCACTGTGACTCACTGGGAAACTCTCTGAGACACATTGTGACACCCTCTGACTCTCTGAACACACTGTGCCTATAATAGAAAATTATCCATTTACTGTGAAATTAATTATCCATTTACTATAAAGTTTAAAGAGAATGCTTTGTTTAAATCAATACTGTGCTGAGCTTTGTAAACGATGCTTTGATGAAGGGTTGCAGTTAGCTTATCTCTGTTTGATTTCTGCAAGCATTCAACTCGCCCTTGCGATAGTCGAACTCAGCGAAAGCTGAATAACTGTTATGTCCAGCACCAGGGGATGAGAGCATAACAACTTGAGTTTCCCCCGTCTCTGCCCTTGAGAGTGTGATAAGGAACGCTATAAGGCAGGTGTCTGTGTAAATGTTTGGGTACTCATTGCATTGAGGCATCTGACTTAGTGTAATGGGTCAATCTTGTAAAATGTTTAATAAAGGCCCTTGTTTTCATCTTGCTAATTATTGAGTCAAGTCAATTTAATTTCTCTGACAGTAAACTTGGGGGCTCGTCCCGGGACCCCGCGACTGGATGAGATTCTGAAGATTCCCAGGAAGCGCAGGTGCCAGCACCTTGAAGGTCTTTCACTTCATCTCCAGCGCTGAACTGGACCTTTTGCGTGAGAGGACTGGAAATCTGTGGATTGCCCTAGCGCCGGGATTTCAAATCAATTAAGGTTGGGTAATAGTCGTGGTTTACGTAATCCTACATAGAGAGTCATTTTAAGAGAATAAATACAGCAGGAAAAGGGTTCAGTGAACTCTCACGTGGTATTAGAGTAAAACCCCAAGGGAAGGGGATTGCTGTCTCATGATTGTTTAAGAGACAGCAAGGTTAAGGTTGGTTTTAGACTTGGAACCACCAATGGCTGAGTTGGACTCGCCTAAGACGTACCAGGTACGTGGTTTCTTGGTTTACGAAAACCAAGGCCTTGAGGCGGACGTGCCCAGTGTGAGAGGGGACCTCCAGAGGTAAAAGCAAAAGGGAATAGATAACTACCACTAGAGCGAGAGAGAGAGAGAGAGAGAGAGAGAGAGAGAGAGCTGAATACTTTTCCAGTTGATGTAAAACAGAAGGAAAGGAGAGAGTGAGAACTCACAGAAACACACAGGCAGCATGAGGACCTGAGCTGAACGAATCGGGCATTAGGAAAATGTGACGACAATCACAACTATTTTTTAATCACAGAAGCCCGCAGGTGCAGAAAGAGGCTATTCGGCCATCCAAGTCTGCAATTATCTGCTCTTCCACCCTACCCCCATAACCCCACATTTACCATGGCTAACTCAACCCACCTAACCTGCACACTACAGGTCATGCTAACATGGCCAAGAGAGCAAACCTGCACATCTGTCAGAGGGTCACAGATTACATCCAAATGCTCCAAATTGTGGATGAAGGCTCACAAATACTTGACTGACACAAATGCTCTGTTTACAAAATAAAATCTGGGAGAAACTGCAGCCAGAAAGATTTCCAATTATCTCTGGAAGAAGAGAATTCAAAACTCGTGCCATTGACCCAGGGGGGCGCAGTGAAATTTACAGCAGCCTGGGAACCATCAGAAATGTAACAGGTTGTAAGTAAGGCGGGGGTGAGACAAGGACATAAAGACAGTCTGTCACATGGGGGAAGGCAGGAGAGATGAAACAGCAGAAATGATAGTCCCTCAAGGCCACGGGGAATGGAGTTAGGGCTGAGAAAGAAACAAGGAAACAAGGTGTGCAGCTGCCAAAGAAATACTTTGAGAAAATAGATTATAACAACATAGAGGGCAGAGTTCACAGTCTGAAATTGTTGCTCTCATTGGTGAGTACAGAACGGTGTAAAGCCGGGGTCGTTCCATCACAGCCAACACACACAGGATAGGCCAAGTCGCTTCGATTGGTGCTGTAACTTTCTGATAATTTTATTCTGAATTTGGAGCTCAAGTCTAATGATGATTAACTTCTCAAATTGGACTGGAGGTTAATATTCTGGAGAAATGTCAAATAAATCACATTTATCCCATTCTGCAGACCTTAGTCCATCGCCCTACATGTTCCACCATTTCAGTTATATCCACGTCCTTTTATTTTAATGTGATACTCGTCACTGCATCTACCACCCCGTCAGTGAGTTCCTGCTCGCCAACATCTCTGAGTGAAATGAATTCTCCCCTCTCCATTTCTCTGAGAATTAGTTTCAGTCTAAAATCTCCAGTTACTGACCTCTCTGTTAATGAATAGCTCCTTCCTATCCACACGATCTGGATTCCTCAGCATTTTATCACTTCAATTAAATCTCAGTTCATCCTCCTCGGAAATCATCCCCAGCCTATCCAGTCTTTCGTCAGAGCAGAAATTCTCCAATCGGAGAAACATTCTGATCAATCTCCTCTGTACCCACTCTGGTGAGAACACACCAATCCTGGAATGTGGGGACTAGGAGTGAGTGCAGGACTTTATCCGTGGTCAGAATAGTGTTCCAGACCGATCCAGTGTCACCTCCGTGTTCTTGTGGTTGTCGCTGACACAAGAGGTGTCCTGGTTTTCCCACATAGAACTGGATGTGCACTCCATGGGGCTGGGATTTCCTACCATGTGTTTATTTGGTATCTAATCCGAAATTAACTTCAGATTAAAACAAGATTATCAGCTACCCACCAATCAATTTCTTCCATTATACTCAAGTCAACTTACTTTTTAAAATCTCTATAAAATTATTACTATCTGAACACAACAGGCTTTAATTTGCTGAAAAGGAATTCAGATGTCTTCACTGTTACAATCACTTGAAGATTATCTTTACCTCCAGCTACATCTGGTGAATTGAACACTGATTGTAAATATATGAATACCAAATGGAGCTGAAAATGTGTTGCTGGAAAAGCGCAGCAGGTCAGGCAGCATCCAAGGAGCAGAAGAATCGACGTTTCGGTCATGAGCCCTTCTTCAGGCCTGAAACGTCGATTCTCCTGCTCCTTGGATGCTGCCTGACCTGCTGCGCTTTTCCAGCAACACATTTTCAGATCTAATCTCCAGCATCTGCAGTCCTCACTTTATCCTAGTTGAATACCAAATGGACTTGTGTTTTATGATAATTAATCCAATCTGACACTCTTGTTGATTAATATCTTGAAGAGAACAATCCTCAGAACTCCAGCTGTGCTCTGACTTCATTCACAACTGAATGTCATAGAGATGTACAGCATGGAAACAGACCCTTCGGTCCAACCTGTCCATGCTGAACTGATATCCCAACCTAGTCTAGTCCCACCTGCCAACACCCGGCCCATATCCCTCCAAACCCTTCCTATTCATATACCCATCAAAATGCCTCTTAAATGTTGCAATTGTACCAGACTCCACTACATTCTTTGGCAGCTCATTCCATACACGTTCCACCCTCTGTGTGAAAACGTTGCCCCTTAGATTTTATATCTTTCCCCTCTCACCCTAAACCCTCTAGTTCTGGACTCCCCGACCCCAGGAAAAAGACTTAGTCTACTTATCCTATCCATACCCGTCATAATTTTGTAAACCTCTATAAGGTCACTCCTCAGCCTCCGACGCTCCAGTGAAAACAGCCCCAGCCTGTTCAGCCTCTCCTTATAGCTCAAATTCTCCAACTCTGGCAACATCCTTGTAAATCTTTCCTGAACCCTTTCAAGTTTCACAACATCTTTCCAATAGGAAGGAGACCAGAATCGCACGCAATATTCCAGCAGTGGCCGAACCAATGTCCTGTACAGCCACAATATGACCTCCCAACTCCTGTATTCAATACTCTGTCAAATAAAGGAGAGCATATCAAACACCTTCTTCACTATCCTATCGACCTGCGACTTTTCAAGGAGCTATGAACCTGCACTCCAAGGTCTCTTTGTTCAGCAACACTCCCTAGGACCTTACCATTAAGTGTATAAGTCCTGCTCAGATTTGTTTTCACACAATGCAGCACGTCACATTTATCTGAATTAAACTCCCATCTGCCACTTCTCAGCCCATTGGCTCATCTGGTCAAGATCCCGTTGTAATCTGAGGTAATCCTATTCGCTTTCCATTCCATCTCCGATTTTGATGTCATCTGCAAACTTACTAACTGTACCTCTTATGCTCGCATCCAAATCATTTATGTAAATGACAAAAAGTAGAGGGCCCAGCACCGATCTTTGTGGCACTCCACTGGTCACAGGTCTCCAGTCTGAAAAACAACCCTCCACCACAACGCTCTGTCTTCTACCTTTCAGCCAGTTCTGTATCCAAATGACTAGTTCTCCCTGTATTCCATAAGATCTAACCTTGCTAATCAGTCTCCCATGGGGAACCTTCTCGAACGCCTTGCTGGAGTCGATATAGATCACATATACTGCTCTGCCCTCATCAATCGTCTTTGTTACTTCTTCAAAAAACTCAATCAAGTTTGTGAGACATGATTTCCTACACACAAAGCCACACTGACTATCCCTAATCAGCCCTTACCTTTCCAAATACATGTACATCCTGTCCCTCAGGATTCCCTCCAACCACTTGCCCACCGCCGAGGTCAGGCTCACCGTTCTATCGTTCCCTGGCTTGCCTTAACCGACCTTCCTAAACAGTGGCACCACGTTTGCCAACCTCCAGTCTTCAGGCACCACACCCTTGGCCATTGAAGATACAAATATCTCAGCAAGAGGCACAGCAAAGACTTCTCTAGCTTCACACAGAGTACTTGGGTGCACCTGATCAGATCCTGGGGATTTATCCACTTTTAACCGTTTCAAGACATCCAGCACTTCCTCCTCTGTAATCTGGACATTTTGCAAGATATCACCATCTATTTCCACACAGTCTATCTTTCATATCCTTTTCCACAGTAAATACTGATGCAAAATATTCGTTTAGTATCTCCCCTATTTTCTGTGGCTCCAGACAAAGGCCGCCTTGCTGATCTTTGAGGGGCCCTATTCTCTCCCTAGTTACCCTTTTGTCCTTAATATATTTGTAAAAACCCTTTGGATTCTCCTTAATTCTGTTTGCCAAAGCTATCTCATGGTGTGGCTGGACTGCAGATCTTCGGTCTGCTCTGTTTTTTCCCGGATTGCTTTTCTCTGTCTATCACTTGCTGCTTATGCTGTTTGGCACACAAGTCGTCCTCTTTGGTAACTTCATCAGGTTAACACCTCATTTCTAGGTATTCATGCTGCTGTTACTGGCATACCCTCCTGAATTCTCTCAGTTGAACAAGGATTGATCCTCTGGTTTGATGGTAAGAGGTAAGTTGAGGAATATGCTGGGCAGTGATTCTGTAAGTTTTGTTGGAGTACAATTCTACTGCTGTTGTCGAAAGGAAAGAGCTAAACTCTTACACTGTCGACCCCATATACAAGAAGCTACATGCAGTATCATGAACACTGATAGGCCAAGACAGGAAATACGAGCAACACTGTACAATGACGCAGTATCACAACTGCTGCAAGGGGAATTGAAGAGCCAACATGATACAGGAGTAGGGAATGAAGCAGCTGATCAGATTGAGTCTCTTTGTGACTATGAATGAGACAATGAGATTATTGTACTGTTGGTGTGAGGATGGAGGAGGTTGGGGAGATAGAGAGTACTTCATCAGAAACTAATCTGCCTGAGAGTTATGGGATCGACTCATTTGCCATGCATTTAACCGAAAGCTAACTGAAACTGTTTTTATCCCCAAAAGATAACAAGACTGATGGTGTTTCCAATCATCATTAGAAACAAACCCCAGAATACATGGTTCCGAGATGGAGGTCAATAGCCCATCAACATCCAACTCCTGCAATCATTCAGCAACCTTATGCATGATTAACTAGTCTTGATGACCCAGAAAATCACTGTTCACTCTGTGCAGATGGACAGCGATGTGGGGAAGTATTGCCGAGTGGCATTGTCACTAGACAGTTAATCCAAAGCCCCAGATAACGTTCTGGAGACCTGGGTCCAAAGCCTGCTGCAGCAGGTGGGGGAATTTGAATTCAATTAAAGAAAAACTCTTCAATTTAAGAATCTAATGATGACCATTAATCGATTGTCAGAAAGTCCCATCTGGTTCAGTAATGCCCTTTCAGGAAGGAGGCTGCCATCCTTACCTGGTCTGGCCTGCATTGTGACTTCAGACCCACAGCAATGTGGTCGACTCTCACCTGCCCCCCTACGCAATTAGGGATGGGCAGTAAATGCTGCCGGGCCAGTGACACCCTCATCCTGTGAATGAACAAAGGAAAATAAATGTCTCTAACCAATGTGAATCTCTACATGTTCAAGAATGTTATGAACATTTCCAAAACTAAGTTCTCTATATGCAAAACCTTATGAACTGCCAAAACGATTGTTCATTATTTGGTGTGAACAAGAGAGAAAAAAAACCTTCAACTGTGGTTATGAGTAAATTCACTGGTGTCTCAGCAGGATGGATGCCTGAGTAATGCACTTCCCCCCCAACCCCCCCAACCCCCCCCCCCCCCCCCCCCCCCCCACCCACACACACACACACACACACACACACACAGAGCAGCTGAACAGCTTCTCCCCAGTCTGACTGGTTTGGCCAGATTCCAGTTGGGATGGGTAAAGAATTCCCTTCTGCATTCCCCACATTTCCAGAGTAAGTCCCTAGTGTGGCTGCACCGGTGTTTTGCCATTTCAGATAAATGCTGGCAGACTGTTACATACACTGTTAGCACCCCCAGGACCCAGTATAAAGCAGTAAACATTATCTCCTGCTGTGGAAGGACAGTCTGTATTGGTCTGAGTAGGAACACTGAGCAGATTTAGCGAAATGATAATTTAATCCCTGAAGGCAAGTGACCAGAGCAAGTTAAGCAAGTCCGAATAAAATGATTATACCACAGAAAGAGACCCATGAAATCCAATCTGGCTCTCTGTAGCAGAATCCCACATTCTCATTCCCCATCCGTCCCACAAACTCTGCAAGTTTATTTCCCTCAGATCTGATATAATTGTTTTTATCAATCATTCATCTTCTCTGCCTGCACCACCATAATAGGCAGCATGTTCTGCATATTCCCAGCCATTACAGTCAGCAGAAACACTTGCTCATCTCCCACTGTCTCAAAAACTTACATCTGATCTTAATTCTTGTGCCATTACCTATCGAATACATATATTTTTGTCTGCTATATCTAGGTGTGTTATAATCTTATACAACTCTATCAAAAATATATTTAACTTGTTTACTTCAAAGAAAATGGCAATTTCTTCAAATCAATCCAGTGACTGCAGGTTCTTCATCCGTGAACCACTCCAGTAAGTCTGTACCCCATACTCTGAAAATCACTAATATCCTTCCTATTTGATGTCTATTTTGTTCCACAAATCCAGACGATGCAAGTTTTCTGTACAACAGCAGTCGCTTTATTATCGGACAGCCGGCGAGAGTTTCAAAACATCTCTAAAGTAGCCGAGTGTCTACTTGTACAGACTCTTCTTCACAAATCTGTGCCTTGCCCACAGAGATAGTATATTTAATAAGAATTAGATAAAGGCATATCAGTCACATGGGCGACTGTCATTACATAGTTTAAAGCAGGTAATTATGACCTTACAAAGCTTGATGAATGACGATGTCCTGTGATAACGTGTGAATGGATTACAGAAACTGATTATCGTATTGTTCATGATTATGTGTTGATGGGAAGAGATTAAGGTAGAAGGGTTATTCCTTCAGCAAATGGAGGATTCACTTACCCATGCTAATATGGAGGGGAAGTAAGACAATGGGAGCAGGAGGTAGTTTAACAGGGTTGTGCCCAGGGCTCTCAGTCTTATCTGGAAAGGGCAAATTCCTCTGTCTGGGGTTATCGTGGAATCCACATGTGTGGCTCCAAAAGGTTCTATTTCGAAGATACAGTCCGCCTCCCTCCTCCCAAGGTGTTCTGTCTGTGTTGTACAGAAAACTTGCGTCGTGCAGGTCTTGTACACTTGCAATACGGCAGTAAGACCTTTGGCAGGAGAATGTTTAACTCTTGAGTCGCCAATGCATCGTGAAAGAGAAGCAAAGTATGGAATTGGCCTCTCTGTGGTATTTTAACTTCCTCATCCTGACCAGGAATCTGTTGACCACAATTGGATGCAATGATTGACTGTGACCTAATTTGAGCTTTGTCAACGGTCAGCATCTTTTCCATGAGTATGTTATCATTCCCACTATTAATGAAAAACAGCATCCTATACGTTTCCTCAAAACACTTTATGTTCTCTCTCCTTTAAGGATTTGTACACATTGTCCCGCATTCCTGCTGTCCTGCTCCCTGTGTCTGTACCATTCAAATATATATTCCCTTTCTACATTGCTTCTCTCAAAATGCATCAACTTACTGTGTGTTCTAAAAAAGAGACATATTATACTCAAAATATTATCTCTCGCTCCACACATTCTACGCCCTGGAAAACAGAACAGTACAGCACTGGAATAATCGGCCCTACATGTCTGTGAGTATCATGATGCCATTCCAAACTAATTCCATCTGCCTGTATATGATCCATATCCCTGCCAATCCATGCCTGCTTATCTGTCTGTCCAAATATCTCTTACACATTGTGATTTTTTCTGCTTTTGACATCTCTCAGGCAAGTACAATTTAGTCACCTTCTGCATAAGAAACTTGCCTGACACAACTTCCTTTAGACTTGCACAGATGTTGTTGGAAATGCTCAGCAGATCATGCAGCATCTGTGAAGAATAATCAGTTAATGTTTCGGGTCCACTCCCTCTTCCTCAGAAAAGTTAACCCATTTCTCTTCACAGATGCTGCTAGAACTGCTGAGCTTCTCCAGAAACTTCTGTTTTTATTTCTAGTTTACAGCATCTGCTGTTCTTTCGGTTTTCATTTCCTTTAAACTTGCCCCTCTCCCCTTAAATCTACGGCCTCTCGAATTTGTCATTTCTACCTTGGAGAAAGATTCAGATTATTCACTCTGTTTGTGCCTCCCGAATCTCTCCGCAGCCACTGACTTTCCAAAGACAACAATTCAAGGTTTTCCAACCTTTCCCAATCCAGGCAACATCCTGGTAAACATGTTTCCACCCTCTCCAAAACCTCCACATCCTCCTTATAATGTGGTGATCAAAACAGCACAAAATACTCCAAAGGTGGTCTAATTGCAGTTATATATTCAGTCCCCTGACAGAAGAAGGCAAGCCTGCCATTCAGCTCCTTCACCAGTTTCAGGGAGTTGTGACGTTGCACCTGAAGATCCCTCTGTATTTCAAAGCTGCTAAGGGCCCTTCTGTTTCGTGTATGCATTCCTCTTACAATGAGCCTCCCAAAATGCATCACCTCACACTTGTCTGACTTAAAATCTATCTGCCGTTTCTCCGCATAACTTTCTAACTGCCCTCTTGCTTGCTGTATCCTTTGACAACATTCTTCATGATTCTCAACTTCGTGAGTTTGTACAATATACAAATTGCTAATTAAATCATTTACATTTTCAAGCTAATCATTTATTTGTATTACAAACAACAGATGTCCCAGTTCTGACCCTTGTGGAACAGCACTGGCCACAGACCTCCAGCCAGCAACTTGCCCCTGCATAACTGTTGCTGGGAGAAATATCAAGGAAGAGCCTTGACTTCTGTGTTTCGAGCACGACCAATGTTTATTCAGTTAAAAATCACACAACACCAGGTTATAGTCCAACAGGTTTAATTGGAAGCACACTAGCTTTCGGAGCGACGCTCCTTCATCAGGTAATTGTGGAGGGCTCGATCGTAACACAGAATTTATAGCAAACATTTGTAACTGAAATTATACATTGACAAATTGATTGTCTGTTAAGCCTTTCATCTGTTAGATTACAATGATAGTTTCGCTTCTTTCATGTGTAAATCACAAAACCCTTTTTTAAAAATTTACATTCTCGGGTTAGCTGTTAACAATGGTGTTCAGGTAGAACTCTGAGCTCAGAAACTGCATGAATTTATGTAAAACTCTGTTATCTCGTTTTTTTAGAATAGAATCAATCGAAACATCAGGTCATATACAGAGAACACAGGGGGCCAACAACTTCAACATATTGTCTAGCTATCACCTGATGAAGGAGCGTCGCTCCGAAAGCTAGTTTGCTTCCAATTAAACCTGTTGGACTATAACCTGGTGTTGTGTGATTTTTAACTTTGCACACCCCAGTCCAACACCGGCATCTCCAAACAATGTTTATTCAGAGCTCCTTACTAGTGCATGATGGGAGAGGTTCCTCTCTGGAATTCTGTGGCTCCTCCAAACAAGTCCAGCATTTTGATGTGTTTCCTGCATACGCTCTAGTAATATATCGCCCCTCACCCGATCTCCTCGGTTCGGGATGTCAGCTGGGAAGTTTCTGTGCTCCGTTTCTCAGTTTCTGATTCTCTATCCTTCTGCAACTTCCCCTCTCAGCTCATGCTGTTGCTTTGCCATTTCTTTCACAAATTGCTTAACCCTATCCTTGCCATTTCACATCTCCAGCCCTCCCACTACCACACCCTCTGCAGTTGCATAGTCCATCCAGTCACTGATTCAAAGGGACAGCCCCGTCCCCTTTGCTGGGGTTGACCTCAGGTTCATTCGGATGGTGGGGATTACGCTCACCCGTCCCTGCCTGTCTCTGTCACAACCTTAGTCCGACTAGCTTTCAGTGTCTGCTTCATTCGTTTAACTGTCCCTGAGCTCTGGGGGTGGTATGGGGATTGGGTTTTCTGTTCAGTACCAAACAGGGCACATAGCTGTTTAACTACGTTCCATGGAACATATGTCCCTTTGTCAGAAGTTTCAGGGGATTGCCTCCACTCACTGAGTAAACCTGTTTATTAAGACCCAGCAGGACTTCCTTCCCTGTGATTGGGATGGGGGGGGTGTGTAAAATCCATCCTTAATTCTTCTCATGGGCCCTGATCCTCTGCTCCTGCCTCCATTTTATCCTGATTGCATTGCCTGTACCACATTGTGTACAGACTACACACCTTCAACAAAACCTTGCTGTATCTCACCCTGTTCCAGGCCACCCCTGTAGTGAGTCATCTGAGATTGCATTGTATCCTGCCCAATATGGGCTGACCCATGATATATTTTTTAATAGTGTTTGCCTCATACAGTGTAGTGGCACTGCTGGATCACCCAGACTCTGTTGTGTCCTATTACTGCCCACCCTTTTCCCATTCCTGTCTCTCCTGTTGTGGGGCTGCATCTGGGAAGGTCTTTAAACTTTCCTTTCTCGCTTCTGCAGCTACTGCCACGGTCCCTTCCTCAAATTTCTGCACTGTTTCAGTCAGTATTTTATCTGCCTTACCCACATAGACACTGCCCCTTTGGTGTGGGTTTCGACTTTCCTGTGAGCTCGAATCTTCTTTATTGCTGCTTCACTGGGAAAGTTAGCTGCTTCCACTGACTCTCTGACCTGTCCGTCATGTTCTATGTGGCCCCCAGACAGGGTGATGTACCTTCACCAAGCCCAGTCATGAACTATACCAAAGGCATGCTGACGGTCTGTGTACATTTTGCCTCCCTGACCCCTGGCTAATGTCCGCGCTTGTGCCAGGGCTCGTGATGGTTCTCTATTTCTGGATAATCCCACACAAAATTCCCACAATAATTAAACAATCCTAACGTTTGCCTGACGCCTTTACGGTGTGTGGGTGGATAGTTTTATAATCATAGTTTTTGATCCCGCTGGGACTGTCCCTTCTCCCTTCCTGATTTGATCTCCCCAATATGATGTCCCAGTTCCGACTCTCCCTACCATCTCAGTTGCACTCTCTGTGCGTTAATTTTAAGCCTGGCCTGGCTAACATGACCCAATACTCTGTTTAATATCTGGATATGTTCTTTCTCACCGACTGTGGTGATGAGGTGTTGGTAAGATCAATGTGACAAAATGCATCAAACACACATCGGTGGGATATACTAGAATATTGTGGGATCACTGAGGTAATAGTATTCTGGTGGACTGTTCTCCTCGGTCAGTAAACACCACTTTCTTCTGCCATTCAATGTCCACAGGTATGGACCCAGACTATTTTCAGCTTCTGTCAATCTTTCACTCTCACAATTACTGCCTCCTCAGCCCCAGCTTTGATGAGATCCTGTTTGTGTGGGGAATGAGAGGGCCCTCAATCTTTACCATAATCACACTGCAATTGAAATCCAGTGAATGGTCCTTAATCACATTTGATTGACATCGACAACATTAACAGCAAGACCCTCGCCAGCTCTCTCTGATCCTCGAATAACCATCTGAATTGTGTGACATATCATATTCTCTGTTAACATATCCATGCCATTTACCTGCTATAACTCATGTTGTTGTAAGCACATTTTCCTGTCTAATTCTGGACTAGAAAATTTCTCTCCATATTTTACTTGCATTATAATCATTGATCAGTAGTTACAGTCTTTATGTTTCCATTATAAACGGAGAAACGTGTTTGTATTCTGACAATCCTTTGACATTACTCCCATATCCAAGGTAGAGTGAATGATTACATACAATCAAGCTTCCATCTCCAATATTCCTTCCTTTAGTCACCCCCATATATCTCATCCCAAATGTGTAAATTTTAAACGTTGTTTTGATTTTTAATAAAATCAATATTGAAATGAAAGTGGTTTACTGGAGCTATTTGTTCAGTGACTGTGATTAATTCAATCTCTGTGAATCCTATGAGTTTCCATCATTGACTGATAAATGGGCTCTGTAAATGTGTTATCCCATAGTATGAGTAGGAGCATCACTGACAGCACTAACAGGGATCAGCAGCTCGAGAGAGAGGGGGTGAAGAGATCAGAATCTGTGAACATTAGACTGGAACGTTACAATAATGGTTCAAAATCTAAGGACCTAGGATTGGATTGTTCCAACAATGGATCAGAATCAGAGAACATTAGACTGGAATGTTCCAACAATGGGCAGGAGTCTATACTCGGGTATTTACTGGCGTTCCCAGCCTTGGATATCATTAACATCGCGGATCCTTGCTATCCTTTGGATTATTCAAGGTGGTTACTATCCCATCCTCTCCATTGTTGGTGTTCCTGGTAAGGCATTATACTTGTCTACTAAACCGGGTTGATCTGAATTTCTGCTCATGATATGTAAATTTTGGAAAGTGGAAGTCAATGTCTTCAGTTCCAAACAAAAATTCATTTCCTTATAAATTATAACTAACAAACTACTATTTATAAATTACTCACTGATATGCGAGACGGAACCAGACTGTTCTGAAACTCCATAATTCATTTTGTCCTTCACAGATATACATCTCCATGTCCTCCGCACCCACCAATCGTGTCCAATACCACCATCATGATATCTCAGTCTCGTCCTCAGTCTCAGTGCAACTTCTGAATAAACCATGATTTGTGACTTTGTACAATCCGGATGCAACAGTTTTAAGTTCCTTCTAACCACATGTCCATCACTAAATAATTACTCTTGAGGATGTTTCACTTGTTCTCTGCACATACGGGAAGACAGTTTGTGATGGTCAAGCCATTGACTCATAATTTTGAACCACAGAATATCTCATGAAGGAAATTGGTGGAATGTAAAATGAACAATTATCATTTGTTATAAAAACCCATCTGCTTGCCTCATGTCCTTTAGGGAAGTCAATGTGTCATACTTCCCTCGTCAGGTTTCTGTGTAACTTCTGTGATGAACATGTGGGTGTACTGTACCATTAAGAGAATTAAAAGCCAGAAATAACTACCTGACAGCACCAAATGCTCTGAAAAATAGATATAATGTCACCTTTGGTTGAAAAACTCGATTAGCTCATTGTCTCGAGCCAATAACAAATTCAACAGAACACTTTAAATTGTACTCCAAAATACCCACCTCTAATCAAGGTTGAATTGAGGAAATTGACAATCGTAAAGGCCAATGACACAATCCAATGGTTTGGGTGTGGAAAATTGAACAGTTGAGAGGAGAACTACCAAGCTACTAGCGTGCATAGACTGCCTGAAAAAATAGCTCTCTTAAGGGTACTTTTATTGATTAGCAAATAGTGAAGCAGAATCCCCATGACGAAAAGAAAACAGGAATATGGAGAAGAACCGAAAGCTTCCTGGTTTTGAGGTTAGAAGTTTTGCTTTGTAAATCTTCATTCGCCATCTTATCAGACTAATATTGTGTAGGAGGAAGGTAAAAGATAGATTAGAGGAAGAAGTTGTAAACAGTCGTTCGTTTATTATTCTCTTTTATACTTTAATAAATAAAGTTGTTATTTTTTACTTTTGATAGTTTTAGACTCTAGAATTAACACATATGGGATAAAATGGGATAAAACGCATGGGATAAAATTTTTCTCTGTTTCTGGTTTTAATTAAGCAGGAGAATTGCTCCTGTGTTGTAACAATACAAACCCCAGCAATGTGTTTTACTCTTTACTGTCCTGTGGAACAGTTGAAACAGACACTCAGTTCAAGATCAGCATAACGTGCTGGCCTCACCAGGGCTGCATACATTCTGTGAGAGAAGATGAAAAGTAAAGATAGCTCCCTTCCTCTGCCTCTTTCCCATATTCCTCCAGCTCATTTCTATTCAGGTAAGTGATCATCCCCTATTTTGGGTGCATTCAATCTCATTGAAGTTCTCCCCGAGAGTGTTGCATATCTCCATAGGCATCGCTGGTGCTAGCTTTATTGATGCTGTCGTACGGATGTAAGGGACTTATGAATTCCATGTCAGACGTAGTGTATAGAGAAGAAATGGCTTTTTGTGGCACAGGAAAGAAATGGCGACATCTAAGTGAGAGAAAAGGATTATTGTGATCATCCCTGAGTGTTTTTGATGCAGTATTTGGGGTACTGTGGATAGACCTTCTCTGAAGTTTCACTAGATTAATCCCTGAGATAATGGCACCATGAGCAGTGAGTGAAGCTCAGTGAGAGGTGATTGCATTGTACCTTAAGGGAGATGGACAATCACTCATGATGTTCTAAACAGGCACTGATACAGAGATGAATTCCATGGCATTTTTGTCACTCGGGTTACATGATTCTCGGTAGTTTAAGAGCCTCTGCGAACGTTCTACCCAAACGCCCGCACTTCCTATTTTGATTGAGACAGAGAGAAAGAGCAAGAGAGAGGGGTTCAGGCTTTTGAATAAACTCTCCAAATATTAATACAGTTAAATAGGTGTGTGATCCTGCAATGAACGTGATGTTATCCATAATCCCGACAGCATCCATAAGACCTTCATTTTCAAAGAGTTAACTCTTCCCAGCAACATCTGACCTCCATGAAGAACATGGGTGTGTCTTCTCGGAGATGGAAGATGCCTCCTTCAGACTTGACACAAAACATTTGGCTTCCCTCCTCACTGCCAGCAAATCGTGTTAAAGTAGCACACGTTCTACCAATAGTGGAGCCAAGATTAATACCATAGAGCCCTCTATCAGCGCAGTCTCGGTTTCATTGGTTTGTCATGTTGGACTATCAATGACACCCTCCTGTTTCTGTATAAGTGTCTCGTGGGGCTGAATAGCTTCCTCCTGGTCTCATGGAACAGGGTTAAGGGTCTGCTTGGGCTCCGCCTGTTCCTGTTTAACAGCTCAATGAAATAACAGACCTCTTTTTTTCCTATGGAACAGGCAGGAGGATTGGATGTGCTGTCCCACTGCTTGTTCAGTAGTTTGCTGAATGGCTTCCATTTATCCGTGTGTAACCAGCTTGAAATGGTGAGTGAGCTCCTCTTTTAACTGTAGAAATGTGCAGTGTCTGGCCGTGCTGTTACATGAATGTCACAGACACTTTAACAGCTCAAACCGGAATGTTGCCCCCGTCTTGCTGCACATGACACAGAATGGTTGATGATGGACAAAATGTTCTGAGCATTGTGTGATCTTCAGTCATCATCCCCACTTCAGATCTTATGATGGGGAAAGATATTGATGGAGCAGCTGAAGATGCTTGTGCTGAGGAGGTTAAACTGAGGATCTTATGCAGAGATGTCCCGGAACTGAGAGGACTGTTGGCCACTTACCACAAGCATCTTTCTTTGTGCTCTGAAAGACCCAGACAAGTGGGAGGTTACACCTGATTCCCATTCAGCTCAAGTAAGTAGGCGGTCCCGATGCTATCCTCAGTCAAATGCTACCTTGATATCAAAGCCATTCACTCTTTTCTGAGCCCCTGTGTTCACCTCTTTTTTACGTCAATAGGTGACGGTGTATGTGTAGGAAGTGCTTTCCTCTCACAGAGGGTAATCACTGTCAGAAATTATCTGGGCTAGAGAGTTATTGGAGCTACATCACTGAAAGTATTTCAGGAGGATGTAAATGGATATTTGACCTGTCAGAGAGCTAAGGGGTGTGAAGAATTGGCATTAAAGAGGAGTTAAAGTCAACAGTAGATCAGTCATGATTGTGTACAATGGCTTGATCATCTGAATTACCGATCCTGTTCCTTCTGTCTTCATATTCTGTAATTACAAAGTTAATGGTTGAAATTTTGCTGAACGTTCTGTTATTGAATGTTGCAATTAGATACAGTAAAGTATTTCGTGAGTCATCTCTGGGTGAGGTATGGGGGCTGTATTCACAGGGAACCTGGGTCTATAATATGACCAACAAATAAAGCACTAGTTGCAGAGAGGAGAACTCTGTAAAGAGACCAGAGGCGCCTTTCGAACCCAGCCTCTATTTCCCAATAACATTTTGCAACCCACACTAAACTGTGTGTGATAGTCTGGAGGGAATGAATAATATCCTGTGTTCCTGTTGACCAGGTATTTGGAGGAAGTGGCCTCGATCTGCTCCTTGCAGGAACGGTGAGGGGTTGAATGGAACATAGGAACATAGGGCTGAGCAGCAGGATTGGGCCATTAGACACTTTGTCACCGTTTTAAAACGCACAAAGATCATGGGTGATGTGATTGTCGTCTCAGCAGCACTTTTCTGTCTGTATACCATTTTCCTAAATTCACTTGCCTGTCAAATGTCAACAAATACAACTTTGATTAAATGTAAACATCCAGGCACCACAAACGTCTGGGGAAGGGAATTGCACTTGAACAGCCCTTTGAGAATTTCTCATTGGTGTTCCAGCCAAAGTTGTAGGGTCGCTGTTTACTTTTTCAGTCCCACTCCTCCACTGGTTACACCAACCTTAAATGTAACCAGTTTAGTGAAGTGGCCAATGATATGGGTCTCAGAGTAGGTCATTATCGAGAGAAATGTGAGACACAGAAAGCTGAACTCATAACAAATGTTCAAATGATGGATTGCCCCAAGTGTTATTCTGCCTTTGAAGTTATTCTGCTCACACAATGTTCTGGTCGTGGGATTTCTTCCGAGAACAGTTGGATTAGCTGAATTCCCTTTGTTTCAGGCAGTGGAGAGATTCCAATGAATCCTCTCCATGAATCCTTCACAAGTGGTAAAGATAAGTCAGGGATTTTATGGTTTCACACTTTGCTATCGGGCGGAACAAAGTAAGAGAGAGGGATCAATTGGCTGCTGCATCTCAGCCAGGGAACATTTTTCTCCCTCTGTGTTGGAACATACAATAATGTCAACTGAACACCAAACTGTGCCATGTGTGCTCTCCTGGAACATTATCTGGAAAACTTGATTATAGATTATATGCAAGAGCGTCATTCCTTTCAATCGCAAAAATTGTTCGCATTTTTAAATTTAAAGTCATGTTTCTGTGTAAGTTAGGTGGAGCGGAGGTTGAGGGATCATTTGATTAAAATCGAATTGATGACAGTGTCGGCCCAGCATGTTACACCGAAGATAAGATTTAGGAAGACAAGCCCAGAGAATCTCAGATGTCGACGCAAATCACGAACAGGATGAAAATGGAAAGAGAAGCTTAAAGCAGGTACCAAGTGAGCAGGTCAAGGAAGGTCCTAAAAGAATATAGAAAGTGGAGGGCTAAACTTAAAAAGTCAGCGGAAGAGCAGGAGGAGGGGTGATAAAACTTTAGCGGGTCAGGTTAGCAAGAAACCAAATTCATATTTTTGGTGTATTAAGGGGAAGATGATAATGCGGGAAAGAATGGGAATGTTAGGGACTAAGGGGACAGCCTGTTTACGCAGCCAGAGAATATGTTAAATACATTCTACGAATCGGTCTTCAGTTTGGAGAAGCTGTTTCTGGATTCAGGGAGAGTGACCATTTGACCCTTGAGCAAATTGACACAGGAGCTGAGGAAGAATTGGAAGTTTATGCAAGATAGAGTGGGCAAATCACCAGATTAAAGACCACCAAGACTCACATCAGTGAGAGGCAAACAATTGTAGAAAATTCGGAGGGCTGTTGAGGCTGGATCATTAAATACCTTCAAGGCTGAGACAGACAGATTTTTATGCAAGTGTTATGGGAAATTGCAGAAAAGTGGAATGGTGGATTAACAAAATAAAAATAACCTAATCGAAGGAAAAGCAGACTCAGTTAGAGAATAGACATATTGTTGCCCCTATGTCTAATGGTGTTCTTTTCCAATAGCCCTGTATTCACAAGAACATCAACCTCTCTCGAGGGATTCAAGGAATTCATAAACGCGATACTAATAAACAGAAAGCACGCGAGGGCTGCGACAACACAGGGTAAGGATTTGCATGGACAAGTCACCACTACCAGAAGGAAGACCTCAGCAAGACACCCTTCAAGGCCAAGCAGAGATCTGCACTGGGGAGCAGGTAGTCAGGGGCCAGGTGCTGAAGGCCTAAACACTACATCACTGTCGTGTCTCCTTCCTTCGCTGGCCAAAACGAGATGTGGGGAGGTAGACAGACATGCCGTTGTAGCAGAGTAAGCAGTAAGGCTTTGACACGAGAGGCTTCGGACAGCTCCAGCTCAGCAAAATGTATAGGGAAACTGAAATAAATTCCTTTTAACTTTATTGTTATAGCCGTCGAGACGGCAGCTAGGGCAGTCGCATGTTCCTCTTGTGGGATGTGGGAGCTCACGGAGATTTTCACCGTTCCTGATGACTATACGTGTGGACTGTGCACCCAGCTTCATCTCCTGGGAGACCGTTGGGGAGCTGGAGATGGGCGGCACGGTGGCTCAGTGGTTAGCACTGTTGCCTTACAGCACAAGGGACCAGGGGTCAAATCCTGGCTCGGGCAACTGTCTGTGTGGAGTTTGCACATTCTGCCCGTGTCTGCATAGGCTTCCTCTGGATGATGCGGTTTCCTCCCACGGTTCAAAGATGTGCAGGTTGGGTGAATTGGTCGTGCTAATTTGCCTGTAGTGTAGGGGAGTGGGCCTTGGTGGACTGCTCTTTGGACGGTCGGTGCGAACTTGTTGGGCTGAAGATTATTTAGGATGCACTCAGGGTCATCCGAGATACCGAGGACTTCATAGATGAGTACTTTAGTGTGTTGGCAACACCCAAGACACACCCCTAGTTATGTTTCTTTAATGACTGTAATATTCCAATCTAACGTTCATCGCCCTCAGTTCATTAGCTTTACCTGTCAGTCCTGTTCTGTTTAAATAAACACGATTTAATCCAACAGGCGTTCCTTGCTTCCTGTCATATTCCAGATAGAGAGTAGCTGTGCGACCACCAGGAATGGCAAAGGGAGTAGGCAGAGAATGCAGAAATAGCCTGTGGCCATTCCTCTCCATAACATGTAGACCATTTTGGATTGTTGGGGGCGATGTCCGTTCAGGGGAATGTAGCAATAGCCAGGCTGGTGGTACTACCACTGTCTCCGGGGCACAGCGGGAAAGGGTAAAGATAAACAGGACGTTAAAGATGGGAGGGTCGATTGTTAGAGGGGCAGATCGGAGATTCTGTGGCCACAAACAGAAATCCAGGATGTTGGGTTACCTCCCCGCTGCTCGGGTCCAGGATATCTCCAAGTGGCTGCTAAACATTCTCAAGGGCTTGTGAGCATCCATAAATCATTATGCACGTTGGCACAAATGATATCCGTTGAAATAGGGCCGAGGTTCTGGAGCGAGATTACAGAGAGATCGGAGAAACATTTTAAAAAAAACCTTGACAGTGGTAATCTCCTGAGAGGGAGATTACCTTCCGAGACATGCATTGGAAGGGACACCAATATCTTGGCGGCCAGTTATGCTAGTGTTACGAGGGTGGGTTTAAACTAGATTGACAGAGGGTGGTATCCTCAAGAGCAGGGAGGCAAGTGCGAGGCTAGAAGGAGATAGAGTAATCAGAAATAGTAAAATTAGGCTGGAAAACGATAGAGAAATGCCTTTTGGATTGAATTGCATTTATTTCAATGCCAGAAAGCCTACAGGTCAGGCCAATGAACTTAGGGCGTGGATAGATAGGTGGGACTGGTATATTATAGCCATTACACAAACAGGGCTAAGTGAGGGATAGGACTGACAGCTTAATGTGCCAGGGTACAGGTGCTTTAGGTGAGACAGACATGTTGGAAGGAGGGGAGTGGAGTTGCATTTCTGATTAAGGGGAGTACCACAGCAGTACTCAGAGATAAAATAACTGATGAATCACCCAGTGAGGCTTTGTGGGTGGAGTTAAGAAATAGGAAGGTGTTCGTGAGGTGATTGGGGATGTGCTATAGGCCCCCAAATAGTCAACAGGAATGAGAGTAATAAATATGCAGGGAGAGAGTGGAAACCTGCAAGAGCAATAGGGTTATCATAATAGGGGCTTTTATTTTTTCTAATACAGACTGGAACGGCCAGAGCATTAAGGGATTTGATGAGATAGAATCTGATAAAAGCTTCAGGAAAGTTTCCTCAAGCAGTATACAGAGTGTCCGACTCGGGAAGGGGAAAAACACGAAATTTTCTTAGGAAGTAGGGCAGGACAGGTGACTGAGTTAACAGTGGGGAAGCACTTTGTGACCAGTAACCGTAGTTCTATTAATTTCCAAATATTTATGGAGAGGGACAAAACTTGTCCTCAGGTTCATGTTCAAACTTGGGGCGTGGCTCAGGTCCAGGCCGCTGGGATCAAGGGAACCCCTGGAGGTATATAAGAGATACAGGATTTTACTGAAAAAAGAAAGCAGTAGGGTGAAAACGGGGCAAGAAAGAGCCTTGGCTGAGAAGATTAGGATGAATCCAAAAAGTTACTTTAAATATATTAAAATGTGGAGAAGTATGTGTGGAACAATAAGTGATGGGTGAAGTCCTCAACGAATATTTCTACTCTATGTTTTCCGTGGAGAAAGACATGTTGACTTGAGAACTTGAGGAAGTTAGTGGTAATATCTTAGGGACAATCCATATCATAGGAGACGAGATTTTGGACGTACTAGAATGTTTGAAAGTGGATAAATCTCATGGTCCTTACCCGATATATCCAAGAACATCTCAAGGGGCTCCAGAAGAATTTGCGTGGACCCTGGCTTATAATTTCGATCATCATTAACCACAGGTAATGTCCCGGAAGACTGGAGGATAGCAAATGGTGTGCCCTTATTCAAGAATAATTGAACAAAAAAAAGGTTTGGAACTACAGATCAGTAGGTTTAACATCCGTGGTAGGTAAGTTACTTGAGAAGGTTCTGAGGGATAAGATGTACATGGAGTTAGAAAGACAGGCTTTGATTAGAAATAGTAAGTTTGGCTTTGTGCGAGGAAGATTGTGCCTGACAATTCTCTTAAAGTAAGTGGATGATATGACCAGGAAGATTGACTTGTGTGGGGCAGTAGATTTCAAAACATGTGGTGTTGTATAAGCACAGCCGGTCAGGCATATTCGAGGGGCAGGAGAATCTATGTTTCGGACATAAGTCCTTAATCAGGAACATCCAAAACATCGATTCTCCTGTTCCTCTGATGCTGCCTGACCTGCCGTGATTTCCAGTGCCACACTTTTCGACACTGATCTCCAGCATCTACCGTGCTCAATTTCTCCATTGGCAGTAGATTTAGTTGATATGGATTTCAGTTACAGCAGAACAGAATGACGCTTTTTAACCCATGGAGCCTGATATACAATTACAGGAGGAGGCCAATAAGCCCCTCGGGCCTATAAAACTATAACCAGGTCATGCAGCACCAGTATCCAGTTACACAGCAACAGGTTCAAGCTATTCAGCTACTTAAAGTCAGTAACACTGGCAATGGAAGAGGCCACAAAGTGACTGGACTATGAGGTATACTGGAATAAAACCAGGCTACATAGCCTCTCAGACCTGCACTTCTATTCAGTAAGTCAGGGCTGATTTGCACTGAGCCACAATTTCTCTTTCATGCCCAATTGTTTTGTAGCCGTCGACCCTCTAACGGGTCAAAACCCATTGACATCCACTCGCAACCCTCAAACATTTCAGTGATGTAGCCTCCCCTAACTGTCTGTCCCCAACCATCACTATTCCCTGAGAGAAGGAACCACTCCCCACACATATACCTTGGCCTATTGACATGGATAGAAGATATGAACACAGCGTAAAATGACTGGCCCTGATATCACGGCAGTATTTGATTGAGCAAGATGTCAAGGAGTCTGAACAAAATTGAACTTGATGAGAATCAGTTGTAAACTCCCCACTGGTTGAATCATTCAGAGCACAATGGGGCTGGTGGACATCAATCCCCCCAATCCCTGGATATCTTTGTGGGCAATCCTCAGGGTAGCTTCTTCGGCATAAACATCTTCAGCTGCTTCATCAACATCTTTCCCTCTTTCATGCAATCAGAGGTGGGGATATTCTTTGAAGATTATACAATTTTCAGAACAATGGGTCACCTCCTAAGGTACTAAAGTATCAAATCTGGACAACATTCAAGATTGTTTTGTTAATGTGTAGGTAACATGAATCAAAAGCACTGCTGGAGAATAAACATTTCCACGGTTAAAAGAAAGAGGGACCCCTTCAGCAACTCTAGCTAGATTCACAGTAATATAAAAAAGCCATTCAGCCCATCAGATCTATTGGATAACAATAGGTGCAATGCGTTCACTCACTCCTGTCTATTACACAAGATTACAATTTAAAATAAAAACAGGTGCTGGAATCCAAAATACACACGCAGGAAGCTGGAAGAACAGAATAAGCAAGGCAGCATCAATACTTTGAGAAGTGAACGCCTTGGATATTACACTTCGTCAGGACTGTAGATGGGACTAAGGGGGTATATAGATAAAGAGCGGGTGAGGGAGGAGGAGGCGGAGTGGCGAGGTGTGGATAAGTGAACACAATTAAAGGTATCAGCGGGTTGGTGATGGGAGTGCTGAATCCAGTTTATAGCTGGACAAAAGGTTGCTCAGAGGAATGGAAGGGAGGGGAGGGCTTGGGAAGGGAGTCGGGGGACTGGAAGGGAGGTTATTTGAAATTGAAGAATTCAATGTTGAGTCCCCGGGGTGCAGGCTGCACAGGTGACAGATGAGATCTTGTTCCTCCAAATTATGGTTTGGTTCATTGTGGCAATGGAGGAGGCCAAGGATGGCCATATTGGAAAGGCATTAGGAACGAGAATTGAAATAGGAAGTGACTGGGAGATTTTCCATTTCACCTAACGACCCTACCTTTCAGCTCCCAACCTGATTCATCCCTCCCATCGCCCAACCAGGTTGCACCAACCACTTGTGTCCACATAGCCGTAACTGACCATCCCCCTTATCTCCCCACCCCAACCATTCCCTTCCCTCTTTATCTGCAGCTCCCCCTACACCCCCCCCCAACCCAGTTCTGAAGGACGGTTATACCTGAAATGTTGACTTTCCCAGCTCATGATGCTGCCTGGCTTGCTGTGTGCTTCCAGCCTTCTGTTTGTCTCCTATAACTCAGGAAGATAGAGTCGAGTCAGCACAGCGTGCTGGTAGGCAGGAGCCACGGGTTGCCCACTGAAGTCCTTGAACCTCTGCCCTCGGGCCAGGAGGAAGACATTCAGTTCCTCCAGACACAGACACATGAATAGAAGAGGCCATTCAGCCCCTCCAAACTGAAATAGGAGGATGTCATTGTTGCTGCAACACGACAAACCAATGAGGCACAGACTGCACAGACAGACTGCTCCATGTTGTTCTTCCTGGCTCCATTGCTAATGGTACACACGTGTTATGTGAACGCGGTTGCTGACCATGAGGAGGGAAAGTGATTGGTTTGTGCCAAGTCCCAAGGAGGCACCTTCCATCTCCCAGATGTTATGAACTAGGTTAGACTACTCAAAACACTTTTAAGCAGGCAACCCAGTGCATACTTTTGCAATTTGTTTCGGTAATTGTACAATGAAAATTACCGGGGGTAATTTAGCTAGGTTGACTACTAGATTTTGAAACAGACATAAACTTTATTCATAAAATTACGCAACGAAACAAAAAGAACAGAATAAAAAATCACGACAGAATTAAACCGATTCAGCGAGATGTAATTATGCTGTTCCGAATACACACGATTGTCCCAAATAAGCAAACTCCCAATAATAAAAACCAGTATAAATGGAACACAAACTTCCAGGTTGAAGTTGAAGGTCAGAAAAGAGAGAGAGTTTCCATACAGCTCCCAGTTGAACTTTCCAGTTCAAGACTCAACTGAAAACGGCTCAGCTCAGCTAGTTCAGCTAAAATAGCTCACCACTCTCCGTGCATTATACTGGTCATTTATAATGCATAGCCAATTTGACCTGAAGACTCATCTGTTTCCATATAAACAAAAGACCTCTGAAAGTAATTTTCATCTCTGTACCAAACCAGACTGATCGGAGCTTGGAGAAAGTGAGGAAGGGCTTATGCCCGAAACGTCGATTCTCCTGCTCCTTGGATGCTGCCTGACTAGCTGCGCATTTCCAGCAACACATTTTTCAGCTCTGATCGGACCTTGGCCCCGTTTATTTGTTCCTCTGGAAAAAAAAAACAAGGACAGAGTCTCCTTGAGCCAAGGAACAGCTTTTAGACAAAAAGGGACTTGCTTTGTGACACATCTCTCCCCCCTAAAAAAAAACCATCAATGCTAAAAGGTGGCTGCATTTTTAACCCTTCAAACCCAGCTAGTAGTCTTAAAACTGACAGACATACTGTACTAATTGTAAACATTCAAACATGCACAAACCCATGCAAAACCAGACTGCTGTATACCCACCACCGAATACCTCCGTATCTCATTCTCGTCTCAATAACACATCAGCCTTCACGTTTTCACGACCTGCCACACGCTCAATGGTCATATTGAATGGCTGCAACAACAAGCTCCATCTAAACAGTCTGATATTTTTGTCTTTAAGTTTTTCCACAAATGTCAATGTGTTGTGATCAGAGTATACGATTGTCTCAGATGCATTGCTGGTAATATAAACACAGTTATGGTGTAAAGCCAACACCAAGTTTAAAGTTTTTTTCTCCAGCGTTGAACATTTCTGTTGATGAACGTTCGACTTCCCAGAAAAACACCCGATAGGTCTTTCTATTCCCTCATCATCCTCCTGCAGGAACACCGGACCAATACCCACATCACTGGCATCGATAGCCACCTTGAAAGTCTTCGTATTATCTAGTGTAGCTAATATTGGGGCAGTGTCTAACACAGGTTTTAGGCTGGAAAATGCCTTTTGACAATCCTCTGTCCACTGAGAGTTCTTGCCATTGACAATTCTGTGAATGGAGAAGCCGCACTGCTTAAAGTTTGGCACAAACCTTCAGTAAAATCCAGTCAATCCCAGGAACCGTAGTATTACATACTCTTTTTTGTCGACGGTGTGGAACATCCCCAACTATTTTTGTTTTTGTATCTCATGGGGCCATTGGTCCATGTCCAATAACGTGACCAGGAATGTGACTTGGGCTTTCTCAAATTCACTTTTAGCTAGGTTTACCACCAAGCCTGCCTTCTGAAGTCAATCAAACAAGTCCGATAAATTCTGTAAATGTTCCTTTCATGAGTGACTAAAAACTACCAGGTGATCAATGTGACACCACATATTTGGGTAATCTGGCAATGACCTCATTGTCAGTCTCTGAAATGTGACTGGATCGTTTTACATATCAAATTCCACAACTTTGAACTGATACAATCTATTTAGTGTTATGAAAGCCGAAATTGCCTTTGCTCTCTATGACAGAGGTCCGTGCCAGTAGCCTTTGAGCAAGTCCAACTTAGAAGTGTAAGTAGCTTCTCCCACTTTTTCGACACAGTTCTCCAAACATGGAATATGATATGCATCAGTCTTTGTAACGAAGTTGAAATTGTGATAGTCCTCACATATCCACTGGGTAACATCTGGCTTTGGCGCCATGACTATACATGAGCTCCAAGCACAGTAACTCATTTCGATTATGCCATCTTGGAGCGTGTGCTCTATCTCCTTCTGAACCTGTGCTAACTTTAGAGGATAATGCCTTTAAGGATGTTATTTAATCAGAACAGCATCTCCTGTGTCTACATCATGCACAATTATGTTCGTACTTCCCAGTTTATTTCCGCACATCTCTCCAAGATATCGTAATAACCCTTTCAGGTCAATATGCTTTTCTTGTGGAAGGTAACTCAATAATTTATCCCAATTTTTGACAACTTTCTCATTGTTCAATTTGATATTAGGAATGTCCAATTCAGAATCCTCTGAACGTGGGTCTTCCTTCTGTGCTGT